>NC_049170.1:135590538-135948538 GCF_009769625.2 Cygnus olor
CTCCAAAAGATTTAAAAAATCTTTAAAACTTAATTATTAAATAAAAACAAATATACTCCTATACTGCTTATGCTGTTATGAGGACTCCTAAGTTTCAGGGATTTTCAAGAATTTATTCTATAATTATCAGACACCTTTTCATTCCCAGTTCTACCCTCAGGTACATCCTGGCCTGCTCATAACTATTAGCCTTTAATCAGTTCTGTCCTGTTCCCAAAAAGACCTATCACATGCTTTTTTTTTTTTTTATTCCCCTGCTAGGCAGTAACATATTACCTCCCAGTCCTTTTTTCCCCATGAGGCAAACAAACTAAAAAGTTCTAATCTCTTCTCACAAAAACAATCAATCCTTTCCTCTACAACCAATATTCTAGTTTGAACACACGTTTGTTAAGATTGATTATGTGAACTGCAAAAAACTTTTGGTAAGCTCTTATTAATATCTGTAGACTGAGAGGTGAGGATCAGCTGGTGTATCTGAGGACTGCTTGTCACCTTCTCGGAAGCAGCCCTTGGACGGCTCAGACATATTCTGAGACTGATGTGTTCCGATTCCTCTTCTCCTCTGCCATTTCCTGCCCTGGTGATCTCAGCTGATCAAAGTTCTTTCTAGCTGCCCCTCTAAGTGACTGACCTTGCACATTCTGCTATCGAGTTGCAGCTCTCTTTTACTATTTCAGTCCTTTAGGTAACACAGATCTTTCTGCATTATACTTCGATTCTCTCCATATTGACAAAACCTCCAATTTTGTCTCATTACCACACTGCCCCTTTTTATGTCTTTGTCATTACCAGAGCTATTAAGTAAAGGTATGGGCAGAGGAACTGGTTACTGGAGGGAAAGCCAGAACACATCATTTACTGTGCAGTAACTGCCCATGTGCACCTTCCTACATTCAGTGAAAGGGAGGAGCTGCCTCATATTTATCATGGGGTACTAAGGGGCAAGAATATGCAGAGAAACAGTTACTCCACATAAGCTGTAAACTCATGCCCATGACAGTCATGACAATTGATTAAGTCTCCACAATTGGTCCCTAATGATCCCTCAAGACTTCAGGGAACCTCCTTCCAGCCTGATGATCCCCTTTAAGCACAAGCCATTGCATAATTACCTTGCCCTCAGTCAGCTCTTTACCTATTTTATAAGTTCCCTGCTAATCCCCATACTCTCTAGTGCAATTAGTAAAATCCAGTGGAGCACTACATTAGATGCCCTACTGAAGTCCAAGCAGATTTAACCTACCTATTTCCAAGTTGAATAAGTAAGTAAGTTATTTTACTGAATAATGATGTCAGGTTAGTTCTAGTACATACAAGTTGCATTTTTAGCTCACTGAGCTTCATATCTTTGATTATACATTCCTTTCAAATTTATTCCAAACTATATGCACTGTTGAGCTTAAGCTCATGAACATGTAATAGTTCAGAACACATTTTCTCCTAGCATAGTCATATAAGTTTATACTTCTTATTCTCCAGTCACACTTTTCACCTTTTAAATTGATGTGTTAAAATAATAGCTAACAAACTCTTATTATTTCATACGTCATTGATGATTACGTACGTGTTTTCTCCATATGCTTGATGATATAGACTTTCTGGATTTTGATTCTATCTCAACTGTGGAGATATTCTGTTTAGTGACCAGTGACAGGACCCGAGGGAATGGTGTCAAGCTGCGACAGGGAAGGTTCAGGCTGGATATCAGGAAGAGTTTCTTCACTGAGAGGGTAGTCGTGCACTGGAACAGGCTCGCCAGGGACATAGTCATGGCACCAAGCCTGTCAGAGTTTAAGAACCATGGACTGTGCTCTTAGTCATACGGTCTGAATTTTTGGGTAGACCTGTGTGGTGCCAGGAGTTGGACTCGATGATCCTTATCCTTGACCCTTCCAACTCTTCTGTGATTCTACTTCAGATTAAGCACTTCTTTTCCCTTGAATATCTTGATCTGTTCATCAAGACTCATTGTTGAACATCTTCACCCAAGAAAGAAAAAGAAAAAGAGAAAGAAAGAAAGAAAGAAAGAAAGAAAGAAAGAAAGAAAGAAAGAAAGAAAAAGATCATATCGCTAAATCTTATCTAAATCTTAAATCTTAACTCACTTCCCCTGCATATGAATATGGCTTTCTTCATTGTTCTTTTGATAGCTTTACTACGAATAAACCTCCTGCCATTTGTTTTAATACCCTCTGCAACGCCTAATTCAGTCTGACTTAAGGTAGTTCTCCCTCTTACCCAACAGCTTTTCTCCTTTCAAGTAACTTTCTTTCTTGATCAATATTTTTTTCCATTCCCTGTGGGTTCTCTGTCCATTCCTTATGTCCTTTTTGCATCTGTCTTGCTTTAAGTGTATTTGGACCTGACATCCTTTCTACATTTCTCCCCTTCAAAAATTTAGAGAGATTTTGCTATTTTGACTTTAAAATATTCAGAACTCATCCATATTCAAGACACTGAACTTTTCAGTCCAGCTGACTCCACTAATTGGGTTCCTTAATGTCTTAAACAGTAAAGAAACCGTACTTAAGCACCTGCTTTTACTTAGCTTTCCATTTAATTTAACATGAAACCATTCCTGATCAAGAAGATTATTCTCTGAAACTATCTTTTTCGGTAATGCTCTTGCTACTCACACCAATTCATAACTTCTTGTCGGTCCAGTGACTGTGTGGCAGTCAGGTGGCTACCACATCCAGAAAGAGCTGCACCAGGCAAACTGGCTTGTTAGGCTGGCTCCTTCAGCTGCTGCTGAAATCTCCTTTAATGGCACAGTGTTACAGTTCCTGGCAACATTTGCACTATTCAATAAATGTTTGTCCAGTCTGAACCTAATTGTGTTGATTACTGCCTCTACTATTACTACCATGTGGAAAATAATGTGTTTATTAGCCTTCTCAAAAACGTATTTATTCCAAATGTGTTATTTTCTGCACACTAGTCTTTCCTAACAGTTTAACACATTGTTAGTATCCAAAGCTTTGTACTACCTTTATCTTTTTTTTTTTTTTTTTTTTTTTTAATTTTCCTTGACCAATTTTCCCTCCACCTCCGTGTATTATAATGTTCCAAGTCCAGGTTCTCTTGGACCAGCTTTCTTTTATCTCCCTAATGTCTGCTTTCACAGGCTATGCCAGGAAAATGTATTTTTCAGGGTTCCTACCCAGTTACCCGAATTTATGGTCAAATACTTATTTCTCATAAACTTCACGCATTTTCCTAGTTAAATAGACAGTAGTGTATTGCCCCCCAGCTAATTCATCAACATTAATCCTCCTTCTCTCTGTAGTGTCCATTCTTCTAAACTCTGGTATTTCTTTATCTGTACATTCAAGAGACCTATATCCCCATGAGAAGGACTTTTATTCTGGAATTTTTAGCAATGGAAGGAATCTGTTGGGTTTTTTTCCTCGTTGGGATCAATCCATCAGCAAAACAATTTTCTCATGTATCCATTCATCAGATATTTGATGAATGACTTTAGGTTTTGAAAAAATGACTGCAACACAATTTATTGCAAAACCTATCCATATTTGATATTCAGTTCTATAGTCTAAAAACAAATTCCTGTGATCAGAAGCTCTTGCTCCAAAGCCAGAATTTGTTTTCCTGGGATAAATTAATTCATGGTGTTACTAATGGCAAATCAACTAAATTCACTAAAACAGCAGCTGAACATAAACATGAAACAAAGTTTTAGTTAAAACAATTAAAATACAGAAAATCTTTTCAGAAGTATTTTCTCAGATGTTTATTTTTATATTTATTTCTTTTGATCCAGCCAACAACTGTTTAGGAGGAATGGCATTTTGAAGAAAGCGAGTAGAGTTAGAAACTATATTCTGTCTTTTCTCTGAATGAATTGGACACATTTATACTAAAATCATGCATTTTTTTCCTGTTTTAAATTAATTTCAGTAAATTAATTATAAAACAATTATCTGAGTTTTTATGTCATGCAGGAAGTGTCATTTATATGCCAGTTGTATGCAAAGAGAGAAGAGGTTGCCCTCTTAATTTATTGTAATGCATGCAACAATGAAACATGATTTAATTGAAACAAAAGACAAGAGGATGAAAAGATTTTTTTTTTCTTTTTCTGAAAAATCCAAAGCATTTGCATTCAAGGCCTTGAAGCATTTCCACATTATAAATTATATATTTATATGTAAATGGACTTTTGGCTTCTGTCCAGAATATCTGGCAAATTGAAAGCTAGATTCTGCTGTCTTTACCTACATTGAGTTGTACACTATTCTCTGAATATTCCTATAGATTTCTACACCTTACAGAATTTAAGCTACCCTGTTGTGAAAATGATGGGTTTCATAACAAAATGGGCGCATCTGGTGTCTACTCCCCATTTGAAAAGAAAGTGTCCCATAGCTGCAAAACTGATGTGGATGGTTATACGCTGGGATCAAAGCCAGGCTGGTATTTATTATTCTTCCAAACGTAGAAAGATTGTCTCCAATAAAATAAATAAATAAATAATCCATTCTATACTGGTATGAATCCATGATGGCTCAAAATCAGTGGCTTTGGGGAAGAAATGGCAAAGGGGAAGAAAAGAAAAATCCTGGTGTACTTAAAGTAGCCCAAGGAGCGGGAAAGAAAACCTTAACCACTGAGTAAAACTGCATTCCCTCATAGAAAAAGGACACTGCTGCCTGGCTAGCTCAGTCAGTAAAGCATAAGACTCTTCTTAATCTCATGGTTGTGGGTTTGTGCTCCACGTTGGGCACCAAAAAGGACTGTGGTGGTTTTATCTAGCTGGGCAGCTGAGCTCCACCACAACTGCTCTCTCACTCCCCATCCTTAAAGGGAACAAGGGAGAAAATATGATAAATAAAGGGCTCAAAGGTTGAGATTAAGGACAGGGAGATCACTCAACAATTATCATCATGGGCAAAACAGACCCAGCATAGAAAGATTTGAGAAATTTCTTACCTATTACGAACAAACTAGAGAAGTGAGAAACAAAGAAAATGAACTAAAAACACCTTCCCCCCATCCACCCTCTTCCACCTCCTCCCCCCGAGCAGCTGTAGTGGGTTTATATGGCAAGATTTTGGTAGCGGGGGCAGCAGCAGGGGCGGCTTCTGTGAGAAGAAACCTGCAGCTGGCCCCATGTTAGATAAGGGCCAGTTTCAGCTGGCTCCAAAGGGACCTGCTGCTGGCCAGAGCTGAGCCATAAGTTAAGTTCTTTGTGCCTCTGTGAGAGCATATTTAAGGAAGGGGAAAAAAAATCTGGTGGGTATCAACAGCTGGGAGAATGAGGAGTGAGAAGTAGCCCTGCAGACCCCAAGGTCAGTGCAGCAGGAGGGCAGGAGGTGCTCCAGGCACACAGCAGCAGTTCCACTGCAGCCTGTGGAGAGGCCCCTGGTGGAGCAGGCTGTCCCCCTGCAGCCCATGGGTCCCACATGGCGCAGATCTCCATGCTGCAGCCCGTGGAGGAGCCCCCGGTGGAGCAGGTGGATGTGGCCTGGAGGAGGCTGCGGCCCATGGAGAGCCCCCACAGGAGCAGGCCCCAGGCCGGAGCTGCAGCCCGTGGAGAGGAGCCCATGCAGGAGCAGGGGGTCTGGGGGGAGCTGCCGCCCGTGGGGGACTCGTGCTGGAGCAGTTTGGATGGATCCTGTGGTATGGACCCATATTGGGGCAGTTCTTGAAGAGCTGCTGCATGTGGGCAGCCCCCGCAGGTTCAGTTTGGGAAGGATGGCATCCCGTGGCATGGACCCCACGTGGAACAGGGGCAGAGAGGGACCGTGAAGGAGCCTCTCAGGGGGAGGAGGTGGGAGAGGGTGGATGGGGGGAAGGTGGATTTAGTTTCTTTCCTTTGTTTCTTACTTCTCTAGCTTGTTAGTAATAGGCAATAAATTTTACTAATCTCCCTATGCTGTCTGTTTTGCCCGTGCCAATAATTGTTAAGTGGTCTCTGTCCTTGTCTCAACCCTTGAGCCCTTTTTGTTATATTTTCTCCCCATTCCCTTTGATAAGGGGGAGTAAGAGCGTGGCTGTGGTGGAGCTCAGCTGCCCAGCAGAGTAAAACCACCACCACAGCGGAGCAGGGGAAGGGGGCATGAGGGCTGCAGTCTATAGTGCTTTGCCTCTGCCACCCTTCACGATCACTCTTTTCGCCTGCTCCAGCATGGGGAAGTTCATATATTCAAGGTCAATTAATTGTTTTCTAGCAAAATTATTTTGTCAGGAAATTCCTGACCAGCTCCTAATTACGAGCTTTATTTAATAACCATCAGTAAAGATGATACTGCTAGAAGGACAAGTGTTTTAAATGACTCAATTCTAACTCCATAAGACTCCATCAAGTTAAAGGTGACTTGCTAACGAGGGTTATAATTTCAATATCAAGGAAGTGTAGGAAGACATATAGCAGAATATACTTTACCATTCAGCTTAAAAAAGACAAAGAAATTTTTATTTAATCTTTTTTTTGTCAGTTGAAAAGAAGTCTCTGAGGAAATGAGAAAAATGTGGGAATGAGAACAATGATACACTCAGACACCATTTTGCAGAGTTTACCTTACCTAACTATTTCCTGCCACAAATCATTTATAACGTATTTATTTTGTTGATTATTTATTATTGTTTTGCCCACACTGCTTCTCATAAAATATTTCCTTTACGTTAGTCTATTTTTATGTCATTCTTGTTTAAAAAGCAAGAGAGAAAGAAGGATTTCTCTTTGATTTGAAAACCCTATATTTGCACCTAGAGATCTCAAGTTTCAAGGGAACAGTGATGTAGGTAAACACAACCACCCCTATCCTGAGGCTTTTTCTTAAAACTAAAGTGACTGGTCTTCTCTTTGGAAATACCATTGCAACACATTACAAGAACTGTAAGTCAGAGACCTCATGCTGCCACTGTTTTGTTTGGGCTGGAATCTCTACCACTAGAGTTGCCTGCACTACGCTGTGGGTAAGAATGCAGGCATAGATTGTAGGGCAGCATAAAAATACATGAACAAGATTAACAGATGTGTGAATGAAGCTGTTTGGCACCCTATTATCCAGATGGAGTCCCACATTTTCTGGAGCATGGACCACCTCAGATAGCTCTTGCTACCCCTTGTGTGCATCATGAAAGTCCATGAAATGCTGAGTCAATAGAGTAAGAAGCAAGCAGAAGGTACCAAAGCATAATTTCCAACCAAATAGTTTCTGACATATGCCAAAAGTTGAAACTTTCTACCAGAAGGAAACAGAATCTCCAGCAGAATTCTTATTTCATAGAATCATAGCCTGGTTTGGGTTCAAAGAGACCTTAAAGATCACCCAGTTCCTGCCATGTCCAGGGACACCTCCCACCAGACCAGGTTGCTCACAGGCCCATCCAACCTGTCTTTGAACACTCCCAGAGATGCAGCATCCACAGCTTCTCTGGACAACCTGTGCCAGTGCCTCACCACGCTCTGAGTGAAGAATTTCTTCCTCAAATCTAATCTAAATCTACCCTCTCTTTGTTTAAAGCCATTACTCTTTGATAATGACTTAATAAATAATTTCTGATTTGAAACTCTTGCTGTCTATTTTGGAATTTGAATTTGCTTCAAAAATTGGTTTTGGCTTATTTGAACATAGTCTTCAGCTTGTTATACAGAACAAGGGGTGGGCTGTATCATGAAGTTCAGCCACAGCAAATCTGGATGGATGTTTTAGTACTCATCTACCCATGAGCTCAGAGACACAGCTGATCTCCTTCAATCTGGAGTTCGTCCTGAAATCTTGGTAATTAACTAAGTATTCCACTTAGGCAGGTGCTGTTACAAGGCAGATTACATCTACATTGAGGTTGTAACTAGAAAAACACAATACCTCAAAACCTTAAAATTAGGAATGACTTCAGACTCAACTAACTTGTTTTAAAATGTGGACTACAGCAAAACTAGAAAGCCTGGTTAATAAATAAATAATTATATAAATCACAGTCACCTAGCATAATTAAAGTGAGCGAGCCAAACGATTTACTTGTTAACTGTGTTATTCCCCCTAGATGGGAACGTGTCTGATCTGTAGCCAGCACTGCTACAAACACTGTTGCTCTCTCTGGAGTTTAAAACAAATATCTCTTGCTTTTGGGGGGTTAAAAATCTCCTGCAGGTCAGCAAGTCACTGCCCTCTTCAGTGTGACACTAAACAGAAAAGGTGAAGTACTGTCAATGAGAGTTTTGCTATTGATTTCAGCTAAGCCAGGACTTCATTCCATGTGTTTCACCCACTCTTAAATTTTAGTAACACTTATCTTATCTATCCTAAGAAATTTAAATGGCAAAAATAAACCACATTTGTCAGGCATGTAAATCTAGGAGCTTGGAATTTGGGGTGATGGGAGATGAGGTCTGGAAAATTAGTTCCACATTCACAGATTCTCAGGCTGCTATGGAAATCTCCAACATGTTACTGCTTGATCTTACCTCTCCCCAATGTCAAGTGCAACATCTCTTCAGATTTCAGCAGGAGAATGTGGTAACAGGCACGCAAAAATGAGTGAACTCTGCCTTTTTACGCTACCCCTCATAAATCACCTTTGTTTGCATAAGGCCTGAGGCAAAGTCCATTGAAATCAGTATAAGCCTTTTTACTTTGGATTGAGTCCATTATCTCTGCCTCTCCTGCTCTTTCTTTTGGCTGAAATGTCATGTCTTACTTAAGCACTACAAGGGTGGCCAACTGAAGAGATGGAGCCAGCAACAGGAGTGTCATGAGAATACATGAATGAGATATGTATATTCATGGAAAGATTCATTTTAAAGCAGAATAGCAGAGCGAAGACGCACCAGTTGCTCTTACACACTGATAATTTACACATTTTACACATTATTACTTTGCTGTTCTACAGCAAAAATGTAGTTACTATAGCAACTGGTCTGTCATATGATCAGAATGCTATTTTTAATATCACTCAAAGATACATATTAACATGCATAATATACGGACTGCTTATGAGGGCTGAAAATATATGTTCTTTCTAATTTCTTTTACTTTCTGCATTTTTTCTTAGTCTATACAATTAAAGACTGTCAAGAGTGATGTAGTAAAACTGTCCTTGCAGCTCCTGGTGAACCCATTTTTTTTTTTTTTTTTTTTCCTTTGTGGTGCAGGAGATTAGAGGTGCCCATCAAGTTCAGAGTACATAAGAGAGAGTACCAGGGCACTGCCAAGCTCTTGCTGTACATTACCAAGAGCTTTGGCTCCTGAGTACTTTTATCACCAGCAATTGCCTTCTTTTCCTCCCTTTTTCATACCATGTTCCTGAGTCACCTTATTTTTTGGATGTCCTATGTCAAATGAATCAAGAAGACCTCTTAAAGCACCAGTTTCTTTTCTTTCCTATATTTTCTCAATCTAACATATAAAATGTATATGGAAATGTGTAGTACAACTGCAGATTTGTCTAGAGAGAAATAAGCTGTTTCCCAATCACACAGCACCTCCAAAGTCCCAGGAACCAGACAACTGATATGATTGATGCCTTTCTCTTTGCTGCTAACCCAAATTTATCAAACAATGGATTTTCAGACCAGTAGCTAAGGTGAGTGGAACAGAAGGGGATGTTTGCAGAAAAAATAATTTTAGAATGATTGAGTGGGGTTCTTCTCCTTGTCTACAGTGTGTGTGTGTCTGTGTGTGTAGTGTGGGTAACCCTTACTAAATTTGAAACTCCCATTTTGGGAGCAGAACACGCATGTACCTATTTGCTGTAACAGCCAGGGAATATACTTCCAGCAGAGGTTCTCAGGTTGCACCAGCTTGCAGTTTGTTTTGGAGGCCAGGGCAAAGCATTGCTATTGCTCTGTTGAGCCTCAAACTATTTCAGATTGCAACTGGTTGGGGAGGGGAAGGGTTCCCAGTTCAAATTATTTCAACCCTGTTATTCCCCCTGGAGATTTAACTTGCTGTCAAGCCCCTCTGACTTCAGTTGATGGCAGACTTAGTTTCTACTCCGATATATAGGTTTAACCTTACAGCTCCCTTAACACAGAACTCCATCTATATCCTGCCCTGTAGCCTTCAGCAAGTTTGCCTACATTGCAATTCTGAACTCTCAGAGGTAACCCTGAAGTATATCTCAGGTTCCTTCATGCCACAGGAAGCTTCTAGGAATCAATCTGCATATGTCGCTCACTCTCAGATAGTAGAAAGACAGAGGTGGCAGATGCAGAGCTGCCAGAAGTCAGGAATACTTGCAGTATTGCTCTTGCATTTCTGAGACCAGAGGATCATGTCAGTCCTGAATATTCTACAGAACATAAATAAATAAATAAATAAATAATCTGTCTCTCAGTACACTCATATAACCCATGGGGCCTCCACTATGTGGTTGATGCTGCAACCAGAGCTCATGCCAACTGACTGTTGTTGGTTGGTTGGTTGGTATGGGCTAAAAATGTTCTTAAATTGACCCAAACTTGAGTCCCAATTGAAAGTAGCTCTCTCCTGGTGTCACACTGTGGTAGCAAGTCTGCCACAAAGCATGCCACTTCTAGGATGCTGATCCTCAGTTGTTTACACATGAAAAGAGAGAAAGTACTTGTGATGCAACAAGCCTGAAAGAAATCATCTCCTCGCTTGATTTAAAAAAAAAAAAAAAAAAAAAAAGAGTCCAAAAGTCAAAAGTCGGCATTTCAAAAGGTCTCATACGGTGAGGAGGCTTGGGGTTAAAAAAGTTTTACCCTATTTAGTGGCTAAATGGGTTGGACAAGTGAAAAAAGATCTTGCTGAGGATACTGGCTCTGATATCTTGGCACGAGGAATTTATATGTAATTATTTGTGCAGCAGTACAGAATCACGATGAATGCCTTATTTAAATCCAAGTAAATATATAAATCAAAACTGCTATCTGTTTCTGTTCCAAGGCTATTATCATGGTATACAATGGAAAGCTTCATTATCTATTTACATCAACACTCTCACAGACCAGAATGCGTTTTCGCTTGCTGTTGCCATTATGTTGTATTATGTGTGGCAATGTCATAGCAACCCAGGATAATACAAGTACTGTAGGGCAACAATGTAATATTTTCTGTTTTTTGTTTTTAAATGAGGCAGAATACAGCTACCCACTCTATGTAAGCAATCCACATATACCAAAGATTTAACACAATGAGTAGCAATTAACACACCAACGTTACTTATTGCCCAGCAAGCATTTTTCTCTATTACATTCCAAAGGTTTAAAATAACTAAAGGCTACAGTTACAGCATCGCAAAGGTATGAGCAGTACACAGAGCAGTGTAGTGCACAGGTTTGGTGTATGTCACCATACACTTATTCACATTTGATCTAATCAGACATATATGTGAGAAGTCTGGGCAACAATGATGTATCTATCACATCTGAGCTGGGTCAGGTCTTGGATTAATAGGCTAAAGGCTAAGGATCACCTTAGGATATGTTTATCTAGCGTCCACCACAGCAGTTCCATTTGTAATTGGAGTTGGTGACAAAAACTAATCAATACGTGCATGTGGAGTATAATGACATTTTTAGTCACCTGAGACAGAGCTCAGAATGCCTTCTTGGAAATATGCAGCGATTGCTATGCCACGATCTCGCTGGAATAATGTATTTAAGCAATCGGGCACAGAAAAAAACAACAGTGTCATCAGCCAACATACCAAACTTCTTCCTGCTGGAATTAGCTTGTGTCCTGAGATCTCTCTGATCCTCTGGGGACAGCGGAACTTGTCAGCAGCAGAGCTCAGCTTGTGAGTATCTTGGGACATTGGCCACAGTATGCTTATTTGTAGAGGTTTGTTTTTAACACTTGTATCTAAAAACTAGATTCAACAAGACAGTTCACACTAGCAGGATACACTCCATGGTAGGACATTTTGCACCAATATGACTACATTCTTTTTTTCCTTCTTTATAAGAGCCTTTTTGCTTTGTGTCCTATGCTGAGCTAACTGAGTTGCATTGGATGGGGACTAGATGACAACCGTTTTGCAAACCCTGATTTATAGTTACTGTGCACAGAAACTAGGCATCTAAAAGGATTTAAATATGGTTTTATAAGCAATAATAAAAGCGATCTTACCTGTCAATGATCAGAGAAAATAATAGAAAGTTTGGGTTATGCATCGTTAGGGGTGATATATGTAACTACTAACCTGATGTTCAGATGTTTGGGAGAAGGGAAAAAGTCTGTTTGGGTAAACAGGTAATGACTGAAATAGCTTCCCAGCCCAAAATACAGAAATATACAGATCTCCTCAGGAATCTAACTTACACGGATGCCAAGGATTCACTGACCCCTGTGTGTAGGAGTGGATGACGATGAGAGAAAGAAAATGCTCAGAGGCAGAGCAGACAGCCCTAGTTAGAGATAGAATTAGGACTATAGGGTAGCTCTGAGGAAAAGCCCCTCTAGGGCAGAAGGTGCTGTCTGAGATGGGTTTAAAGATGCAAGAGAAGACAAATTAAACCACCTGTTCTGGAGTCACTTGATCCTCCTGTGTCTGCAGTATGAGATATTGATACATTCCTGTAAACAGAATTACATGTAACATACCTGACTAATGTGACTTTTTTACTTACTGGAGTAATCTGCAGGACGTCCAAAGTGCTGGATAGTTTCTTGGATTAAAAATGGAAATACATTTTATAAATATAGTAGAGCCATGAGATTACTTCATAACCATTTAAAAAGTGCTCATTTTTATAGTGCAGATGAAGCCAGAGTTAATTAACACTAGTCACTGGAGACAGCAGTAAGTAACTCACCTCTTTTTTTTTTTTTTTTTCCCTGCTTGTGCTAAATGGATTGCAATTACTCCCTCAGTAATACTGTGATAACAAAGTTTAATACATAGAAAAAGTATTAACAGCATCAACGATGCATCATGGGAGAGCAGCAACTTGAAGAAAAATAAAGTCACGTTTTTTTGTTCAGATCTGGAAAGAAAAGACTTTTCCTAATAAAGAAATGTATTTTCAACATTGTTTTCTAAACCCAGAAGGACTGCAAAGATTCAAAACCAGAAATTTTAAATAAGCCTTAAATACTTTTATAATTACATACATCTGCATTATTTTATACAGATGTTTACAATTAGCAATGCATTATTAGAACAAGCAAAGGTGTCTTCTATCTACAAGCAAGCAGGGCTACAGCTTCAGGAAATAGAGTAAAATCTACTTGCTGTCTCCGCATTTTTTTTTTTTATTATTTTTTAATGCTAGTATTTCATCTTAAAAGAGTTTCCTAAAAAAGCTCAAAAATAGCCTAGTTCTAGCCCATCAAGTCTTAATAACATCGTTAAAGAATCAGGTACAAAACATTGCTGGGAATACTCATGGGAATGGTTAACTAATTCCACAACACAGTATGGACACTGTAAAAGCAAGACTATACAAAACCTAGCATTTTCATTACTGTCCCAATGAAACTGTGAATAATGCCACCACTGTCCTCCAGATCAAGTTGGAATATGAAACTAGACATTCAATTCCCTCATCTTGGTAAATTAAATTTGAATATGTTACAAAAAGATAGCAGGAGGTTGCTCTACTTAGTTCAATATAGAGCTCAAATTTTTAAAAAATCCCCCGTAGGTAAAAGCTGAAGTCTACAGGATACAAAATGCTTTAAATTTGTAACTATTTTGTAATAACATGGCATTTTGTTTTCCAAAGGACTGTGTTAGAGAGACATGCTGCAAAAATCCAGAGATGCTGCCAGTAATTAGGCAGCTGGGTGGCCTAGAAATCTCCATTACACTTTTGTTTTCTTGCCAGTTCTTCATGTTCTCTCCTGAAAGAATGTTTTGTTTTTGTTTACATAGCTCTTGTAGGCAGAATGAATAAACCTTTTTTCCCCACACTTGCCAGCCTTCACTGATACAATATCGGCTTCTCCATTTATGGACCTTGGACAGGCATTTCAGAGTATTTGGCTTGACCAGAAATCAATTTTCATGTCACTAAAAGAAAACATCTTTATAGCACTCAAAGTATTTCAAACTATCAATCAGGTAAAATTGAAGATGAAGTTTACATGTGTTTTGGAAAAAGAGATCTAGATGGAGCCTTAGTTAAACTGAGTCAGGATCTGTCAGGCACCTGCTAAAAGTAAATTCCCTATACAAAAAACACCTTTCCCTGCAAAATCCCCAATTTCCTGTCTCCCACCTTCCTTCTTCCCCCATCTTTTTTCACTGTAAGTGTTACGTCTGTTCTACAGAGATATTTATAATCTTCCCATTCAAACCACCCCTTTGGGGCTCTCAGGCTGTGCAGGGCAACCAGGCAATGAGAGTTTTCAAAAGGGAAGCAATTTCATTTGCTGCCTGAAATATTTTGGCAGAAACTCATCAAGCATGCTTGGGAAGAGATTAGTCAACTGCCTAAGATGTTTCCTATTGTTAACTTCTTCCCAAATTGCCCAGGTATGTGGTCCTCATTTAAGGCAAGAGTTCAAAATTCAACAATTTATCTTGCAAGAGTGTTGGTCAAAATTTTACGTTTTTAACATATGGGGTATTTTTTCACTTCCCAATGTCTCAAATCAAAAGAAAACAAAAAGAAAAGAAGTACAGGGTTTATTTCTAATTTTCAAAAGACTTATTATCGTTCAGGCAGAATCTAATCACAGCATGTTCCAGAGCAACAGGAGAAAATTTCAGAAACTTAGGGACTCTAAACTGAAATACTTTGATAGTGTAGTTATTGGCTTTTCAATTAATAGTTGCTAAAACAATGTGTAAAAAGATGTATATATATATATATATGTAAAGATATGAACATAAAATTGAAAATATTATAAATGTAAAGCAATTATAAAAAGCAAAAGTTAAGTAGCCAATTCCATGGAGAGATCCTGAAAACATGGTAACGATTAAAAAGTTTAACAGTTCAGTCACAGCTTTAGCTTTCTTACACTGAACATTCAGAAATTTTAAAATAAAGTTTTTACTATACAGAAACATAAATATGTGTTCTATATATACTATGTAAAATAATCCTTAAAGTGATATAAGAGAAAAGCACTGTTGCTACAGAAACCTTAATGCTTTCATTACCAGAAGTTGTAATTTAACTTCTTCTGCTAAAGAATAAATTTTTGTATTCACCTAGAGCAATTACTAGAAGAATCAGTCCAGTTTTGTCAGATTTTGCATTGCATGACGCTTTTCATAGACACTGTCCACTATTTAGAGGCAATTTCAGCTCCTGTTCTGAAATGCTCCAAGCTTCAATCCCTGCTCAGATACGGATATTTATGGAAGTCTGAGAACAAACAAAAATAAGTTGTTCCACACTTTTGAAGTGGAAGCAATGATATTTTGTAACAGATTAAAATTAAATACTCCAAAGATATTGCTTACTTTGCCACAAACATCCTATGTGACTATTCAAGTCACTATTTTTTTGGTGTTCCTATAGATAGCAAAAGATACTCCTATATTAGCCAATTGCAATATTTTGAGCATATAGTTAGTTATCATCACAGTTCTTCCAAAATCTATGAAAACCTGAAAAGACAGTGAATGCAGAAGTGTTAACTACAAATTTCCTTTTGCATCCATTTTCAAAATGCTCACAATCCATGATGAAAAAACTTTAGGTCTGACGGAAGTTGGACTCGATGGTCCTTTTGGGTCCCTTCCAACTCGGGTTATTCTGTGATTATATGACAAAAAAAAAAAAAAAAAAAAAAAAGTCTGAAATAAGTGATACTCTGGGCACTAGTTTTGGAGTTGAACTTATAAGTGGACCGTAAACATTATGGTGTATAATAAGCATAAGTCTGGAGATACCCGTGCTTGCTCAGTTTAAGGTCAAAATTATTTTTTAATTTCCAACTGTAATCCTTCACACTGCCATGTTTATCTCAATGAGATACAAGTGCAACCCCTGCACCCAGCAGAACTGGGCTTGCCTTGTGCTGGGGCCATCCATCTTGCAGCCATCAACACCACACAACCTGCAGCACCTACCAGCAGGGCTTAACCTGCACCAGCTGCCACTTTCCATGCAAGGGATGTGCTCTGTTTCAAAGCAGTTCCCCACTTGTACAAACAATGCTATTGTGTGTTTTGATGACTTAAAAAAAATATCAACGTATCACTGACATGCCACTGAACATGTCAGGAGCTGGGCCATTTCACTCCACTGAAGTGCTTTTCCTTTTATTGCCAGGCCTGTAACAAGGTTATTGAAATGATTCAACAATAGTCAAGCTGCAGCTATAGATACTTGTTGAAAGTAAATAATAAAAGCATTTTATCAGAATTGCTGTCATTTTCCTGTTGAGGGATACATCTGTTTCATAAGTACATTTTTATGTGTGCCTGCCTTATGTGAACCTGCTCTAATTTAGTTACACTGATAGGTACAGTTGTAGCTTTCTTTCTAACAATATTAACAGATGAATAGGGCAGTCGTTTTCAGACAGCAATTTGCCACAGCTACAGTCAAAGTGGATTGGTTTGAGATTGCAACCTGGTAAGAACAGGGTATTTTATTATTATCTTTACTTTGTGGATTTCTCTTTTTTCTTTTTTCCTTTTTTCTTTTTTTCTTTTTTGTCCTAGTCATGCTACCGGAAATTCTTAGTTATGCAGTAATTTGAGATATAAATTCATTGTGAGAAAAGGTAAATGGGGGGCAAAACATTCTTATGAGAAAGCCAGTGGAAAAGTACAACCTACAGATAGAGAAACATACAGGGAACATCACCTCTCTGCATCCTGAATACTCTCTAGAAATGTTAACCCTGATCATGCAAGGCAGCTGTCCCACAGGTTTAAAAACAGCCAGGGCCATTTTTAGAAGATGACAACTCAGAAAACTATAAAGCACAAGGCTGCATCATTGCATTTCCGTGTGAGGAGAGGAATCTATGCCTGTAGATAGTATTTGGAGATGCAGGGAAAACAGGTACTATTTTGAAAAACAAGTGCCTTTGTAGTCAGATTCAAGCCTCAAAGTTACCAGCTAGATAAGTCAAGATACTTTTACTCAAAGTAGCAAAACCATAAACCCATCAGCAGCACCTAGAGGCAACTAACCTCCAGCCCAGAAGCATCTCTCCACCTTTTCTGCCAAATGTTTCAACCCAAGTAATTTCAACTGGTTTTAACCAGCAGCCAACAGTCTCAAACATCTGAAGTTCTAGCTTTAAGTTGACGACTTTATAGTGGAAAGAGATCTGAACTAACATCCTCACCTGAAGGAAAATTGGGGTTCAAGCACATGGGTTCCTCTTTCTGCTCAACACCCTGGCTAGCTAACCAAAACACACTGCTAGTGCCCTAGGGCACTAGCAGCCCTGCCTGTCCTTGCCCGACTCCAGGGCTCCCCTAACCTTTCCCAGGTCCCAGGACCCCATGTCAGCCCTGGGGCTGTCATTCAGGCCCAGTGGTGGCCATGGCATGGCCCGGCTCCAGCACTGCCCTGCCCAGCCGCAGGCCGTGCTGAGCTAGGCCCACCTGCAGGCCCATGTCCCAGCCTGGCATTGGCCTTTCCCTGTCCACTAGGAGGTGCCTGACAGTGGACCTTGCATCTATATTGAATGGAAAATACATCAAGACAATGAGTAACGATGAATAGCTCCAAATCCAGGAGATTATCTGAATTTCCTCTTCAGTGAATCAAGGGTTATGGTGATACACCCATGCCTCACACACAACCCTTTTGTGTGATAAGAGGCACAAGGTGAAAGATTGCCATAAACAGAGTAATTTTCTTCTTAAAGAAATAATGACCTCTTCCTCGGTCAATGGACTTAGAAGTTTAAATATATTGAAAATTAAAAAACATTAATAAAAGACAAGTAAACATAAATATAATACCAACACTAAGTTAACCAGATTAATTTAATAGAAATTTCATCTGCCAAGAGTTTATATAAGTCAGAGTGCTTAGTCCATGTTACTTCTCTTTAATTTTCTATCTTGTGAAATTCAGGTAGTGGGAAACACTGCTGCAACCCTCTTCCTTTAATTTGCGAGGAACCAGGAACAAGAGCCCAGAGGCATCCTCAAGAGACGGCAGGCTCTGAACAATATTATAACACGGCAATAACGAAATCCCTTCATCCTCTTCACTGTTTGCACCTGACAGTGAAATTCAGAAACTTTCAATGTCTGGAACCTGGTAATATCAAAGAGTGCTTGAATATTGATCGCCAGCACAACCCCAAGAATATCTATTGGGGAAAACACAGGCAAGGTCTGTACGTCTCCTCTCCTGCTCCTCAGCTATACAGGGCAGTGAAACCTGACAGAGTAAGAGAAAACACAGAATTGCAGAGACAGCTTGGGCTGTGTCCGAAATTCTCTTTCAACATCATTTTTTCCAATATATTTGGGTTTGCTCAGAAAAATAGTGCTCTCTCTCACATTTATTCCATTTTCCTCTCCTTTCAAATAATTGCAGGAAGGAGAAGGTTAAGAAATCAACCCTGAGGGAATGCCTAAATCAAAGTTTACCTTCAGGGATATTTTCCTTAAATTTATTTCCATTAAAAATATATAACAGGAACAAGATTCAGCAGAGGAAAGGAGAGCCAGGGCTGCATGAGCTCAGAGACCTGGCACGATGCAGGCTCTGGGGGGAACCCCCACACAAACTTCACCCCAGAGCTCTGAGGAGGATCACCAAGGAGTCCTGCCTCTGCTCAACTTCATGGGAGCTGGCAGGAGCTTTGCTGTGGGCTTCTGCAGAGCCAGATTTTTTTCCCTGGGATATGAGATCCAGTAAGGCACTGCTAAAAACATCCTGAAAATCCGCCACTTCTCATGTAAAGAATTGAGGTGGTTTCCCCCGACCTACCCACCCCCATCGCCTCCAAAGCATCAGGAAGCTGTTTGCACTGTTTGTAATACATCCAAATATCTTATTCAGAGAAAACATGTCCCTTGTGAAATATCTCAGCCAAAAAAAAAAAAAAAAAAAAAAGAGTAAACCTTGGTACAACTTTCCCTCTGAGATGACAGTCCTTACTGGGAAAAATATGAGAGCACACCTCTTGACTGGGATTGACTGGGAAAGAGCTTGACATCAGTGATGTGTGATGTCAGAGTGGGAAAGGGAAACACTCAGTTGAAATACCATTGTTTCTAAAATAAAAACTGGTCTCTTTGCTTGCTTGCCTTTTTTTAAATAGCTGCAGAAACACTCAGATTTTTTTAAAATTTTTTTATGTATATATGTACAGATAGAGATACACGTTATGTGTGGTAGGTATTAAAAGACTAAATAATTGTGGAAGATTGTTTATTTTACCCCCCAAAAAATAGGCTAAGATCCTTGAGGGCAGGGACTTTTCTTCTTCAGTCATACAAAGTTTAGCATAAGGAGTCCTGAATAATACCAGAGACTTCTGGGCAGCACATTGGTATAAACAGCAGCTTACTCTTATTGTCACACTGCACTTTTTCTGGTCACTTGTGTTGGTAAAGGCCTGTCCATCCTTTTCTTCGTAGTAACTTCTCAATACTTTGCTGCTCTTGCACTTAAATTAAATTAGATAAATAAATAAATAAATCATTCAACTCATGAAAACAAATGGCAGTGATATAGAAACCCAGCTCCACTGGGTTCTCTGCTTATGGCTGTCATGCAGACAGTTGCTTGCTGTCCTTTTCTAAGTGAAGTGGTCAAACTGAAAAGATGACAAACACAAGTGTTGAATCTTTCCACCCCTTCTGAAGTAAACATTTCTCTAAGTGAGCTGGCTCGTGAGCAGCAGAAAATGCAAAGCCTTTTGTCCTAAACATACATGCCCAGCAGCCCACACTTACATTCATATCCACCACAGACCTTCCCACAATAACTCCAGTTCCTTGTTCAAGTCCTCCCACTTCCTACCAGTTCCCATACTTATCATACGGATGAACAAGAAGTAGCCTATGTGATGGCTTTTTATGAAATATACATCCAGTGATTAGTTGACAAATACACATCTGTTATTTGGCTGGTCAGCTACAGAGTATGCAGCTGCTAGGCTCATGTTCCAGGCACTCTTTCAGGGGACGTATTAAATTTGGCCATCTTCTGCTTTGTGACTTTCATGTATTTGGTACAGTCCTATCTCTGAAGTCATTTTTGGTAGAAATTGGTTAGTGGGCTCAAAAAGTTGTGGGGGGAAGAGGAGAAGGACTAACATTTCACACTCGCCTTAGCCTTTTTACATAAAGTTAAAAATGCCTACCCTCAAAAACAGCTTTTAAAATATATTTTTTTATCCCCCAGATTTTCCATGCAAGCGGTTAATACGCCACAAGGAGCACAAAATCTGGAAAAAGATGTTTTCAGACTACTTTTCTTGGGCCCACCATCTATTTTTTCATTTCCATATTAAACAAAAGAGCCAGTCATATGTAGGTTAATAAAGTGAACGCAAGGGAGATGTACCTCCAAATTGGAGCCAGACGGTGAATAACGTAGCAGGAATGTACTTAAACCTCGGTACCAGCTCGTGACAAGGTCTGCTCTCTGTCTTAGCCCTTGGATTTTGGAAAAAAGCTTCAGGAGCTAAGAGAAAAAATTTCAACCTGACAAATACTCCTTGGCTGGAAAAGGCTCCTGTTTTAATTCAGCACAGATGTGACTTTTAATGAAAGCATTATGGCTTTGCAGCTGCATGGATGATACAAACCTTTTTAAAGGAATAAATGACTCAAAATGCTTTATTTCCACTGCATTGTTATGCTTGACCTTTGCTGGGGTACAAGCCTAAAACCAGCTACAGTGCTGTTTATGGTTACCTGTCTCTTATCCAGTTAAATCATGTGAGAAATGGGGCAGCCTGACTCCTGCTAACTGGGAAAAGAGAACAGCCCATACCTCCCGGACAGGACTTGGCACTTTGCAGGATTAGGTGCCTGGTGAGTATAGTTGACAGTGGTAAACAAAAAGGAAAAATTCTGAATGAAGCAGGCAGCTAACAGCAAAGCAATGCTGGGTCACATTAGCACAGAGTCACTAGACAACACTGAAAACTAGGTCAGTGTAGGGAACACTGAGAGCTTTTCCTACAGCAGTTATTCTCCAAAAATTAAACTGCATCTAAGGGCTGGCTATTTGGCTAGCGTTCAGACACCTGCTTTACGCAGACACAGGGGTAAACCATAAACTTCGTTTTTTTCTCTTCATCTTGTGTCTTAATTCTGCTGGGCAAAAAGCAAGAAAGACACCTGTATAATAAGCATGTATTATACTTGGTCAGGTAGTATCATTTACATCCTACCTACTGATCAAAGATAGTCCTCTAGTCTCCCTCAACACAGCGACATCTCACCAATGCACATACCCCAGGATGGCATAAATTAGGTCCCAGAGAGGGTCTGTCTCTTTCCACATAAAGAAGTTCATACTAGAAAATTTTCAGATAGCCATCAAGATACAGCAAAAATCACCCTTACTATAAGTAACCCCAGTGAGTATTCTAAAAATAAAAGAGAGACAGAAAAATTACCAAGATCAAGCAAATCTTTTCCATCTGACAGAATAAACACTATTGTTCTAAATGAGCAACTTATGATTACTTTCAGATAAGACTTTTTGGTTCATCTTCTTTCTCGACATTGTTTTTGTGTGCAGGTAATTCTCCTGATTTATTTCAGATTTGCACCCCTATTAGGAAGAAGAAATTAAACCTGAGTGATCAGTATTTTCTTTTACCCATCCTGTCCTGTACAAGCATTGCACTCATCTGGCCCCGATTCAGGAGAGCACTTATCCACGTATTTAAAGACTCTGCTGAATCAAGGCCAGAGGTACCATGCTGTGTTCAACGGTGAACTAATAAGCCAAATACTATGGGGTCAAGTTCTACACACTGGCAAATTCAGATTTCTTTGCTTGGATTCTCCAAAGTCTCCAAGTTACTGCAAAAATTTGGATTTCCACAGATTATTCACTTTGCGATATGTTAAATCTTATTGACTCAGTGAAGCAAAGTTTCAAAAACTATTGACCAATAATCATATAAAGCTCCAGTAAAGCAGTTCCCAATAATTGACCCATAAAACATATAAAATATCACAGCACAGGAACATAAAGGAAATGCTGTAAGAAAAAATGTTCATTTCCGTGGGTAACATGCAAAGGAGATAAGAGGACCCTGGACAACTGATGAAGAAGCCCTAAACAATTCTGTTTAAAGGAAGAAAGTTTAAAGTTATTATTCTCTGGCAAATCATCCTAAATGAATTTCATCATTCTTGATACAAATGTGTTTTTTGACACTTTAATTATGAAGAAACTGTTCCTGAACCACACAATATGAACAGAGATGCCATAAGTTTAAGTAAAATGCTATTACATCCTCATTTTGCAAAATTCACAGTCTCATTCAAATTAAACAGCATTTCTCTGCAATAGGACAAAATGAATATTGCAAAAATGAAATTGCATGCATGGGTTCAGGAACATTTTAATCATTTTATGCTTTATATACATATATAGTATGTATGTGTTTGTGCGTGCATGTGTATAAGTATATATCAAGAATGGCATGTTGGCAACTTTGCAGTTTAATAGGTGTATCTTTTTCCCATTGTAACATACACAAAAATACCCTCTTATCTTCTTGAAAATGAGAAACATTCACTACAGCACTATAATGAAGCACTGCTCATTAAAACAGAGTATATAGGTAACAGATTTCTACTACCACATCACACCACCCACTTAACTAAAAAACCGAGCACTCTCTGCATTCACCTAATTTTATTGCTTGTACCCTCCTGCTCCCCATTTATTATTGAGCTACTACATTTATAATTTATTTGGACAAATTTGCTCCAGAATGAAGCACAACCAATCTGCTCAGTACAATGTTTACCTCTCACCCCCTCTTCTTTTTTTCCTTTCCTTTCCTTTTATAGTCACAAATCATTTTTACAAGCCATGGCTGATTAGTTGTCAGTTTGCTCCCCTTTATAAATTTAACACAAAACTTGAGCACAATTTGTTTTTATTTAATAAATATGTGCTTCTGAATAATTCAGGGTGAACAGTTACTTCAGGTATTATATAATACTCTAGCTCAACTGATAACATTTTAAGTCTGTAAATCAGGATTTAAATTTGCATGACAAGTACGGCACATACGACATTTAAGCTAATGACTTGCTTTACAAATTTATGGACCCTTCTCATTCCTATAATGCTAGAAAAACAGGAAGCTTTTGTGCTAAAGTATTTTGATGCCAAAACATTGCATACTCTGTGTTTTACTTTTGCAGAATTTGTGTTCCTCTGCCATGCGGTAAATTTTCGGGTGGTAAAAGGTACAAAGGGTTCAGAGGGTACAAAGGTTCAGAGGGTACAAAACATAAAAAAGAGACAGACTGTAACAAGCCCTTTTTATCACTAGCCAGAACTGAACTGGAGCACTGCTCTACTATATATAAAGAAAAATCTTTCCAAAAACATTTCATTAGGGAACAGGACAGGCATTTCTAAAATGTCTTTTCTAGCAAGATATCCTCAACACTATTTTGGCTGCTTGAGACAAGAAGAGCAATACAGAAGAGCTGCTGTACAGAAGCAAGGACAGTAACAAACCAAATATCCCATATTAGTTCATTTTTCCATTTTCATATTCAGTGTAGACAAATATACAAAGGAAAAAAAAAAAAAAAAGGCATTCTGGCTACACTGTAGGTAGAATACAGATATTTTTGTCCCATTGACATTAAAGAAGTTAGGTGTTCACTGAGTCATTTAGTTCCTTACTATACCTTCTTTGTCCAGCTCTATTAAAATATAGAACATACATAAGTGCACTAATTCAGATTACACAGTTGTATATGCACATACTGGCCTGATTTATAAGAACAGTCTTCAGTAAGTACTTAACACCTTGAATCTCCAGCTCAGCCGCACTCAAATGACTTATATTGGAATCAATTTTCACCTCAGCTTGCTCAAACACAAATTTCCCTCTTGTTCAGCAGACTGGTGGCTAATCAAATGTTAACCAATTAATAAAAAATAAGAGGTAAGATACCAGATACACTGAAAACCACCAGACAGCACAACAGGAAATGAAGCTGAGTGAAGTTATAATTTCAGAATGCTATTATTAATTTGGAACTGAAGAAGAAAAACTAGCCTTGTGGTTAAGATCCTGTTAAGGTAGGAGTTGGGACGAAACACATGATTTGCTCCTTGACGATGTCAAAGCCTGCCTGAATAACTTTGTTAATAGCCAGATTCTCTTCCATGTCATTCTCTCATACATGATATCATGATAGGAATACTCATGTCTCTTCCCGTCCTTCTGGCCTCTTTCCTCACCACCATCCACCAAAGCACAGGAACAGAGGCTGCTGATTTCCTAAATGCCTGTTACATAGCATTTCTGTCTCACTGGGGATTTTCTAGCTCTAATATTATCAAAATAGGTTTATATTTCATTTTCATAAAGAAAAATAATGATCTCATTATTCATTGAAGAAATCAAATACCCAAAATTTTACAATAATATTGTTTCAAAATATCTACTAGATTGCTAAAGAAAAACACTATCTGAACATTCAATAAAAGCTATCTGCTCAGTATAACTTTCTGCTAATCATAAAACCATAAAATGGTATGCACATTAAGATATTAACTATATATTTCAACACTACTCAACCTTGCCACACTACAAGCCTTAAGCTTGACTTTGTAGAAGAACTATTTTTTCAGTAATATTTAACTGCACAAAACCTTCTGCAAAATACATAAAACCAGATATGAATTAAACATGATTCAAGCTTAAATAAGTCTGCATATATAATTTTACTATAAAATCAATAATATTTTCTATTTTTCTATTAAACAATAAAGTCAGCATTTTTCTCTAAGCAGAGCTGCCTTTTGGTGATGTTCTAGGGCTTATATTATGCAAAACATCAAACTACAGGGCCCGTTTCATGAATATATATATCTTTTCTTCTAGCAACCTCAGCAATTATAAAACTTTTCCAGATTTTTTTACTGTACACTGAAAGACTTTAATTGGATGGATAATATGCATTTATGTTAGACTGGAAGGGGTTGAGTGACTAGATAAAAACCTTTTTTATCTATTTTTGCTCTAATGAAAAGTTTATTTTTCTTCACATAAATATAATCAATAAAAGCTGAATTTAGTAGTATTAGTATTATTATTTAAGACAAAATATAGTAATGCTTTTTCTACACATATACACAATAATACAAATTAAAAATGCTTTAAAAATAGTTTTCCTTTATTTTAGCAGCAAGTACATCATTGCTTATCTCAACACATTAAATACGTTAATATATGTGTGTGTTAATAGATCAATATCCAGAACACACTTGTTCATGATGCATTACAGATGACTCTCCTCTAATTATTTACGTGTTGCTATATGGAGGCTATGATGCTTGCTGCTTTGATGGTACTTTGAGTTACTGTTTTGATGATTCTGGATAACTTTGAAGCACTTCAAGGTGATGCTGTGTTCCACTTACAAGTCATCTCTTGTTCTTATACATGTGCTTAGCATACAGATTGGAGGGTTTCTATTTACAGATCAGAAATTCAGTGAACATTTTGTATCAGATAATCTAATAAGTGTACTAACCTATGTTTCTTGTTCATTTAGTTGCCCAGCCAGCTTAGTGATTCAAAATTTAAGATTAATTGCTCTGGTTACATTGTTCATATTACTTTCTTTTTTTTTTTTTTTTTTTTTTTTGTAATTATGCCCAAAAACCTTTCAAAGTGTTTCAGGAATAAAACTCACCTAACCTCCAATCTATTTTATTCTAT
Organism: Cygnus olor; assembly: GCF_009769625.2. Taxonomy (NCBI): domain Eukaryota; kingdom Metazoa; phylum Chordata; class Aves; order Anseriformes; family Anatidae; genus Cygnus; species Cygnus olor. Next base: position 135,616,308 of record NC_049170.1, read on the forward strand.
GGGAATAACCTTAAAAAGGCATTAGCAGAAGCATCATCCTTAGCAGATTAGTTTTCCCCATCCAAAATCTTATTTTTCAATAGCAAAAATACTTCAGAAGATAAATAATATAATTTAATGTAATTGAAAATAAATAACGTTACATTAATCAATAAAAATAGAAATGATTTCAACATTCAGAATAATCTTCCAAGCACATACATTTTTAATATACTCTTTCCATAGTTTAGATATAACTATGAAGTCTACATACTCCTTTTTGATCTTCCAGAAGGAAGAATACAAATCAGAAGAGTGAAACACTTCAGAAATGGCCTTGTAGGAGTGGAAGAGGAGACTTTTTGTAGTTTGAAGGTGGAAGAAGGCTTCTGCGAAAAGTCTTCCAAATTACTTTGTTCCTCTGAGTCAATTTAATCCCTTGGAGAGAATATCTTCTGGAATGACCTTCTTGAACCTTTGTGACCAATGCAATAAAACACTAAAAGACCTAGAGATTAGAAAGGAGAGCCTTGAAACTAAAAAGAGTGTTCCTCAGGGCTATAAGTTACACCAACAGAGTGAGAATGAATCCCAGTGGGAAGGGAAGATCCTGTATCCCTACCATTAATTATCTGCTTCGTAATCTACTCCCATTATAATTGTAATACTTTCCAAATGCAGCCCTCCTTTCTCATGCCTGCAGCAATGCACATTGTTCCCTATCTGACAAAACCCTTCTTTGTTTGGGAATCACAAGCTATGTAAACTGCATAATAGTCTTTAAGAAAAGAATCGGATCTTTGTTGTGTTTATGCTACACATTTCTCTTCCATGTTTTATACAAATGATTTGCCCATAGAAACCACATGGACATTCCAACAGCATGACATAAGAAATATTGATCTACATGTCTAAATGCTGTTTTATTCAGCACACAGCTCTGCTCACTGTATGTCTTCATTAATTATGTTTGTTCTTCCTTGTTATTTAAAAAATAAAGAAAAAAAATATATATTTTTTGGTTTTGACTACAACTATGGACACCAAAGGCTTGCTCAGAATTATCCTGAAGATGCACTGTCATTTTGATCATAAACAAATACAGGGCTTATTTCATAAAAAGGAGTAAAAATAGGAGGGCTTTCATAAAATAGGAGGGCTGCATTTATTCACATAGAACATAAAACCTGCCTCCATCCCATGGAGGAGCATCATCCCTCAGTGCAAAACAAGCTGCAGACTACACTCATGCACAAGCTGGTCCGAGACACTACAGTCAAGTCCCTTGCTTTACTGCCTGACCATCCCATGCTGTGCTCTGCCTGAAGACAAAAGACAGGCTCCTGGAGCAGGGACAAAATGCAAAATTACCAGAACACTAATACTCCCTCAGCTGGCATTGCTGAGTAGAATCTTTGCTAAAGCCTTATTCCTCAGCATATCAAGTGCAGTTTATAGAATCATAGAATCACGGTTTGGGTTGGAAGAGACCTTAAAGATCATCTAAATCCCTGCCATGGCCAGGGACACCTCCCACCAGACCAGGTTGCCCAAAGCCCCATCCAACCTGGCCTTGAGCACCTCCAGGGATGGGGCATCCACAGCTTCTCTGGGCAGCCTGTGCCAGGGCCTCACCACCCTCAAAGTAAAGAATTTCTTCCTAATACCTGATCTAAATCTCCCCTTTTTTAGTTTAAAACCATTACTCCTTGTCTTATCACTACACTCCCTGACAAAGAGTGCCTCTCCTGCTTTCTTGTAGGCCCCCTACAATGGCTCATTTGTTAATGAAATGTAAGAAAGGTACTTAAAATAAATAAATAAATGAGGCCTGTATTTTATGAAAGGATTTTTTGGGAATTGGGGAACAATTACTCTTCACTAAAACACTTGCTTTTCCAGCTGCATGCATATATTCTATCTCTGTGAAGACCCTAATCCACAAAGCAGAAACAATCTTTCCAGGAAGGCCAATATTTTGAGGGTTTCATCGTAACAAAGCCAAGCAAGAAAATCAAGAACTGGTCATTAATAGCCAGAGCTTTTAGTAATTCAAAATGATTCTAAATTATTTCATTGCCATTTAATATCTTGCTTCTTCTTTGCTTTGATATGTTTTTTTTTTTAATATTAAAAATATTTGGCTCATATTTTTTCTTTACAGTTTGCTGTTTAATTTTATAATACTTATAAAACATGAAAGAAAAGTGGCAATAGAGTAATCATTTTATATTAACAGCAGAGGAGTAATGAAGTGGAATCACAGTGTTCAAGTCCTTCATTTACAAAACACTCTTTTATCCCAAACACCTGCATCTTTCCCCAGGCTGAGGGAGCATTTTGACTTAAAACAGAATGTTTAGCTCTAGTGCATTATCGCTTCAGATCACCTACAGCCAACTGATTCTGGGTGTCAATTAATGTTATTACCACCTAATCAAATGCTACTTAATGCAAACTGTGGGCTATACCCTTGGCTTTGTATACAGTTTAGGATTCACAGTTGAAGAAAAGAAGCTGTTTACAAGGGGCACTTTGCAGAAACCCCAAATATTAGATTAGTTTCTAAGCTAGGCAAAAAAAAAAAAAAAAAAAAAAGTGTTTCAAGAGGAAAAATTTTGTGTAATTACTTTCAATTTATTATATGAAGAAGTCATACTGTCAAAAGTAGGTTCGGAGATTTGAAAGGCATAATCTCTTTATGTTAAGACTTTTTATGCTACTGACTCCCACCTTTGTAAAAATATTCCTCAAACTGGAGTTGGGGGCAGGGTGGACAAGATGATCTCCAGAGACACCTTCCAACCTCAGCTGTTCTGTGATTCTATAATATATAGGGTTAGCCATCTAGGTAGTGGGAATGCAGTTATGATATACAACCAGCTGTGGTATAGAACCATGCACATTCTCACAGTTATGTGAATGGTAGCAGTCACACTAAATCCAATGTATCTTCTCTTTCATCTTCATCTTTCTGAGAAAACATTTTAATCAGCAGATTACAATCTAAGGCAACATCTTCTGAATTCCTCCTATCTTCTTTGTTAAAATTAATGCAATATTCATAAGTGAGAGAACATAAATACAGGCACAGAAATGTTAGCCTTTGCTACAATTATGATATCATATGAAACACCAAAATATGCACTGTAACACGCTTTGGAACTCAGGGAATTTTGTATTTCTTCCCTGGGTGATGCTGTGAGCACTGATCATCCTTGTTCTTTTAGCCCAGTCACTGGCAGCATTTCCAAATCCCCTATGGCCTGGCACTTAGAGCTGTCTCCTGGGAGTTTGCTGGTGTAGTATCATATCCCCACACATGAACAAGGAGGAAGTTAAACCCAAATCCACTTGCTGACACCCTGAGTACGGAATACAGCACCAGCTATCCCCACAAACATGAGCATCGGTGTCGGTATTAGCTTTCCCATCAGGTCAGAGCTGGACAAACCTTTTTCTGTAAATCCTGGTGGGACAAAAACTGCAGTCTCCATATGCTACAAAGAGATAATCTAGCTACTATTTTAATTCCCCAGTTCAAGATCACTCAAAATTTCTGACGACATCAGCACCATATTCTTTGTCCTGCAGGAAGAAGCATAAAGCCAGCGTAAAACATTAAGTCTAAACTCTGTATTGCAAGCTTTGTCTAGTTTAGCAGAAATGTTCACATCCTCATTTTTTATCCAGATTAAATCAAGTTTTAACAGATTAGATCACCTACCATGCAGCCACCATTTTACTGCAGAGGGGAGTAGGCGTTTCTCACATTCCCCGTGGAGGCCATCTTATCAACCTGCTTTGGACAGTTTTTTGGTTCAGCGTGGCTGTACACTTCTCCACCTGTGCTGCAATATCAGAACATATTGAAAATGAAAGCACCTGAATGCAGATTCAACTTTTCCAATACCTTCTCAGCACATCCTTCAATTTGGAGGAGCTGAGCTGCAGTAGCTAGGCCTGTGTAATGCGTTGGGTTAGTTATAATCCTGTCACACACCCTGCGATCACTATCTGATAAATTATTTGAAATCTTGCCAAAACACACTTGAGAAGTAAGTTATCTTACAAATGATTTCTGAAGAATTTCTTTTCTATTACAATTAAAAGCCCACTTTATATACAGTAGGAATCTTATTTCCTTAACTATTTTCAAACAGTTCCTGAATGGTTTATGCATTCATCCCCAAACACACCAGCCTGTTATTCCCCACTGGAATATAACATATGCTGAAAATTAATTATTTGAAAACTAAATGACAAATATTCTTTTCCAATATCTGTTTGCTGACCAAAGTTTTCATTATGAATTAAGCATGAGTAGAAAAGTTGTCTATTATAAGAAAAAAAAGAGCAATGACATAGCACAGACGAAACTAATTTATATGAACTGGTCCTACTGCCAGATCTGCACTGCATGTTGCTTACTATGGCATGGCTTGGGTACAAAAACCCTTCAGACTATACATGTGCAACAGCAGCTGATTTCCACTTGACATCATTGCCTGGGGTTCTCCAGCTGGAAAGGCAATGTCCATCATTGGACCTTTCAGGATCCTACCTCCAAGGAGTGTTTGATAATGTCTGTCATGCTCAAGCCTTAACTGCTACCACCCTTTAGGTCTCTGTGGACTTCTTTTCTTACCTTTGAGAGCCACCTTGAGCAATTTCTCTCCGTGCTGGTCACAACTATGCCCTGAGTTTTAGTGCCTACTACTTTTATTCTTCTGTTTGGTATTATTTTCCAATGAAATACAGACACAACCTTCTACGTTTAAATAACATCATCATTATTCTCTTCTGAACAAGTTCCACAAAGCTGTAAAATTAATGGCATTCAGTCACACCTTTCAGATGACACCTTTCTGCAAACTTGAACGTGCCAAAGAAACACTTCGAGCTTTCAGTTTGAATTGCTAGGGTTTTATTACTCTGCTATATATGAAAACAATCTGAATGAAATAGGAAAACAATTTTTCATTACATAATATCTTTGATTTTTAACAAATCTAATCCTCATTGGTTAATCATCATACATCTATCAGAAATCCTAACATATACTTTGAGTTACATATAGAATGCAGAAATTGTAGCTTTGACCAAGAGAAGGGTAATATAAATGCTGGAAGGGAAAGAGGGAGGAGCTTTCTGTGCTCCAAACTTATATCTAATTCCCAATCAAACTTCATGAAGTCAGTGCCTTGATTCTAACCTTCAAAGAAGACAACAGATAAGTCATTGCCATACTGATAATTGCTACCAAAGTAGCTGCACTTCCATGTGTTAAAGCTCACTGTAAATGGATGTTGCCATAATGAAGGCTTGTGAAATTTGGAGGTGAAATGTATTCAAAGTGAGGAGGAGGAAGTTGTGGAACCGAATTTTAGAAACAGGTTATAAAAAATGTAAAGTGTAACCATTTTTTAATATGACTACATATTCAAGGCATTTTTGACTCGAGCCTGTTTATTCTCGACCCTTTCTTAATGATTTCAGAGGTATCTACGCGCAGAATTTGTGTCCCCCCCCCCCCCCCGAAAAAAACACAGACTGTCAGGCTAATGGTGAAAAAAAAAAAAGTGAAAAAACAGGTGCTTTATATGACCAGTATTTCAAGCTAACAAACAGTTGGTAATGCAAACTGTACAACAAAGTTTCCAGCTTTCTGAAACATTTTTTTAAGACTCCAGTTGCAGCCTATTCAGGAAGCATAGGCTTGCTGTAATTATAGACGAAATTCTAACTGTCTCATCTGAAAAAAGTGCACAACTAGTTCTTTTTAAAGTGATATAAAAGACAAGTCCATGAAAAAAAAATATTTTGATGTAATAAAATGATGGCTGCAGGGTTCTTAAGAGAATGCTCAAAAGCAAACAAAAGTTGCTTGGAAGTTGGATTTATTTTAATGAGCTTCCAGGAACATTTATGACATATCTACCCCAGTGACCACAGGTGGATATCTCTGCTGGGTAACACTCGGCTGCTCCTGAATAAGACAGGAGAGAGCAAACAAACAGAAGAAACGAAAGAAAAAAAGGAAGAGATTTATGTCAGGATACACTTAATGAACACCTGCACTTCACAGGCCTGGCTAACTATTTACCACCTTCTTCTCTTTAGATAAATATCTACTAAGAAAATACTCCTCTTTCTCTGTCACTGACAAATTAAATGAACTCCCTGAACAATGCTTGGAGACAAACTATGCATAGGTTAATTTTCCCTTTTTGTAAGCCAGGAAAATAATCATCATGGGAAGACCTAATTAAAAAGGACTCGATTCTTTGTATGTGGTCATGCTGCTTGCCTCATAACAGACTGACTACTGATCTGACCATGGAGAATGCAGAGTTAAACAGCACTTCCAAATTCAGTGGTCCAGCTGCTTGGGATTGGAGCACCTGATCAGTTATCCATCAGGATTTAACCTGTATAAACTTCAAAGTGACTACAGTGAGAGAAATGACAAAGTATTTTTACACATTGTAGAAAGTTCTCAACATCATTTGCTTTACTGACAGATGAGAGACTTGTACCAGTTGTCCATATTGGCCTTCCTTCCTCTCCTTGTTTGTGACGAGGCATGGGCATGCTGAACCTGTGTGAGACATTTATAAACCTAAAGCAAGCTACCCAAAGAGACCAGTAGCCTACAGTTAATACTTGGCACTTTGAAACCTGTATGCAAGCTATATTTGCAATCAACGTACCACAGCTAAACGGGATGCTGATGTACAAACACCTCATCCATAACAATGCTCAAAAGTTAGTTCTGCAAAGAGTGTAGAAGGGCAGGAAAATATGCAGCGCCTTCTGGATACTGTTTCTAAAAGAATCCTGCCTCAAAGCGTATAAAATAGCCATTCTCCATCGCATCCTGCAAACCATCTGGTAGCAGTTCGGCAAGGTGAGGCAATAACCTCTTCCGGAGCTGTGCAGACCAGAAGCTGCAATTCAGGCATATCCAGCATACTATCGTTCACATTTGGCACAAGCCAAATCTGTCCACAGGACAATGTGCTATCAAATAGTGCTGTAAACCATCAGTGTCTTTGTGGTATGAGAAACATGTACGCCAACAAAGGGCGACCTCCTTTAACAAGTGCTCATCCAAAGACTAACAGGAGTCTGGAATACCTGAAAAATGAAGTTTAATGGCTATAGGCAGGATTTTAATTAGGTATCTAATCCAAATTAGTCTTCTGGACGTATCAAAGATGTTTATCCCATAGTTTGGAGTCCTGACCACAGGCTGGGATGGCAGTTCCTCTGGAGATGACTTGCTGTTCAATGAGCATAAATGGAAATTAAACATTAGTTTGGAATAGCCATGGAGTGGCTGACTCTTTTAGACTTGTTTTAGATTAAGACACTTGCATTTAGGCACCTAAATGTGCATGTATATATCTCAGACTGAATCCTGCCCTGAACTTCTGGCCTCACCTAGGAAAATATTGTCTTCATGGGCTGAGGATAAGCTACACTGGGAAGAATCTTCCACAAGATCTGCAACCAAGCAGAAGTCTGTGCAGTAATATATCTTCCTCAGGTGTTAAACTCCTAATATGTTTTGTTTTTTCCAGAGGAAATAATTTATTTCTGGCAGTATTAATGCTATTTCCTTCATTCTTTCCATTCTTTTCAGTCCCCTCTTTACTTTCTGCTATACTGAAAATGATATCATTTTTCTTTATCTTCTCTCCTAGTTTCACAGCCTCAAATAACTCCTTTTATGAGTGGTTACACAATCTCCTGCTACATTGCCCTGGATGTGAAGAAAACAGACTGCACTCTTGATTTTAAAGGCTAAGCAAGGAAAGGATGGAAAAAAAAAAAAAAAGGATGAAAATTCTATTTGCAAAAGATTCCTTAGTCAGATTTCTGTATTCTAACTACCGAACATGCATTCACATTTTTTTAAATGCACAGCCTTTGGCTACATAGGGATGGGAGTAAGAGCAAAATACTAAAATAGTAGTACTAGCAATATCACATTAATGTCAAAACAAATGTTCCATGCTCTGATGGCAAGAAAGTCAGTCCATCACTAAGGGTCAATTGCTTTTGCTAAAGGTGGCTTAGTTGTCATTAAAACAAATACACTGTTGTGACAAAAGCATCATAGGAATTATGCTCTGTGCCCCTTACAAAAGGAGCCTTGACATCCTACAACAAAACTGGACCTTTAGTACAAAAGGCCAGAAGCTTCAAATACTCTGTGTATGACAGAAGAGAACAGGAGAGGTCAAAGTGCACCTCCTGGTGTCTTATGTCCTCATAATAGCAGCTAGTGAAGAAATGGATTATCCTAGGAAATTGACCATATACTACAAAGGCAGAAAAAGGGCTCTCAATGTTTTTTGCCAGCCTGACCAAGGGAAACCCTGACCCCAAGTCCTGAGCGTGTGAGCAGCTGGGTACCTCCTGTGCCCAGCCCAACATCCCGACTCTGACTGCTGCCAAACTCCAGCAGTGCCGGGAAGCGTGTTCAAGAATGTGGGATTCTGTCTTGTTTGAGAAGTGAGAATTTACAAAATCTCAGCAAACATTTTTCAAGATGTTTATCTTACAGTGTGTTGATACCAAAAGATACCCACTGCACTATAGTTTTCATAAACAAAACAATATATTGCCTCAAACTGAAAATAAGACAGTAATTCAATAGAGAAATTTATAGACAGCATACACTTGAATTCATTTTAAAGATTGCACTTACAGTCCCCTTGGGTTAAAGCTTTTCCAACACATTGGGGAGAATCAAGCAAACAAAGTCTATATTTTTGCATAGAGTGTTTTATGTTCAATAATTCAATATTTATGTGTAGCATTATTTACCCTACACAAAAATATAGGTTTTGTGTCTTTCGTTTATTCAACACTTCAGAATTGCCAATACCCACGGGTATATTACACCCACAGGTTTATTCCTCTGACAATCCTTACCTCAGGAAAATGAAATTTTTATATTTTAAATTAAAGCTAACTCTAATTTGCAATTGTAATGTACAGTAAGAGATTATTATACAGTATGTGTGCCAAAGGAGCTGCCTTATGCTAGTAAGGTACACTATAGCAAGGGCTGCTGTGAATGAATGTGACACATGAGAACAAGAAAAAAAATAAAATAAAACAAGTAACTCAGGTTACTAACTCTAACAACTCCATGCTGCTAAAGTAATTTCAGACGTGGCTGATAATCTGCTAGAACCCACTAATCTCCCCAGCCTGGCAAGGAAACCTCACACACGCACCACTCGCTTGCAAAACAAACAATGCCTTTGCATCTATGCAGAAAAAGCCATGCTCACATAGTATCTCTCCTTTTTTATTGCCTTTGCTGTAGCTCTTGTGTTGTAGGTTGTTGTATCTAGGACTCTTTGGGGATATATTGCATAACGAAATCCTCAGTGCATTAGTTACAAACGTGCACCTTCCTACTCAGACTAAGTCTATTCTAGGTGTCAATGTCAATGCTCTCTTCCAAGAAGCCACCCCAAAACAAAGCTGCAAATGGTCTTCCCAGGTATCTCAGAAGTGCTGACCTGCCAGGCTACCTTTGTGTAATTCCACTCTCTCACCAAGGAAGCCCCTACTCTGCTACCATCCTTCTTTTCCTTCAGCTAGAAGTGGGACACCCAGGTATAGCTTGGCTGTGCCATCTTCAAGACACACTTCTATACTGAGTGATGAAAAAAAGAATTCACTGTGGATGACGCTGTTCTACCTTATGTAGAGCTGCCTGATATGCATTAAACCTAAATTACTTGTTCCCTGCACCACATAGATCACCTCTACAGCCCTGCCACGGGACACAAGTTGATAAATCTTCAGAGTCCTACCATTTCTCAAGGTGCGGTTTGCTGTCCATAATGCCACAGGAATGACAGAGCTAGTGCTCCTTGATAGCTTTAGGTGCCCTACAGTCAGGAACTGCACATCCCTCATAGGGCTTGTTGTCTGAAACAGGCCAGATGTTCACACAGAGCATTTCCAGGGGTTGGAGGCGGGCATGCCAAGTTTCCTCTTACACTGGGTATGTGCATCAGCTGGTCTTGCATTAGAAGAGTATCTTAGAAAACATGTATGGAAACAGAGCCCTTTGCCATCCTACATTTTATTGACAGCCAGTGACTGTACTTGCGAGTTAGTCTCCCTGATGTGGTCTATCAAGTGTCTCCTGCTTAAAACCAATAAGCTGTGAGAGTGTTATTTGTTCCCCCACCTCCCACTTTTTTAATTTTCACTGCAAACACAGCTTATTTACACTCTGTCTCTTTTAAAAATCAAGTGTCAACCGAGTGCTAAACTGCTGCTATTTGCCAATGTTTCATTAACACCTTATTAGCTTCCAACAGCTGAAGGTGACTGGACCCTCACCTCTGTTTATTTCCTCAAAGTAACAGTTAACTGAAGCATCAGGATAGAGGCACCCCTGTAAATATGACTGAAAACAAATATGCATGCAGAATATAATCACGCACAATTTCAGCCAGATCTGCTAACAGACACATCTAGTTAATTTTATGCACAGTCACATACTATGAAGTTTGGAGCTCAGATTCTCATTAGAGATGATAATAAAGATCTCTGCATGCTTTTTTTTTTGCTTTTTTTTTTGCTTTTTTCCGTTGTCCATATCAGGCATGGGCTAAAACAGGAATAAAAACCCTGTGCAAATTATGCCACCAGTAGCTTGCTATTTCAGTTTAACTACTAGGTAGGAAGGTGTGATCCTCTTGTCATGCAAACCAGCACAGCTCCACTGAATCGCATGAAGCTGTAGTGGTTTACCCAGCAAACCCTCCAGCATGTGTGCATATACATTCTGCTGTACTTAATCCCAGTCCATGTAGATATAAACATAAACATAATAATAAATAAATTAAAAAAAAAAAAAAAAAAAGAAGAAAAATAGATCAATCCCCCCCAGTGTGACTCCCAGGGTAGGAAGACTGGAGCAACCTCCCCACCCCCCTAGCAGGTATCCCCAAGGGTTTAAAGCCTTCCTTTACTTATATCCTTTCCCTATTCCCCTGCCCTACTCTTTCTCTTTCTACCTTTTTTCTTTTTTTTTTTTTCTTTTCTTATCTAATTTGAAAGGAAAGAGACGGGACAGCTTACATGTATACATGTTTACTATAGCTCTCCTTCTGTTATTAATTTAATGAAAAAAAAATCCTGCTGCTTTCTTCTCCCACACTTCCAGACTAGCATTCTGCACACCTGGAAAAAGGAGCTAAGTTGGTGGAGGGCAATTTATAGAGGTTTCTGTTCCCCTGCCCTAATGGGCAGAGTATTTTGAGCTATAAACTGCCAGGTTTTGCTAATGCTGGAGCTATTCTGGTTGTTCTTCAGTCCATATTTCTGTTTTTGATGGGCCATTTCTACAACTACATTGCAAATGTATTAATTAGCAATAGGAGTTGGCCATCAGAGTGGTAGTTACCACTTTTCACCATCCAAACAGGAACAATTCAAATATTTCCAATGAACAGGAAGTTGGGGGGGGTCTCTTCTATCATAAAAAGAATTCAAGAACTCAAACCAATCTTTTCTGATTTTGGTAATCATTCTCATAACTATAATATCTTTCAATAATGTTTTTCACAAATATAATGAAAAAAAAGCTTTCTGAAATATTATCTTAAAAAATGACAAACCATGAAGAAGCTAAGATTGAAACAGTAAAAAGAAAGGAATTAGTAAGTATTTGGGAATACAAGTACAAAGACTCTTATGGGTGATTAGAAACACAAATAAAGTAAATGGGGTGTCACTACCACTAAAAAAAAAGTTAATATACCCCAGTTTTTGCAAGGCTCTGACCTTGAATGATCCTTCTCATCTGAAATTATCGTGTTAAACTATAGCATTTTAAAAACAATTGTTAACTCATCACTTGAGCATTCATGTAGCTCATCTGAAATAATCAGTATTTTTTGCATCTGTCTAGGAATATTCACAGGATTTACTAGTTTTGGAATAGGTTAGAGGATAACTTTTAATCCGTAATTCTTTTAGTGTACTTTCTGTTTATTCTTATTGTTATGCACAGACAAAGTCCAAAGATTTAAAAAAGGCTGCAGGGTGGTATGTTTTACTCGAGGAATGAAATGAAGCCTTTGCTCTCAGTTCTATCTCTGCCAGTATATTGGACCAGATTTTGGTCTCATTAGCACCAATATAAATCTGGAATAGTTCCACTAGTCTCTGTAATGTTACTCCCAATACATGCTTATTTAACTGAGATCACAAGCTGGTCCATTGACCTAAGTGGTGTCAGTGGGGATGTACTGAGAAGAAAATTTGATCTACTAAATTCAAATCCTTGAGGTGTTGTTCTAGCAGCCAAGTTATTTAGAAAGAAAACACTGAACTTGAATGTTGACCCTCCATCCCAGCTGGATCTCCATGTAAACTGTGCTCCTGCTGTAGCCTTTTAAATAGATCAGCAATTTACATTTTAAATAGATGAACAATTCAAATTAGTGAAATGCCAGAATGTAGGTAGCATGGAGGTGGGGGGGAATTTAGCACTACCCGAAATTTCATCAGCATTCAACAGTGTAACTCTCCTAACATTTTCTGAGAACAGAGACTGGATGAGCTGTAAGGATTCAATTACTAAATGTCTGTACAAAGCCTGATGGAAGGAAGTGGCTGCTATGTAAAGGATGAGCAGAAGTTCAAACTGACCAAATCTCCAGATCAACTTTGGACACCTGATTTAGGTGTTATAGCATCTAAAAAGCAGCTGCCTTCTCCTTGCTATCCCCAAATCTGCTGTTCAGGCCCAATAGCAAGAGTTGGGCCTGAACAGGCCCATATAAGCACCTGTAATCAGTATAGATGGCAAGTTTTTCTTTTTGTTGTTGTTGCTGTTATTATTATTATTTTTAATTGGCGGAGGGGGAGCTATATGGGGAACCCCTGTGAGAGGAGGCCAGGGGCTACCTTGTGACAGACACAGCCAGTTCTAGGCAGCTCTGCAATAGATCCTCCACAGATGAGTCCATCAGAGGAGTTTGTGATACCTCTGTGAAACCATTTGAAAGAAAAGTAAAATTCATAGAGAGAAAAGGAACAAGGCAGAGGTTGTATGTAGGTTGTATGCTCCATGATGGAGTAGGTACATCCCAAAAGAGACTGTGACGCATGGACCCATGATGGAGAAGAGAAAACAACTAAGAAGGAAGGAGCAGCAGAAGAAAAGAATGCTAAATAAGGACCAACAGAAAGAGTCCTCTATGCCCTGGTCCCCTCTTGCACTACTTGTTGCCTTACCAGAGGGCCTGAGTGTAACCTGCAGTGGTAACAAGTTGGATAGTGGGTAGGAAGGGGTGAGGAGAGCTGTCTGGAGTTTAGTTGAGCTTGGAAAAGAGAAGGAAAGCTGTTTTCCCTAAGTATTTAGATATTTTCTTCTCTGGTTCCCAGTGTCTGAATCAGTAATTGAATATTAGAATTAAATTAAATTCTCCAAGTCAAGTCTGTTTTCCCTGTAGCAGTAATTGGTAATTTCCTTGTTTTTGTTTTGGCTCATGAGTTCTTTTACTCTCATTGTCCCTATTTTCTCCCCTGTCCCATGGGGAAAGCAGGAGTAGGTGAGCAGCTGAGTAGGTGCTTGTCTGCCGGCCAGGGCCAACCCACCACAGTACCACCACAGACAGCAGAAAGCAGTCCCAAAGCAGACAATGGGCAGCAAAAGGGATGGATGCACCTGAACCATGGGGAGGGCAGGTTGAAGGAATGTCTCTGCACTTTCAGCCTCCTCTGAAAGCTTACATCAGGATGCATTACTTAAGATTACATAAGATTACTTAAACGAATCAAGCCATTTTTGGTTTGGTCTGGGTTTTGGCCTAAGGGCAAGTACTGCCGTGTAGCTTGTGCCCATTTCAACTCAGCCCTCTTCCTATACCAAAAGAGCAGCTTCACTCATAGCATCTGCTGGACATAGCATGTGACTTGTGCCATTCCCAGGCCTTGACCAGACCTTGTTCTGCCATAACTGGTGGGCTTGGGCCTAAACCTTGCGGAGGTTTAGGATCCTGCCAAGGAATCAGTCCAGACAACTGTGTGAGGTTCTACCATGTTCTGCCCTGGTCTCACTTGTTAGCACAGACATGGCGGCCTGCAAGTCCCCATCCAGGGAAAACCTGGGGGGAGATCAGTACAGGGAGCAGGGACACAACAACCTTACTGCTGGTGCTGGGCCCCGAGCCAACACAGGCTCATGGGTCATTCACAAGGCAGTTGACCCCTGGCTGCTGTGTACAAGCACAAGGTGATGGCTTTGTGACCTGATTGTTGCTCCTTTAAATGCCCAAATGATTCTGAGAGCAGGAAATGTTTGCTCCTGTGAGCTCTGGGGTCTAATATGGATATAGGTGCTTCTAGGGTTAAGCAGTGATGGACTGTAGGTTTCTAAATTTGATTCTTGGACTTTAGCACCAAAGTAGGTGGTCTGAATCTCACTAAAGATAAATTACTGGCAGTGAAAGCAAAGCATAAACATAGGAAAATGTAAAGGCCAGTGTAAAACTGTATGAGTGCATGGCATTTTCTTCTGGAGGCCCTTGCCTAAGTCAATCTGTCATACAGCTGCTCATCAGGCACTGTCAGACAGATGTCTGTCCTTCCATCTTCCTGTGGAACTGCAAACACAAGAAGAGAGTAATTTGTTAATGTGGGCCCAAAACATGCTTGTTTCAATGGGCTTGTGGGATTATTCAGATGCTAGAAGCACCCAGCCTTTCTGAACCGGTTGCAGGAAAATATAAGACCAGCATAATGAGTGAGATTTTAATGAGGGGTTTTGTTTGTTTGATTGTTTGTTTGCTGCCTTTTTTTTTTTTTCTTTGCTTCCTCATTTCTTTTGTCTCTTCATTCAGGTATTTAACCATTGCCACTGGCTACTAAAATGACTTTCAGCTACATTATTTCCACCTTTGACCTTCAGAGCTGGTCTTACTCCAAATTTGTTTTTTGAAAAATAAAACACTGCTCTGGTTCCCATGCACAGGATCATTTCCGTCTTAAGCAACAGCAAAACCTCAGTGCTCATGTTCATCTACATCAGTTGTTTCACACACACAAGCAGCCTTTAATTGCTGCCGCCAATTAAAAACATGTAATGCAGGCATACACACTTCGTCCCTGTGGTGCTGGGCTCGGCCTCCATTTCAGCTGCAGCTTGAAGGAATACCACTCTATTTATCTCCCTGACACACAGCAAACGGCAGTGTCACGCAGTTCAGTGTGCGCATGAAAAAGCATCTGCGCTGATCACAACGCTATTACTCTTAATCCCTCTGGCCCTGATATTTGTTCGCCTCATGCCAGGAGGAAGAATAGGGGGCAGTTGCTTTGGATAAACAGGAACGACCGTGGGAGATGCCCTCAGGAGAAGCTCTGTCATGACGGGCCTTCCCCGCTCTGACAGCACCGCGCAGCCTGTCGGCTCGGCTGCTGCTCCCTGCAAGGGAAGTGGCAGCGTGGCAGGCTGCTAAAGGTGTGATTGATGGGTGCTGTCGGTCCCTACCTGTCACCTCATTGCACTGACAGGGGTGAGCTACACCCCTGGGAGACAGACTTACATTGTGCAGCCCACCCGTCCTTTGCAGTGAGACCCTAATGTCCTGCTGCAGTGCTCCTCGCAGGTGGCGATCTCCTCCTCAGGCTGGGGAGGGTTGAGCAAAGAGCTTTAAACCCTGTTTTTGCTGGCAAGGGCAGTGATATATCTCTCAGAAGTACCTGGAGACACTGGAGGAGCACTGGCTGCTGCCGAGGGCTGGTTCAGCCCGGGGTTAGGACGGATTCAGCCACAGCTGCAGGGACGTCAGTGAGAG
Source organism: Cygnus olor (assembly GCF_009769625.2). Taxonomy (NCBI): domain Eukaryota; kingdom Metazoa; phylum Chordata; class Aves; order Anseriformes; family Anatidae; genus Cygnus; species Cygnus olor. The sequence continues at coordinate 135,632,138 of NC_049170.1, forward strand.
AAACTTGTGGGATGCTGGCACGGCTCCACAGCCGTGCATGTGCAACGTTGAACACGTGCAGAGGGTTTGCAGTGTCTGCCCCCGAGCCGTGGGATGACAGAGGTGACACAACCGTTCACCCCTGCCTGGGGGAGTCCCTTGTGTGTGCACGTGGCTGCGCTGGCACACGCAGGTGTGAATTCCTCACCCCGTAGGAGCGAGCCTGAACGCCATCTGACTATGCCTCTGGTTTTGCATCAACCTAAATAAGAGTATCCGGTCAGAATAACAATCTTCCCTGGGAATCAGGGATTTTGTGTGTGTGTGTGTGTATGTGTGTGTTTGCTAGCAGGAGACTGAAAGCAACTTTTTCCACATTGCAATTTAAAGAGGATCATTCTAGCCACAAAGATCATTTAAATCAAACCTCAGACCATTCAGCCAGCATCAACACAAGAAACCAACAGCAGGCAAATCCAGCTGCCTTCCAGCAGCCCCTTCCCTCTCTCGCTGTCCTGTTCCCCTCTGTCACAGGCAGGCCGTGTTTGACACCTGGGCAGCCTGACGCACCTCTCCTTGCATCTGACTCACTGCAGCACTGGGGCTGTCAGGCCACGACACCCCAGCGGGCCCATACAAAACCCACTGACGTCAGTGGAAAGGCTCCCACTGATTTCTGGGAAGGTTTCATCAGACCCTGGCTGAGGCAGAGCCATCCCTTCCAAACTTTCACTTGGTAGCTCATAGGCTGGCACTGGTGGTGCATGAAGACTTTAGGGGGAAAAACGTGCTGCTCCTCTGCCTGCAAGGAGAGCTCTGATGCCGCTGCTGGATCACTCCTTTCATCTGATGCCTCAGATAAGAGTGCATCTCACAGCTTCCCTTTCCCCTCCAAATCAAAGGCAGCGACTGCAGCTGCACAGCCCGGCGGGTCTGTTTAGTTTCTGTGGGCCAACAGCCACCAGCTGTAGAGGCTGCTGTGCTTTTTGCTGGATGGGAGCTTTTAATTCCAATAGACAATGTGTACAAATATTTCCCATATCAAAATTGTTCCATATCTTCCTAAGTTAATTAAATGCTAATTTTCTAATGAGGTGACAACAATGGCAACAACCTGTTATCTGCATGCTAGCTAGTGCCCGTAACCAACGGGTGAGCACAGAAACCTTGTGCCGTTATTAAACTATATTCCTATATTAATTAATTACTTTTGCGGCTGTATTATTCTGAAGCTGGTCAGAAATGCAGATAGTAATTAAATGTAAAAAACATTTACATTATTTTTGAGATTGCAGAGTTTCTTTGTGGTATTTATTATTTCACAGTGTTGTTATAGAAACCCCTTACACATTTTCATGCTCATTGCTTGTTAGTTTAGCAAGAAATGCTGGAAGGAAAACTCAGGATAAAAGTGCTGTTCAACATACCTTGAGCACAAATTAAGTTATAACAGTTTCCTGACTTGTGGAATAAAAAGGAAAAAGCCACTTGGAATTCATATTAAAGGGTGGCCATATAGCTGTCACGTCTTCACACCCAGAAAATGACTTCGGCACTCAAAATCTCGCAGAGGTTGAATTTATGTGCCTACATCCAAAACAGAGATTTTGTTGTTTAATCCAGGAGGTTTCTGAACTCCCCCCCACTTCAGCTGCCAGTACAGAAGATCCCCAGACATCTTGATTCCTGCTGATACCCAAAAGCTCCTCAACTTTAAAAAGGTCAAATTGCCCAACATCCCGTTCATGCACCAGATTAGTTGGGACCCCAAAAATCTGTTCCTCCACTTATCTTCCCTCAGGACTGCTTCAAGTCCTCTGAAAATTCCTACCAAACAGCTCTGAAATTGGATTTTACATAAAACACAATGACAGCTATAAATTTCCTTTGAAATATGCTGGAGTCAAATACTGCAATATTTGAACAGGATATGAGAGAGACCTTCAATGCATTACTCTGTCTGGTCAGAGCTCATTCCTCTTGCAATACACTCTAGCCAGGAGGCTTCATTTCTCTGGAAGCTGGTGTGAGATTTTCCCATCCCTTTTCAGAGAAAAGCCATGGTAATTTGCATCAGGACTGTGATTTCAGAGACTTGACAGCCACTCCACCTTTGACAGAGAAGGTTTAGGCACCTACCGTCAAGTGAGTGTCCAGATGGTAGGGAAAAGGACAAATCCTCATGATGGCATAGAAATTTAAAAGCCATATTGGGGAAGGGGAAGGCATGTGATTTCAGACAGGCTCCTGGCTTCCACTTCTCCACGTCCTTTGAAGTGAGGCACCATGCCCTGTCCTTGTGCATCTGACATTCCCTATGTGCTGTTCATGGAGCGTGGGCAACCAACCAAGGATCAGGGAACTGAGATATTGAATAGTAAAATGCTAGACTGTGGCAGTAGACGAAAATTTTACTGGACTTGAATCTTCTTAAAATCTGGGGTTTTGTATTTGGGAGCTTCCGAATGTTTTTCTGCCATCAGCCAGTACAGCTCAAAGGAACGAAGTACACATTTTCCCCCACTGCAGGGGAAGAGGCTCTGCTACTGAAGACTCCTCCAGATTTTAGTAGGAATAAATTGTATACACCATGTTTTGATAAACAGGTAGCAGAGTTCCATGTATATAATTTTGCAGCTATTTTTAAATGGTATAAATCTTTTCACAATGAGCAACAGGTGAGATGCACCTGTAAACCATTTCTCTCAGTGCTTCAACAGGAGGATGTCCTACAACTGAATGATAAAGTCTGCCAGGAAAATTAAGCCATAATGTGAAATTCATGTTCAAAGGTGTTTAAAACAATTTGTTTACTGAATTCAGACAAATACCTCCAAACTGTTTTCATTACATTTAGTGCTAGCTAAGCCAAGACAAAAAATACAACACTGATAATAAGCTACAAGTCCGTTCACATTAAGCATTAGGTAGACAAATACCTTTCCTCTATTCCTCTGTGAGCTTCTTTCTATTCCAAATGTGGACAAATAAATACTTATTATCCATTCCTAGCATTAGATGATGAGGATGATAATAAAAATAATAGTAATTTACATTTAAATAGAATATTTAATTCATTCCACCTCTGGAATGAATCACAACATCTGGTTAAACACAGATAGTATCAATGTTGTGTGATAGATTAGGATCAGGAGAAGGGGAAACTGTAAATAAATAATAATAAAAAGAAAATTACTTGAATTGAGGTCTGTAGGAAAGCAATAGCTAAAAAATGCTTATCTTTGTGGAAAAGTTCTACAGGGTGTTTAGTAATCATGAGTTTTTGGAGATTTGCCTCAACCTAAAGACAAAATCTTAATCTGTATAGCTATCCTGATACCATATTTAGGGAGGGACTGGGGAGAGAAAAACTGCCTGTGATGGACTGAAGTGTGCAGCTTCCCAGTGACTATGAAATACGTTCTGAGCAAATCTCAGGATAAAGCCTGCTGGCACCACAAAGTGAGCAAAGTGAACCGCTGTTTAAGATGCCTATGTTCATCCCAACCTATCACATTTATCTTAATGAATTTAGTAGTATTCTGCATCATGGACTTAATTAAAATATGTAAAAGTATTTTAATTATTAAAATATTTTAATTATTTATTACTTAATCATTAGAAACAAGTATTTTAGTCTGTGACTGAATAGCCTATACAACTGTTCAATTATTTTTTGGCAATGAGGGTCTAGGTTTCTTTTCCCCGCTATAATTTCAATTTAGGACTATTCAGAAGTTGCAGATCTATCTTGGCTTCCTGTGAAAAGGAACAAATGCAAACCACTTGTTTAATGCAGCACAAGAAAACACACCTGTGTGGGAGACAGCAAGTGATATAGCCTTCTGAAGTTCTGCTTAGATCTTGGTCATGATTAGAGAGAGATACAGCAGTGAAAGACACTAGGAAAAACAAACAAACAAACAAACAAACAAACAAAACCACTCTTGCTGTAATATCCACAACAGCTGATGAATTGCACAATTCGATGAATCCCCACAACTGCATAAATGTTGGGGAATTACAATATTTTTATCCTTGTTTATATATTATAAAAGTTCTATTTTTCCATTTGCTTCATGAATTCCTAATCCATTTATTCCACACTCAAAACAAAGTTCTGTCATGCTTTTGATGCAGTTTGGGCTGCTTTTCCCTGGGTAGAGCTCTCTCTTCTTCAGCAGGGGTTGCATGCTGGACTGGACATTTCCCCATGTCCTTGCTGGCTTCAGAAAATGTTTTGTCAGCAGAATGGGCCCATGCTGTCTGACACCACATGTGATAGAGCTTAGGGCGATATGAGAGTTTGGCTGAGCCTTGCAGTCCCACTGAGCCCTCCTCAGTGTCCAGGCCTTTATAATTCTTCCCCTGGGGAAAAGTCTTTGGCTTCTGATTTATCCCCCAAACACTATTTGGCCTAGTCTAGTCCAAAACTACACTGTTTTGCTGGATAGTTTTTGAAAAGCTGGGCTAATGTTTCTATTGTAAATTGGCCCCCAGGAGGCTCTCCCTGAGCACCAGGAGCACTTCTGTGCTGTGCGGGTGACGGAGCCCTGGCACAGGCTGCCCAGAGGCTGTGGGGTCTCCTCCTTGGAGCCCTTCAGAAGCCGCCTGGACGTGGTGCTGGGCACCCTGCTCTGGGTGTCCCTGCTTGGGCACGGGTGGCACCGGGTGGCCTCCAGAGGGCCCTGCCAGCCTCAGACACTCGGGATTCTGTTGTGGCACAATCCTTGATTCACAGAAAATGAATTTATATGGGAACATTGTGGGCTTTGGAAGGAAAGATGGCTTGCTCACTTACTACAAGGCTAGTTCTCCAGACAGGCTTTATAATGAACTCAATGGGGCTATGGTAATGTCATTCATGTGTATGTTGCCAGTGTATTGCTTTAGTTTCTTAAGTTCTCCTTAAGTCATACACAGAAAGGATAAAACTATGCTACAGCAAAATTAGAACATTTACATAAAAAGTTGAATTCATTTGAATAGGCCCACAGTCTTTCTCAAAATCCTCTACTACCATACAGACAATAGCCACAGGCCACCCTAAGAGCAGTTGGTGGCAGCCCTTCAGAGATCACAGTCCCACAAACCTGCACACCCAGAAGCAAATTTATTACTGGCATGCTGTGAAGTGGGCCAGCCTGTCACCAGGTTGTTCCAAAAGTTACCCATAAGGTCCCAGTGCAGACAAGGGGCCGATAAACTGGGAGGGCAGCCATCCTTTGAAGGCAGGGTCACATATCTACAGCTCCAGGCTGCCTTCTGCTCCCTGGTGACTTCTGGTGTGCGCAGCTGTCCACTCTACATCCAGATCAGCCAAAAATCAACCCTAAACCAACCCAACTTCCAAGTTCCCTTCATTTGTGACTAGAGTTGGATTTAGACACCATCTTCCTGACAACTTAGCGTACAGGCTTTGTGTCCCCTGAGGCTTCTGCTCATCCTCCCACCTGCATTCCTGTCTCGGTTTTGCCTCCAGGGTATTGCTTGCACAGGAGTGCTTCGAAGATAAGCCCTGTCAATGCTTAAACAGCTCAGAGGGCTGATGCAGCAGCAGGGAGCATCATCAGCCACCCTGGCCCTGCAGGGACTGAAGAGTCCCAGAGCAGGCGAAGGGGAGAAGTGTCCTGAGGGCATAACCATGAGCAGACCCCTGCCTTCTGTAACATAAGCTGCCCTGCCAGAGGTGCTGCATCCATCCCTGTGAGCAACGGCGATCTGCATCAGCCAGAGTGAATCAAGCTACCATCTGTGTGGGCATTTTAATTTTTTTTTTTTTTTTAATGCAGCTGCCACATATATATAGAAAGCAAGTCATTAGGAACATTATGGTGTTAGTCAAATCAACTTTGTTTTTCAGAGTGATGAAAGCTAGATATGTAATTCACAAATAGTGGGTGTTGGTGGGTGGTAGCGTTACACAGAGGCTTTCAAGCTCTTTTCTCCTGTGTGAGCAAGTTTTCATTCTTGGAGAGGCATACTGTGTAACTGCTGTTAAGTGGCCATGCAAGGTTTGTTTTTCCCAAGCTCCCAGGTAGGGTGAGCTCACCAAAGCCTTGGTCTTTGGATGGAGAGGCAGAGCTGCTCCTTTGGGCCATGACACTGTTGTGGGTTTGAGGTTCTGGAAGAAGGGACTCCTCTGATTGCTGGTTGCTACCCTCATATCAGGACTGCATATTCAGCCTTACACATCACTGATTATTCTTCCACTGGGACATACAAGGCCCAAACATTTTTCCGTTGTGCTTTCCAAACAGGGACAAGAGCATCTTTTCTGGAGTACTTTATCCCAGTTCCACCTTCAAGGACATCTGTGATGTCTGCCTCTAAATGATTAAGACTAGCATACAGCAGAGCTTTTACAGAACATCCTCCTTTTCTTCCTCATTAGTCTGCAAACTTCAGCTCACAGCCTATGCTAAGGTCAAGGAACACCTTGTGAGAAGAGCAACATAAGACAGAAACTCTCACACATGTGATGGTCTCTGTATTCCTCAAGACTTCTGAGAAACAGAAGAACTTGACAGCACACGAAAATGTTGCTGGTGGATCTGTTTTTGATATTTGTCTGTGAGGCACGTAATAGTGGGGTATCTATATAAGCTGTAATTTAATGAACTGAGATCTTTATTTCTGCAGCTCTCCAAACTGGGGCAGCTAGGTAGCCTGGTGTTTTGTAATCCTGTTTTACTTAATTAAAGTCTTCATGTTGGCTGGGTGGAAAGATATGTTACCCTGTTGCTAGCAGATGATGAAAGGAGGCAGACATCATTAGTGTACATGACTCCTTCCTCAGCCTCCATCAGAGCTGGGGCCTCTGTAGTTCCTCTGGAACAGAATTAACATATTTCTCATTGAAATGTTTCTTTTCTCTCTTGTTCAGCTGCATACATTCCCCGTAACAAGTATTAAACTGTTTGGTTATCTGTAATGTGCCCAGACTTTCACAAAGGTTCATTCACAAATGAACTCCTGCTGTTAGGTCAAGGAAGGTCTATTTTAGCGCTTGCAGCTCCTATAATATTAAGCTGTTAATGAATTGACCAACTTTTCATCATACTTAGCATGAGGGATGCTTCTCATGGCCTCAACTCTGACTCCTGAAGAGCAAGATTTCACTGGGGTCCTCTCATAAGTTTTCTTGGGTTTATGCCATCGCAGGAGGGAGTGCATAAGAAGTAGCATCTGGCAGTACATCTGCATCCAGTCCCTGATGGCATCTTGAGATCCATCTGCTCAGGCGTGCTCCTCCCTTCAGACGGAGCTTAACGTATCTGGTACCCCACTGCCAGACAACCTCAGCACATACTTCTTGCTCTGAGGGAGGCTGAGTCACTTTTTCAGTGTCTTCATCATTTGCTGACCTCCTTGCTAACCTGATGTAAGAGTATGTGGTCTCTTTTCAAACTGCTCACCACTCTCTGGAAGAAATCTGCTGAAGAGTCTTGACCTGAGCAAACAGACCAAAGACCCTAAAGTCTTAATTCTTTACAGAGGACACAAAACCAAAGCTGGTAACTGCAATAAATGTTGATGAGTGGGCGTGACAGATCTCCAGGCTTTGCAAGGAAGCAGCAAGGAAGCAAGGAGGGCCCCTAGGCCTGCTCCACTGTTAGCTGATCAGTTGAAAGTCAGTTGTTATTTCTTTGTTATTGTACACCACGATGCATTTTACGTTATTGTACATATCATCCAGTAGACCCTTTCAGAGAAACCAAATAATTGAATACTTAAAAAGGATGCTTTAATTTTCTTCAGTTCTTGGAACTACACAATCATTTTTTTATTCTGAGTTGGCAATGAAGATCCCCAAACTAGTGGTGGAATAGGAGGGATAACAGCTTTGTGGAAGCTACTCTACAGATTTGTACTCTAAGGCAGTGAGTATATGACAAAGGAGTAAGACCTACTTTTATCCTATGTACATGTGCATCGTAATGAAAACTTCCTTTCTGTATTTATATTACCTTTTAAATTTAACACATTTTATGCCCATGCATGTCTCCTGTGCTGCAGCAATGATTACTGTTTCCAAATGCCCTTGCTCACAGGGAGTATTTTTCTTTCTCCTTATGTGTACATTTTACATGAAGATGTACAAAACAGAAGCTATCTTCTGCTGCACACAGTATTCATTTAGTGACATGTCTCTTCCGTGTCTAGGAGCATAACGTAGTGTAGCAGAATCACTTGCCACCCAGAGTTCGGGGTGCAGCAATCAAAGGAAACATTGCAGATTGTCTCAGATGCATCGCCTCTCCATCACCCTGTACCACCGATATAGTCCATTCATAGCAGTGTGTATAAAAGAGATTAAACAATCTATGTGAAGAGTCTCGTACATGTTTATTTTTTTCTTTCCAGTTGTTTTTCAGGAATTACAAACTCCAACATGATATCAAGCTGAAAATTTCCAAATACAGAAGGTAAAATTAGCAGTCAAGGAATAGTTTCAAAACCTTTGCTCTTGTTAGAGTTATAGATCTGAAATTTCCAAGAAGAAATTATCAAATTTCAGCATCACAGTCTTTGGAAAAATTCATACATATGACAAGTAATTCCTATTTTGATGCAACCCTTAAGCAAAGAGAGGTAAATTACCATTGTGTAACATTTCAAATGAGATGCTACATTTGACCAAACTGTATTAAACCAAAACAAAACAGCTTTTCTATTAATTAAAGATGATGTCTATGAGAAATAAACAAATAAATAAATCTGCAGTATTGTCATGAATAATACAATCATGTTTTTAGCTTGCCTTACTTTAATGTGAACTCACAAGTCTTCATGTATAAGTGTGAAGACTGTTAAATAACATTCACAGGAATACGGCAGGTTTTAAAGGGCTGCTTTTCATACTCAAAATCTGGAAAAATATTCCTAACATAGGTTGCCCAACTTTAAGTGAATTTGTGGCTTTGGTAATCATAGAATCATGGAATGGTTTGGGTTGGAAGCGACCTTAAAGCCCTTCTAGTTCCAGACCCCTGCCATGGGCAGGGACACCTCCCACCAGACCAGGTTGCCGAAAGCCCCATCCAGCCTGGCCTTGAGCACCTCCAGGGATGGGGCACCCACAGCTTCTCTGGGCAGCCTGTGCCAGTTCCTCACCACCCTCTGAGTGAAGAATTTCCTCCTAACCTCTAAACTAGATCTCCCCTCTTCTAGTTTAAAGCCATTCCCCCTTGTCCTATCACTATATGCATTAATAAAAAGTTGCTCTCCAAGTAAAACGTTGCTCTTCAAAGACCTGAAGAAGCCTCTCTACTGTCTCCAGTAATCTGAAGAAGCCCCTCTACTGTCTTCTCTGTTCAGCACTTTCTATTATTATTTGAAGGGCAAAGACACAGTGGCACAAAGGTAAAGTAGTGCCTGAGACGAGCAGATTGAGAATAGCTACAGTTAATGAACAAATAAACACAGATACGACCATCTGACTGTTAAGAAGGGACAGTCACAAGCTCATTTGGGCAGCAAGAACCCATGCTACAGTTATTAAAGCAGCCCTGCTTTAATTAGAAAACTATAGCACCTTAGCTCATCTTTTTAAATGAGAAGTTAAAGGATGCCATCAGAAGACAAGAAAGCAGATAATGACATAAGAACTCTAACTATGTGGGCCAGTGTGAAAGCTCCTGAGGTAAGAAAGGCTAAAAAAAAATCTCCCTGACTTCAGATTTTACTGTCCTTCCCAAAGCAGAGCAGGTCTTTCTGTATTATAGCGTAATAACTATTTGAGGTCTCTTCAGTTTCAGCCAGGTGAGAGCAATGCAGGTGGCAGCTCATCCTGCCCTTGCAAAAGAATAATGTCTACAGACTTCCTACCAAAAGTAGTAAGCATGAGCCTGGCACCCTTTTACTGGAAAGCAGTCCCACACTGAGTAAGGCAAACAACTATGCAGAAACAAGTTTCAAACAGACAACAACAACAAAAAAAGACTTTTCTGGCACCTCTCTGAGAACCCAATAAATAAAAGTAAAAAGCCTCAACCTCTCAGCTTCTCTTTATTTGTGGTAACAAATCAGGCTCCAGTGATGGTAGGAGACTCGCCCTCTAGGTTAAGCACTGCTCTGTTCTTTTTTGTAGCCTGTCCAAAGCAATCCAGGAGTGCAGTCCACTCCAAACACCAGCAGCTCCCTGCTGAGCAGGGGTGATGCTTGAGGAGTGCAGAATCAGCAAAAGGGCTCCCCGGCCATTTCCCTCCCTGTCTGTCCTCTCTGCTGTTCAAATCACAGGAGAAGAAGGTGTCTCCAGAGAAATGAAGACATTGCCAATATCAGTAAGAACATTTACATTTAACTCAATAGCAGACACACAATGCTACTTTAGCTTGGCTTTTTTGTTGGTTGTTGTTTTTAATGTGAAGGTAGCAACAGTTAGCCAGGTGTAAATTTACCAAAACCAGTTTATTCCTTACTTAAATATATGAACCATTGATCCAGCGAGAAGCTGCTTCGTTTCAGACATCTTTATTTCCTCCTGCTCCCCTTCCCCCTTTTTTTTTTCCCTACAAAAAATAAAAAGTTGAGTGAGCTCTGATTTGACATCAGAATTAGCATTTCTTCCACCCTCTTCTCCAGCAACATGGTGACTTGCGTGGTGGCTGTCTGCTGGAAGAACTGGCCATTTTCGTTCTTTTTCTTTCCACTCGCATTCCCAGGGGGGCTGTGATAGGACAAAGACATCAGTTTGTCACCATACTCCATACTTACCTCCTGTGCCTCTGCTTTATAAATTCCTACAATTTCCTTGTGAAATGGCAGACTCCCAAAGATCTATATGCTGCTCACTTCTTCGAAGGTGCAGCAAAATGAAGCTTTTCATATCTCATAATATCCATACCTAAAAACTGACCAGAACAAACACCTTTTGGGAAGAATTTGGAAAAACTAGATAAGCTGCCAGCTTTTATCTGCTTTTCAGTGACTAAGAATAAGACAAGGGAATCAGGACTCTCGTTTGACTAGTCATGTATTTATTTGTGGCTTTAACATGCAAAAACAGTATAACAATTATAGAAGTTAGAAAAAATATATAGCACTGAAAAAAGTACTCATGCAAAACGAGGCTTCTACTTGAACTATTCTTCACAATCACCAGTTAGTTGATTTGTCCCAATATTTATAGTTCATCGTTAAAACTGCCAAAACTGGCAACCACCAGGATTGTTGTCTCAATTAAGGACAGTAAACAGATTGTCCCATTTTTTTAAATGAAAAAATCCAAAATGTAATACTTCACAGTTTAACATGTTTATTCATTTAAACGAGCTAAAAAATAGTGGTGTGACATCTGCTTGAGAGACACTGGTACCTAACATTTTGGCTGTCTCCCCACCAATTTGGTTCTGATTAAGGGGGGGTGGGGGTGGAAGAAGAGTAGAGGATTCTGTCAGTTAAATGCATTGATAAACTACAAAAAAATATTTCTTCACTCTTGGAAAAGTGTAGAAATACATCTACGAAAGAATGTATTACAGCAAACTAAGAGGATGATGGGGAAAAGTGCCGCGATATATCAGCGTCGGCTCTTTCAGGGAAAAATATTGTAAGCATATGATCACAGACAATCTTTGCCAGTTTATTTATCTCATGGATTCATTTCCCAAAGTGCAGGCATAATCCACCACAAAATCTTTTAAGAAGCAGTTCCAACGTCACATTTCTGCTGTCTTATTGATGTGCCATATTGTTATTTTCTTAGTCATAAGCATCACTAATTATTATGCTACTGTAAGTAAAACTTGAAATGCAATCAAGATCTGTAGTATCCTGTTTGTTGGCACACTAACTTGCATAGTCTGCATTTCAAGTACAGTACTTTACAGAAAATTGTCCCAAATGCATTTGACCTTCACCAGTTGGCTCAGTTGTGCCTTTTATAGGCACAATCCCATACATCAGAGCAAAATGAATCATCACCCTACTGGGAGCTGCTAGCAACGTTGTCCTCTCCGAAGGGGCAGCATTCAAAACTTGGCCCTAATTCAGCAGAAAAGCCTCTTTCTTGGTAGCAGTTTTCATGGACGTGGGATGGGTAGTTTTGTAGGGCTTCCACTGTGCCTTCGCTTAGTTGGGTTGTTTAGAAGTTGCTTCCAAACACAGCTTGTTAGGTCAACTATTCTAGATTATACCTAAATGAAAGAATGAGTTTGCTGGTGTTGTACATCTTTGCAGTTATGTACGTGCTGTCCCTGCTACAAGCTGGTCTGATGAATGGAAGGAGCTATGACATACCCTGAATCACATGATGTCCATATGATATGCAACAGTGAAGTTTAAATAAAGCGTTCTTCAACAAAAGTTTAAATACATCTCTAGGGTCCATTAGGGAAATGCTTAACATGCCTCCTAAGCTTCCAGTAAAATATATTTATGGACTCTAGGAAATAGAGTTAAAGCCTTTCCTTGGCAATGCTCACCAGCAGCACTAGTAAAACTACTATACTGAGGCTTCTGTCCTGAGATGGTCTACATGCTGGTTCTGCCTCTGTGGGATCAAAGGGAAAAGAAAAACTGCTGAGGAAATATTTACTGAGCAAAATCACTGCTGGAAGGCTGTCGTGCCTTCCTAGCCAGAGACTCTTCCAGATGGGACATCCTCTCCCACCCACTGCGCGAGGGCCCAGTACAGGCATCTCCACCACAACCTCTGCCTGAAAGAAACTCTGTTTACTCCACAAGCAGACTGAAGTCTGCCCTGTTCCCAGAGGTAAATACCCTTGAAAAAAACCTACCCAGTCAAGCCAGGGCTGCTGTGTAAGTGATTTGATCAGCAATCTTTCTTTGAAGCAAGTGTATAAAAGTATTACTTTTATAATAAAGTCAACTTGTCTGAAGTTGATGGGAGCTACACGGAACAACTTCATCTACAGAAAATCTGCTGTATTGGTATTGGATAAGATGCCAAGGGAAGTTCTCTTTATTGTCTTTTAAGTATTCATAGGCTACACTTAGTTTGAATATGAGCTCAGAGGTTAGAAAGGTATAGAATAATACAAATATTCTAAAGCTGGTGAATATCACTGTGCACATTTGAACATTGTGCTGTCCAGATTGCTTTAGTGTCCTTTAAAATGTATATGTAATTCAATGTGACACCTCCAACATTAATAAGAGCACAAAGATAATACAAACACATTTATTATTAACATAGCCACTAAGCAACTCATACAAAGATAGATGGTCCAAAAATAAGGAGGCATATTTCAGTCTGTGATATAATTAAGAGCAAAATAAGCCACATGTTTGCAAGATTCAAATCAGTCCCTATTCTAAATTACCAGGTATGGTCACTAGAAAGTAAAAATAACTTCTGGTTAGATTATGATCTTCTTTGAGTAAATCAGCTGTAATTTCAGCGAATTCATAAATGAGTAAGCTCATAATCCAAACTCATTGTTAATGTTGTTGTGCTTGTGCCTTTTAGAAAAACAGGGATGAAAAATTTTATGAAAGGTGGAAGCTTTTAGCTTTAAAAACATATTGACATGGTTCCATTAGAAATTATTGTGCTGATAAGAGAAACAGTGTGCTTGCTGCAATATTTACCAGGAATTTCTGTGTACACTGAACAGAACTCTATCCAGTTTATTTAAGCAACAGAAAATCTTCTCATTACATGAAAATATCTTTCATGTAAATGAGAAGGCCTAACCTTAATGAAGCCAACAGACAAACTGCAAACTATGGCACTTGTGGGCAATATGGACTGATAAGCCACAAAACAGGAAAGTTGCTTCAGTCACACATTTATGCACTTCAGATTTTGTCTATGAGTCATAATTATGGGAAATGAGATCTTCATGTTCTAAGAACTTCATAAATTTGACAGTAAGAATAGCATGCTTTTTAATGTAACCAATTCAGAAAGCAAGTTACGAGACAACTTGCATGATGGAGATAACCACACATCATTCTGAGACCACAGACCACCCAGGGAGCTACATACACACATTAAGAAAGCAATCCTTCCAGCATTTTATGGAACAAGAAAATTGCTCATGCAAAGTAAAAGGAGAGGTCTGTAGGTTCTGTGACATGTGGTGTGGCACTGGTGAAATGAACGGCATGTCACATCCAAGAAGACAGATTGTGATATGCTTTTCTCTGCACTGAAAGGCGGGCCATGTGTCAGAAAATGCTTCACCATAAATTCAACATGTTGGTAAGCGTTTGGTCACGTATAAGAGTATTAGCCGCCTATAAGTCATATGAATGTATAAATGTTAAGATTTTGTGTCTGTAACAGTCATAATTAGAAAATGAGAAATATTTGCATGTATATGTTTTTCCCTTTCATATTCTTGGAAGACGGTTGTACTCTGAATTTCTAGAGGAGTTGTTTTGCATTACATAAAGGGAATGAGGAGTACGAGAGATAAGAAGTGTATCCTTAGAGAGTCATAACGTATATGGTCATAGTTACTGTATGGTTTAAAAATTAACTGCATTGATCTAAGTTCCTTAAGTGGTGATAATGGGACTGTGTCAATTTAAAATAAATATATTTTCCATTATAATAGTTGCTAGGATTTGGTATGCCTTTGTCTTCAAAATCAGTGTATGGAGTTTTACTCAGGCATTTCTGGAACAAGTCAGTAAATGTCTCATTTACAATTAAACCTAACCTTCAGCCCACAGACTAGTATCAAAGATACAACCAAGCTAGTCTGCTAACAAAATTTCAGAATTATAGTAGCTTTTCTGGAAGTTAATCTGCCTAACTCATTTGCACATTCAGCACTAATGGCTCCATGCTCTTCTTGGTTTCAAAACAAAACCAAACTAGAGAAAGACTGACCACAAATTTAAAGGATCAAACCAAAACCTTTAAACCATAAGCTCAGTAATATGCTGAAGCTGAAGCAGAACAGTGTAAAGGCAGAATTTAACAGCTCCCTGCAGCTGTTTTGACATACCAACTTCTTCAAGTTGCTTGTGGTTATCAAAGGTATCAGAAATGTTATCTACACTGCATATTCTGAAAGAGACTTTGTGAAAATTAAAGGATGACACAGAGCCAAGATTTTCCCAATTATTAGAAGTGTACATAAAAAAAAAGCCTCTTAATACTTACAACTTCACACATTAGTTTGATGATAAAAATGATTGTATAACCACAAAGAATTTTTTACAACATCCCCCTCACAGGTAGAGCCAGTTGATACCACAAACAACAGGAAGAGTATAATTAAAATATAATTTTGACTTTATATTAATAATAGAGCAATACACTAATTAAACCCAACATCGACTGAACTTTCTATTTACACTAGTTCAGACAGCACAGGAGGCAAAGAACTGTGTTTCAGAGGCATATGCGAATGCTAGAGCTTCTGTCATCCAGGTGCCATTTCTGACAGAACACATGTGTGCTGAACAGTTGGCAAAAGAATGAAAAAGATTACTGTAGATATATGGGCACACAGAATCTGGGATACATAAAATTAAGTCCATATAGGAGGTGACAGACTGCTTCTAAAAGATATTTTTTTCCTACAATTTCTTCCATCTTTGTGTGTGCATGTGTGCGCACACATTTACAAGAAAGATTAAAAGGGAGAGAAAGACTGAGGGGTTTTTGATATACTTTAAATATAAAACAATAAAAGATTATTTTATTTGGTATTTCTGCTTCCTCTTGGGAAAGGGAAAGGAACTTAATTTGGCTATTAGGAAGCTTTGATTCCTAAATTTACTCAAGGCAGATTCTTCTCCTGTGAAGTCAGCATCAATACCCATGATAATAATAGCACCTGTCTTTTGACATCAAAGTTCTCTGCCTGAGAAAAAATAATGTAAACAATAAACTTCATGTGTTGTACTGCAGCTCCTGGCTTCAGCGTTAACCAAATATACTTGCCGGGCGTGAGTGTTCTTTGTTTATTTTGGAGATCTGGAATGTAGAAGTAACTGATGTATTGCAAAACTTACTAATTTGGACTGCAAGAAATGGCATTGTGTACTGTCTCACAGTGAAGAGACTGTGTATTCCTACGTAGTCTTGTTCAAGCTGAAGAAATCGTGATGATAGATTCATTGCATCTGCTAGTTTTCATCTGGATCCAGATCAAGGTCAACTTCATTGGAAATGTTAAGATAAAAGAAAGCATAGAAAGCCAACAAAAATACCAATATAGCTGCAAGGACAAGGGCAACTTCCTGCAGAAAAAAAAAAAAAAAAGTAAAACAAAAACTGTTAGGAACACTATCATAATTTAAGATAAATAAGAAATAAATGTTACTTCCCCTCTATAACGCACATCAAAATAACACCAGACGTAGACTCTGCATAATGTGTCAATACTTTAATGATTTCTTCTTTTGATTACCAATTCAGAGTGTTATAAAACCCATTCACTTAATAAAGATTTTGGTGAGTTTGATACACTGCCAGAAAGAAGATACTTGGCTCAAAGATCTTGGTCTGACCTAGAAATAGGAGCTTTATGTCCTTTTATTATTCCATCCCTTCCTTTTCAAAAGAAAACAGAATTCATGAACCACAGTTTTGAACACAAATTTAAGTTATGAATTTACACTGTGAATTTTGATGTTTTCTAGCAATATGTTACTGCTTTTTGCCAACAAATTTGTAATTTTTTAATGAAGCAAACACAGTATGGTGGAAGTCAATGAAAATTGCTACCTCTACCTCCCAACCTCCTGGCATACATTACAATATGGATCTACAAAATCCTTCAGAATTGGATGAAACTTTTCTTCTTTCCTCTCTTCAATAAGGCAAAAAGCACAACAATTCGCACTTGCACTTGCCTCTCTTCCCATAAAATATTGCAACTTGCTGCATCTTCCTTAATTAACATAAAAGAGTCTTCCAAAGTATACATGATTTATAGCAGCTTTCAGAATCAGAAAAAAATGTTTTTCTACTAAACGTCATATTCACTATGTGACTGCCTATCATCATATTCTATCTTAAGGCTGGACTCTGTTAAGCTCCAGCTTTAGATCTTGGATATAACAAATCAGAGTGTGATCATCCTCTTTATAACACTACTTCTTGCAAAGTTGCAGTGTTTCAGATTTTTAAGTTTTTATTTTCCAGGAAAGCACAGCACACTCCCTTTACCGTTGACTCTCATTTTGTTAGACAATAAAAGAAGAAATACAAATTTGAGAAAAACCCCTATGTTCCTCCAGCTCACAGTAAGTACCACTTCCACAGCTAACAGCATGCGCCGCTTCATTACCTATCATCATGAAGGATTTTTGAAATCATGTACTGGGGTACACGTACAAATCATGTACTCATAAGGAACAGGTCAGTTTGCCCACCCCCACAAATCACCTACCCCCTACAAAAAGAAGCAATAATCTCTCCTCAGAATCTCAGCTTCATGTTAACCTACAAATCATCTGCATCAGAGCAACCCACCCATACACTTAAAAGGAGAGAAACAGTTTAATGCATTTATAGCAACTAATCTGAATTGGTACAGAAGATGCTTACATCAAACTTACTCTGCCAGTGGGACAGAAAGGAGATGCCTACACCTCACCTAGACAATAAGGCAACCTTTTCAGGTGAAGGAGAGGATCTGACCCTCTTCAGTGTAAGATTCCTTGTGTCCTAAACAAGAAATCTAAACAAGGTCACAGGGACACCCTCTAAAAATGCCTGTTTCTCCCCTTAGACTATGAAGGGAGTGTAGATGATGGGTCAGGTGTAGAGACCTACACTGCAGGACAAGTCCCATCCAGGATCTCCAGATTCGTGGTAGCTTTGTGACTGACTTTGCATGTCCACTGCCATGAAGGAGTTAAAAGTGTGTTAGCTTCACTTTTTAAAGTCTAGCCCATAATCTGGCATTCTTCTATAGAACAGCATTTCATTTGCATTTACATGAATGCATTATATAGTTTATCAGAATGTTGGATCAATAATTCAACATATGCCGTCTAATAAACTTTGAAATACTACTGCCTAGTTGGTGTAAGCTTCATAGAAGTCTTTGTTCTATAGAAACCTTTGCTTTACATTTTATATGGATGATTAATTGATATGCACTTTAAATTTATTTTACATTAAAATCGTTCCTGTAAATTTGCTGAGGCTGTTTGCTAAGGATTTCAGCTACATTTTCCTCTTAGAGTTATCCCATTCTCTGAGCCTTACCCTCCTGTTTTTATATGATTTGATTAAAAAAAATACATCTAATTCACTAATATATTAAAGGAAAGTGATTTTTGCTTTGTTGCAGTTACAACACGTCAGTATCTCACAAAAGGGCATGGCAGCATCAGACAGGTTTCATTTATTTCCTTGTATCCACAGCTGTGCTCCCAGACCCATCTGGCCACACAGCTACTAATCTTAAGAGGATGTAATAAACAAGTGACATACAACTGCAAGCTCCATCTGCTCAGGAAAGTGGACAACAAAACCATACAATGCAGGCACCGTTCACACTTGACACAGACAGCAAATTCATTCCAGTATTAAAAGTTTTTTTCCCTTGTTTGGATGTCACACTTGCCATGTTTTCTGCTCTACAATCAGGCCACCTACCCTCTCCCTTCTCCCCAGACTCCCTTATGAAATACTGTGGTAGCAGCAGCAAAACCTGGGGGGAATGTTTGCATTAAAGATTTGTTTTCTGGGATGCAAAACTGGGAAAATCTTGATTTTATTCTCAGGCTGCCCAATAACTGCTTGGGAGCAGTTCTTTAATTTCTCTCTGCCTAAGTTTTACAGCAAATAACACCAAGATAACATTACTTTCCTTACACAGGCATTAGGATGTAGGTGAATGGATCAGTATTTATTAACCCTGGGAATGACAAGCCTTATTGAAATTCCAAGCTTGAGAATTATGCAAGCACCTTAATTCTGAGTTACTGAAGAAGGCCAAGTAACAAAAATCTAAAATAAATGGTCTAACAAAGGATGCCTGGCTCTTAGCTAGGGATATGCAGTCTCTTAAGAATTGTATCCAGTTTATGAACTTTTATAAACATGCATTTTGCAATGTAAGTAGCAAATGAGACGCTACACCACTACACTGTCTGTGCAACAACAGTACATATTGTCATTCTAATTTGTTTTATACTTATCAGGCTTTGCTATTTGTATTTTAAGCCATGCATAGAAATGAAATGTTAAAATACTCCCCGCTTGGCATATATAGCTCCCTTTCTCTTGCACTTTATGGATCATCCCTATCATCCCTCTGCAAAATCCATTTACTCTGAGGATTTCACCATGAATAATTAACCAATAGGAAGAAGTCTTATAGAAATAAACTTAAAATGATCACAGGGCTTTTTCTCCTTTTTTCTTTTTTCTTTTATAACACGGTACAGAACAGTAGGAAATAAAATCCCTGCTCTCAAATTCCAAAGTACAGTCAAAGAAGCTTTTAAAAGGAACACAATTTTCTACTATATTCTCTCAAATTTAGAATTTCTGCAGAAATCTATTGATTGCAGCTTAGTTAAGTTTGTCAGAAACTTCTCCATAAAGGAAACACATGCCATTACAAAATACCGTAGATTTAATTCTATCATTTTTGTCAGTTTTATGTCTCTCATGCCAAAATACTCCGGTAATGTCCTCAGATTCAACCTGATGGAATAAGTTGCAGAGTTGGGATCTAAATAAGATTAATCAGGATATGAAAAAAAATGGGGGACTAGGTGAGGAAAATATGTTGAATATAGTTGCACAGATTTGGACACTGTGTATAACAGTATCATATACCACATATATAACAAAATACCACACTCAGGAAATTTTAAATTTTTTACATGTTAACTTATTTGTTTATTGTCCTCCAAATAGAAGTGTGTATATATATATATATGTATATATATATATTTATCTGACACCATCTTAATCTAGGTGAAAGAGTACTACAAATTTCTGTCTCTGAAATGGTAAACTATTCCTAAATATTTCTGAAAAGGGATAAAAAGAAAATCACATGGACCAAGGATATTTGTCTTTTTAGAAATAAAACTTACATGGACTTAAAAATAAATCTTCTTATCCCATATAATTTCTAAGTGGAAGACTTTAGCTGGGCATTCACTGTGACCATTTTTTAGAATTTCAAAAAATAAGAACTAAAAATGAATGTTTACTTGTTAACAAGACATTTAACATCTAATGCAAGGTAACAAAAGTAATTTACTAACTTTTATCAGTAATTTTTATGTTATAAACTTTTACCATTAAGATTTTCAGATGTTACAAAAACCATTATGGTCTCAAATAATGAAACCAAGGTACTACTACAAAGTCATCTAAAACAGATGGTTATATGATCACAAAGCAGGATTCATTTTAACATAGCTAAATGCAAGATAATATAGTAGTTATAATTGTAATATTGTAGTACTACAAAGATGCTACTAGCTATTGTAAGTGCTATTGTAGCACTTACAAAGGCAGTACTTACAAAATGGAAGACTCTGCCTTGAAAGCCTGTGACTCTAAAAAGGTCTTTCGATTTAAGAGGTAACCACTCCCTCAGTGCGATCTCTAGATGTGGAAAGGGGGATTTCCAGTAAGAAGATGACTGTTATTTATTTTATTATAGAGAAGAATGAGAGGTAGCTTGGTTACATAACTATATGCCATATACCTGTATTTAAGTAAGATGTTTCACAATGTGGGGTCCTTCTACCTTGTTTACAAGAACCTCTCGAGGTCCTGCCGAGATTAGATAAACTCAGTCTTGAAATAAGATGTAATTTCCTAGGAACAAGAATGAATGAACTTTCAAGTAACCTCTTGGGAAGAATATGGACTTCCATGGCTGTGTGTCTTTTATAGCAAGGTTTCTCAAAAAAATAAAAAATAAAAATAAAAACAATTAGCCATTGGGAAGAATACTTCAACTTGGGCACGTGTGAAAGGAGGTCCTGGCTGCTAGCCCTGGATCTGGTGAACAAAATCCTCCAGACTGCTCCCTTCCTTCAGGGCCTGGGAAGACTGGAATTGTTTTCATGGTCACTGCTACATTCTGAATCTCTGGAGGACCAGATTGTCAAAAATAATGACAGTTCATGCTTCTGTGCTTCAGACTTTTCTATAGGATCAGAGCAAGAGTTTCCTTCCTTTCCAATAAATTTCCCTTCAATTATATTGATTCCATTACTGGGATATGATGTTTTATTGTTGGACTTCCTTTCTTTCAACTATCCTTTGAAGTGTTAGAGCTTGGTCATAGCCAGATACTAAAGCATAAGAAAGATGGACTTCTGCTCAGAGATGGTACAGAAAATCCTCCTAAGCTCCCGCCTGCTGCCTCTTGTTCACATGCTGAAAGTCACCATGATTACTGTGCTTAAGCGTACAGGTCAGGCCAGGGTCAGATGGGAGCAATCTGATTTTGTTTTTCACTTTGTACGCTTTTTTTCCTCTCTCCCTTCCATTTCAAGGTCAGGGATCAAAATCTGACTGCTGGGAGCACTGGGAATATATCACACTGCTCATTGGTGGTACATTAAGCTGCCCTGCTCTTTTTGTGAGGCACTTAAACTGGTTTGAAGACCCAGTACTTTGGGCCTACAAAAGTGCTTGGATTTCCTAGAAGGTATCTGGATGAAATTTTATGATCTGTAGTATATAGGAGGCCAGATCAAATGATCTAATAGTCCCTTGTGGCCCTAATTTCTGCAAAGCTATGAAACTGTATTCCCAACATATCTTGGCAAACAGAGTCCACTAACTTAGCAGATTATGAGCAGCATGAAATCAGAGAACACCCTTTGCCAAAATACACTAGGAATGTTTTGTTATCTCTTCATACATAACTTGTTCCAGATGAGATAAACTCTTAATAGAGAGCTAGCTAGCTAAACAATAGATTAAGCAGATATGCAGAAGAATGACAGACAGAGAGCTTCCACTTCTCTAAGAAACATTTATTTCTTAGCTCAATCAATGTACTATGATGCTAATAATTCTCTATGGAGTGGTATTCTGCAGCTCATTACATCTTTGCAAGTGGGTGTAAAATGCTACTGTTCAGATTTGTGTCTGCTTTTCAACAGTAGAGAAGATTTCATCATCTATCCCTTGGACCACAGATTCATTCTTGCAACCTGTGAAAAAAATATCTCCTCAAGACTTCCCATTACTTTTGGCCTCTGCATACAAACCCCAGCTATTTGGGGCTGAACTTGAACACTCCTCAAACCATTTTCCCCTTGCCACCCTCCCACTGGCACCTCTAAGAGCTGAGTCAGCACCGACAGCATAGAGTCCTTGCTACTCCACCTGGTCGTCACCTCCAGGTGGACTTCCATCAGCACGACCTCTGGGGGCAACAAAACAACCACAAAGAGAAAATTCAGAGGCTCCCTTTTTGGTACCGCTATAAAGAATTTTGTCTTATCCAAAAACCAAGAAACATCCAACAGATTGCTTTCTCTCCAAGTTATTTCTTAAGACAGGGGTCCTGCTTGTCAAAGACACACCATGTATTTTGGCACTGTCTGCATTAGTGTCATGTATACAAACAGAGCCAGCACAATAGCTCTTTTACAATATTTAATTTTTAAACATGTTTAAAGAGCAAATATTAGATTGAATACTAGCATGGTCACTCTGCTTGAACTAACTTTTGATAGTTATTAGTGCTTAGCTACTTCTCTGACATTATCAACATGGATAAAATCTCTCATTGGGGAAATTAAAAAGTACTAAATGGCAATGATTGAAAGAAACTTTGTTACTTTAAACCTTGCATTAAAATGACAAGGCAATCAAAGTTTGACAAGACAAGCTAATTAGTATGCCAGCGATGAAATGTGAAGGATCTCCAGGGGATCAGTTCTCGAAAGTTTTATGTCATTTATAAGGCTTTTTTTTTTAAAGCAAATGTTGTCAGCTCTTATGGTGAAATACACAACAGTGGAATTTCATTATCTTCATAGATATTGAGGACTACATCCCTTCTCTGTTTTTCAGTCCTCCTCTTTCCCTAAATACTTTAGTTTATATCTAGTGGTTGTTCTTCCCATGAATTGGACCCCAGTGCAAAACAATGCTAGAGGTATCAATGAGTACTAAAAAAAAAATATTGTAAATGGCATTTTCATAAATGTATAAAATTTTCCTCTTTCCTTGAGAGGTTGTACTTCTATAAGTATGATAAGGTTATATCTCCTCTACAGTATTTTTATTACCTGCAACTTAGCTTTTATAGGAAAATGTTAATATATTTTGAAGTGCTGCATACTTACTATATCGGGTATTGAAACCTGGATAAACAAATAAATGGAGAGTGCACATATATATGTTTTTTCTCAAACATTTAACAAGAGCCTTGGCCATTTCTATTTAAAGTGCTGCCTACTTATTGCATTGCACTGTAATTACACCACTTTTCTTTCAACACAAACTGAAGTTAGTCAACTGTCACAGTACAGAATCGGAGCCTACATCGTATAAAAACACTAAAACCTCACCCTTAGGAAGGTGAACCATGTTGTTTATCAGCATCAGATAACTTTGCTAATATGAA
This sequence comes from Cygnus olor, assembly GCF_009769625.2. Taxonomy (NCBI): domain Eukaryota; kingdom Metazoa; phylum Chordata; class Aves; order Anseriformes; family Anatidae; genus Cygnus; species Cygnus olor. The sequence goes on from NC_049170.1 coordinate 135,655,624, forward strand.
GTGACAGCTGTGACAATACCTTCCCAAATGAAGAGCTCACGCATACGCAAAACTCTGAATATTAGGAAACAAACAATTACGTGCATTTAGCCTCAAAATAGTTTCAGAATTGTACATAACCTGATGGGTTATATAAGCTCAGCGAGAAGGTTGTATACAAAGGCCTTGCCTTCCTTGCCCCACAAGCACATCCCTGTAGGGAGAAGTGTCCACCTTCCCTTCCCTTTTGCTTAAGCTCTGCCAGCTTTTGTCAGCAATTAGGAAGCAAGGAAAACAACCGAGATCTGTTTGGGGGCAATCAGAATCAGATTTTATGGCCCATGTGTGCAAGAAATGTAACAGCCAGAAGACAATATTTTAAAGTTGTTGTTGTTATTGTTGTTTTGTTTTGTTTTGTTTGTTTGTTTGTTTAAAAGGCAGAGGCAGAATTGCAAACCTAAGACACCTAAGACATTGCAACTAGCACAACCCAAGGAACACAACACCCCATGACCTGGAGAGCACGTGTGCACTTTGATGGCAAAAGTCATTCCAAACTGCAACAAAGCTGGCATTCTACAAAAATATGCAGGAACACATTTGTACAGTATAAACTGTTCTTGTTCTCCTTATTCACTAATATTTGGTATTCATTATACATATGATTACACATATGCTTTTCTATTCTCCATCATTTTAAAGTAATAATTACTCAAGATAAAAATGAAACAAAACATAGTCTGAAGGACGTATTTTTCTCACTTATAAGAGATACACGTAAAACTTGTACATTTCTAAAGAACTAGGCTGTACAGCAAAAGTCTCCAGGTAGAACATCACTTTTAAAAGGTCATGTCATTGAAAGTAAAATGAAAAGAAAAAGTAAAATTTAATAAGAAGGGAAGGAGAAAACATCGAACTCAAAAGGTTAATAATCTATCCTTTAAACAAAAAAGGCAATCTACTTTTTCTCATTAAAACCTGACACACAGCACTAACTGAGGAGATTATGTTGTGAAAACATACTGCATCGCACGGTAATGCTTGATCGAGATCAGCAATCAGGAGCAAAAAGAAAGCACTGTTTCGTGATTATAATAGCAAATTCTGGAAGACAACCAAATACATCATCTGGCAGCTCAACAGCTGTTACAGCTTGGTAGTAATACCTTGGCATTTGCTACAAGCTATAACTTGAAAAAATTGATTTCTCATCTGCCAGAAACAAGAAAATGTTCTCCTTTTAACATTTCTAAAGTTCCTTTCACTAGAATACTCAGGTGTCTGATCTTTTAAAAACAAAACCAACAAACAAACAACAACAACATACACAACATTTTTTAACCTTCCTGCTAAGCTAATTGTATATCACTTTGATTCAAAAATAAGTATGATGGAAAAATATTGGATGCCACCTAAACAAACAATGTACATTCAGCCAAACTCCATTCTGATGATACTGGATAGAACATAATATTCCTGATTGCCTTCCTTCTTCATATTCACAGCCATGATCAGCCAGCCACTATTATACTTCATACCAGCCTGGAACAGGGACATTTCCAAAACATATTTCAGTCCCTTTCCAAGTATTTTGCTGTTAGCTAAGCCTACTGTTTTCCAAGTCAGAGGTAGTACAGAAGAATGTAGACTGAGATAATAATGCTGTGAATTTACAATATTTAACAAACACTGTCTTTAAATGACATAAGAAACTTATTCTAGAACGCCTAGTTCTTAGAAACAGGTATAGGGCAGGAAGAGGAAGAAGGGAGATGTTTTGTGTATTGTCACTTTTGTAACAATATAAAATCCTTAAAGCATTTGTTTTGTGCACAGAGTGGCTCACAGAAAAGATCAATTTTCTAAGTATACAATATTTTATTGACATTAAAGTATGCATCATTACAAGAACATGGACTACTTAAAATCCTTTAGTGTTTCATCTATTCTAGTTATCTTAGGGTTAAGTAAAAGCAATCCATCATAAATATTTTAGATTCTGGCATTCCACTTAGATTTTGAAGTGTCATAAACAATATCTCTCAGAAATCAATATTCACGCAGTACATCTATGGGGAGAAGAAACAAGAAATACACAAAGGTGGGATAAGCTATCAAAGAGAACTCTACCTTCACGCCTAGTGCAGTTTTCTTGGCCTCTGCTTTTAATCTTGTTGCTCTTAACATAGGCCTGGTTTTCTTATAATCTTGTTTTCCTAGAGCAGAAAAACACATTTATTGAAAATGATGAAAAAAAAAAAAGATAAAGAATGTCAGCAATTATTTCAGTTTGAAAGACAGATCTAACGTTTTGAAAACATCCCCCAGTTCAGCACTTTAACCAGAAGCTGCTTTATAAGCCAGGGGCCCAACCAGTGCAACAACGGTCCTCAGCACAGGTGATGATAGCAACAAGCAAGAGTTGATAAATCAGTGCAGAACTTATTACTCCGGAGAGACATCCAAATACACATACTGACAGCCACCCACTAGTACAATGTTTACTAAATTGTTCTGTACGCATCAGACAGCAAATAAGTAGATTAAAGACGGATGATGTTTTTTTCCCTCACTTTTCAATCAAAACAAAATTTTCATTATTATTTTTGTTGGTTAGTCATCTCTAATGCACATATAAATGTGTAATACGTGACATTCTGGTGAGTGTAAATGTTTCATCATTCTGAACGGGAACATAATTCATGAGTAGCAGAACTCGGAGACATGCAGGTCAGTCCACGTAAGCATTAATAAAACCACTGCTTCACACCATCCGTTTATAGAAACACGTTACACAGAATCCTCTAGAAGTGTCTTAGATGGACTTTTAAAAAAAATACGGGGACTACCTCTTGCAGCCACTAAATAGTGCAGCCAAGTGTTTCATTACTGTGAGTCTACATGAACCGAGTTCAGAGGAAGACATGAAAGTACTTAGAAATGTCATAAATCTTTTATCTCAACTTAATAATAAAGCATAAAATACTTGATATCTCTCAGGTATATTTTTCCTGCTTAAAGGCCCTACTACTGTTGTACTGTATACTATTAACCATAGCCTCTTTAAGTCCACAGAAGTCAAGGTACTGATACAGTCAGAAAAGGAGGAGAAGGAAAAGAAGAATACTCAAAGAAAATGCTCAGAGGGGTAGAATCTCAGTGAAACCGCTTTGTCTTTTCAAAAAAGTCCTTTCCTCCACCCCCCACCTGCCCCATGCGTACATGCATTTTGTCCTTTTTCCCTATTTACAAAGCTGAGCTGCAATGCTTAAAGCAGAAATCTTTCATTATTTTCTTTACCACTAGTTTTACATCTAGGTTTCATCGTTGTTACATTCAGATAACTTAACCTTTCCTCTAAAAGAGTGCTCAGTAGTTTTGTGCATGCAACGCTCCCATTTAATCTGCCAGATGGGGCCTTATGTTCACAGTCAATAGTGCAATCTTCTCATTTCATTGTCATCTTCAAAATTGGGATATTACAGCACAGTGGAGAAATTCTGAAACATGAATTGGAAAAGAAAGATCTTCTCCAGCAATATCCTGAATTCATGGAAACACACTTCTACCTTTGTCCACCTTTTCTGTTTCATCTCTCTGCTCATACTCAACGCAGAGCTCTTCTCTGTGTAGAATATTGTGGATGTTGAACTCGCATTATGAATTTGCTCTCATGGTATAATCTCTCCTTAGCCCTGGGGATTATATATTGTGAAGGTCTCTGTATTATCCGCTGGTCAGGTATTATTCATAAAAGAACTGAAATAACTTAGAAAATACCCAGTGACAAATGGAAAAATAACCAAAACCAAGTGAAAAAAGCATATATCCAAGGAATCTTCTTAGAGGATGGAGTGAAGATGACAAAATGACTACTTATGACTGATGTTCCAACATATTCATCCAGTCAAAATATCATATTTACAGGACAGGATGACTGCAGCATTATTCTTCATAAGTCAATGCTATCTAAAAACAGGATGCAACAGAGAGCGGAGTGCTGTAATATTCTGAACAGTTACGGAAAGAATTGCAGGAACAACCCAAATGGCTAAGTCATGAGATGAAACCAGCCTGAAAGACAATGTGTTTCTTCTTCCTAAAGTACTGCAGTCGTACCTTTGCAATGAAACAGTTAAAGAGCTGTCAGAATTTCCATTATAAATGGCAGGAGTTTATAACTCATAAAAATTCACTCCAGGGTGAAATTTGGCATAGGTATACCCCAGTCTTGAATTTTTTTTTGTTTGTTTGTTTGTAGCCAACTTTCAATAAAGTGATGCAGCTGTTCTTACTTACTCATGAACAAACTATAGAAATTTATCCATCTGATATGTTTTAAGCACAACAAATACTTTCGTTTAGAAGTATAAAACTGACAAGGACTAGGTTCAATTTCAGTTCTCATAATTCAGATTTGCTGTTCTCCCATCTGGGGTAAATAAAGCAGGACAGACAGAGGTTTCCCTTCCTGTGATGCCATGGAGTTAGATAACAAAAACTAGAAAGCTTTGTAAGGCCCATTAGGAATGAGAAAAAAAGTCAGATGCTGATCCCCACCTCCTCTTCCTCACATTGCCCATTCTCCCTCCTCCTCTCCAAGGACCAACTGTGAAGGTGACTAGAGCAAGCGTAAATATTACACAGTCTATTCCTAGAAAAGGGAAAGATTATTGGTGTTCCTTCCCTCAGTGTCAAGCGTTCTGGTACTGTTTATTCCAGTACTGTGGGTATGGCTAAGACTAGATTCAGCTTATCCAGAGAATACGTCCAGATTTATATTAAATCTGATATGAACAACTAAACCCCCCTACATAACAAATAGGCTATTTTAATAATGACTCTAGAGCTGGTAGTTCTCCAAATCTATGCACCTGTCATGAATTTACCACTCTCCTTGCTAAACGTGAAAGCCAAAGGAAAAAGATGTATATGGTAGGGAAACAGTCTGAGTCCACGAAGTGCAAAAGTTTAAAAAGGGCATCTGTGAAGTCCTTTGTAATGAAAACCAGATTTAGCTATTGTACTAAAAGACTCTTAAAACATCTGAACTTTCTGAGGCCTTGGGACAGACATCTGCACTACAGGACTATAAAGAACTATGAAATGCAAAGCCCCTATCACGTGAACACTGATCATTACCACCTGGAAAACAAGCAGAAATAAATAATAATAGCTCCCTATGTTCTTTCGAGTCTGCAATTTCAACCAGTTGGAACACGTATATTCACACTCCCAATTTCTTCTAGTTTTATCTACCTCATCATGCAAGCTTTCTTGTACATTTATCTGTCAGAGTCATCAGCTAAAGCTGTTTCTTCTTCCCAGGAAGTGACCGTCAAAGCCAGTTAAGATGGACTCATCAGACAAAGCCTCATTTGTCTGCTTTACCCGATGGCTATTCAAGACAGAGAGTTTTCCTGAGGGAACATAGGAAGGCCAGAAAAGAAGCCAAAAACATAGAATTGGAAAATTTCCAGACCAAATCTTACTTTCTGTATTACCTAAGCAAAATACTTTCCTCTTTTACTTCTTCACATTATCATTATTATCAATTCTTCATTCCTTCTCTCAAACTCCAGTGCTGACTTTCCTTGTTTTGTTTTTTTTTAACAATTTTTTTTTTTACAAACTCACCACTTCTGTCTTTACAACTTTTCTGAAGTCCATCCATCACTTTCTTTCAATTTTTAAGGCCAAAGAACTAGTCCATGATAAAGAAATTTTTCTTACTGACTACAGCCATCTCCTCCCTGCTTCTCTTGCGCCTTGCCAGTCCCTCCCAAGAGCAGCTGCAAAGACCATCCACCTTTCCATTTCAGTGCTTGAAGTTGTCTTCAGAAGCTCTCCAGTGCTCACCCTTCATCCCACCCCTTTATCCTGTCCTTGTCTGCCCATATTTTTTTACTGCTCCTTGGGTGGCAAAAGGACCTCAGTAGTAGCTGAACAGAGTTGTGCCCATTTAGCAATCATGCTTTGAAACTTTCCAGGAGTGGAAATGACTCTTCTATTAGCTGTAGAATTAGAAAAGCGTAAAGATAACAGTGAAAGATGGGGAGAGTTTTTCAGCTACTAAACACAGCTGTATTGTGAAAAATGCCAAAGTGTTTCCCTCAGAGCAAATGTTAGGTATTCATAAAATATGCAGCATAAAGTTGTTTCTCCTCATGTAATTAGGATTAAAATGCTATGGATTTCACAAGAAATGTTGTGATTTTTCTCTATTCACACTAGAGAACAAGATCCCAAATATCTCCTATTCAATAATTTTAATAACAGATTAGAGATGACCCTATCTGGTATATTCAGCATTGGTGTATTCTGGTATATTCAGTATTCTCTTTAACTAAACATCCAATGGCACCACAATTAATGCAAAACTTAGACTAAATAACACATATGAGCTAGATAAGTTCATTAAGTCCTGAGTGATATATTTTTTTTTTTTTACTCTGCAGAAACACTGTGACATTACGAGGTACTATGCATAACTGTATTTTTGCATAGATAACAAACTCTGTAACACGTGTAACTGAGAATGCAACGTGCTGAGTGCAATATTTTAAGAAAATGGACTACACCTAAGATTTTGATTAAAGATGCTGCCATTTACCATACAACCTGAGCCTATATAATAACTTCTTAAAAAAAAATAGATTCCTGATCCTTCTAGATGTTTACTCTTTCATTCCAACAATAGCTTATTACTGGAATTGAATAACTGACTAAAGACTGCCTCTCTGCTTTTCAATTCATCAGGCTTAAGCAGAAACAGGACTGCATCTTTGGCCTTTGTTGATACTGCTGTCCAAGCTTATTATCATATGAATATCTAGTTATTGTTTTATAAATGTTCACATTTCAGGAGCTCTCTGCTTTCTTTTCTCTCAGTAGACTTTACCATATCCACCTTCATTATCATCATGTGGCAGCACTGCTCTTTGCCTGCATTTGCTACTTTAAAAATTAATGCACTGCTATTTTCTGAATACTGTACTGCGTAAGCTGCTTATGAGTACATTATGCTATCAAGCGAGCACATGCAGAAAAGCTTCCTAAACTGTTATTCTTTCAATGAAAATACAGCTGGTTCTGCTTCAAAGGCACTTCTTTTCACCTGCAAATGGACTTGCTCCTACACTTATTCCTCAATTCATTGTCTTTTATTTGTGTCTGCAAATCTTTAATTGCCTTTAATTAGAAAAAAGTAAATTCAGTGCTTTAATCTTGCAAATACATTCAATCATAATTCTGTCTGGGATGAATACCAAGTTCTATTCACTGACTGATCTTTATAACAAAGGTATATAAATTTATTGTCCGTTTATATAGACCACACCAATTAAGCCACAATGGAAAAGCAAATAGATAAGAGTCAAAATATTTGAAATGAGAAATGTGCAATCTAAATTTAATTACTCAGACGAATTATTTGAAGATGAGTTATTTACAGCATGCCAAAAAACCTGACAGATAGTAAAATTTGCTAATCAACATTACAGATTTAAAATTCCTTTCAACACTTTCAGTATAATTTGTAGCAACCAACAAACTGCTGTCCTGAATCTTTCTGTGCTGGTATTATAGTCATAATCAAAACACTAGTAAGATTTTTTTCCACATCGTAGCAATACATTTCATATGCTAAAGTATTGTTTAAAGCGTAACAAAACTACAGCTACTGTGTAAATTTTAGCTACTGGTAGTAGTTTAATTAAAATACATTAATGTAACTGATGCTGACACCCAGACTAAAATGTATATATAGATAATTAGAAACTAGAGATAGACTGGAGTAAGCTTTACTGTCAAACTGGAAGTGTGAAACAGTACACCTAGTTAAGCTGAAATCAATGTCATTATTAGTATTATTATTATTGGTTTGAATTAGTGAAGGTTCCAGGAACCCTCCTGTGAAATCCTACTGAACAAGGACAGAAGAAAATGATCCTCTGGACTTTTTAGGTTTTCCACAGTCTGCCTTTGAGCAGCCCCTTGATTTCCCCACTGTAACAGGGGTAACAAAGTAACAAAGGGCCACAAAGATGATGAAGGGCCTGGAGCAGCTCTCCTACAAGGAAAAGCCTAGAGAGCCGGGACTGCTCAGCCTGGAGAAGAGGAGGCTCAGGGTGAATCTCATCACTGTCTATAAATACCTGAAGGGAGGGTGCAATGAGGGCAGTCAGGCTTTTTACAGTGGTTCCCAGTGGCAGGACTAGAGGCAACAGGCACAAACCGGAACACAGGAGGCTCCATCTCAATGTCAGGAAGCACTTCTTGATGGAGTGAAGGAGTGACGGAGCACTGGCACAGGTTGCCCAGAAAATTTGCAGAGTCGTTTTGCTTGGAGATCTTCAAAAGTCACCTTGCCATGGTCCTGGGCAATCAGCACTAACTGGCCCTGCTTCTGCAGGGGGTTGGACTAGATGATGTCCAGAGGTCCCTTCCAACCTCAACCATTCTGTGAAATTCTGTGAATCAGTAATGTAACTGATGTGCACCAAAGGAATTGCCAACATGGTTTTACTAAGGTCAGATCGTGCCTGACAAATATGGTGGCCTCCTACAACAGGGCTACAGCATGGGTGGATAGGGGAAGAGCATCTGACATCATCTCCCTGGACTTGTGCAAAGCATTTGACACTGTCCCCCATGATAACCTTGTCTCTAAACTGGAGAGACATGGGTTTGATAGATGGACCACTTGGTGGGTAAGGGATTGGCTGTATGGCCACACTCAAAGAGTTTCAGTCAATGGCTCGATGTCCAGGTACAGATCAGTAACGAGTGGTGTTCCTCAGAGGTTGCTATTGGGACTGGCACTATCTAATATCTTTGTTGGTGACACAGACAGTGAAATTGAGTGCACCCTCAGGAAGTTTGCTGATGACACCAAGCTGTGTGGTGCTGGAGGAAAAGGGCTGCCATCCTGAGGAACCTGGACAGACCTGAGAGGTGGGTCTGTGCGAACCTCATGAAGTTCAACAAGACCAAGCACAAGGTCCTGCAACTGGTCGGGGGCAATCCCAAGCACAAATACAGGCTGGGTGGAGAACAGGTTGAGGAGAAGGACCTGAGGGTGGTGGTTGACAAGCAGCTCAATATGGCCAGGTTGGATGGGGCTTTGGGCAGCCTGGTCTAGTGGGAGGTGTCCCTGCCCATGGCAGGGGTGTTGGAATTAGATGATCTTCCAACCCAAATTGTTCTATGATTCTGTGAATCCAATAGTCTGCAAATACAGCAAGTTAACTGACTCAAACATTCAAGTCAGTTTGTACTTTCAACAGTTCCATAATTTTACAGTAGTTTATTTTTTAATGTGATGGAATAAAGTTTATTTTTTTTCTATATGCCCTGAAACTCCTGCAAATGGACCGTCTCAGTAGCAGAGTTTTTAAGTGCCTTTATTAACGCCAGCAAGTTAGGTGTCCGGTATGGGGAAAGTGTTTTCTCAAGTGCTTTGTAAAATCATCCAGATCCACAGAGGTATCAATGCACAACTATCACTAAGATGTGTGTACAGAAGTATAGGCTTAAACCTTTTTCAGAGATCTTAAACTAGCCACTGTGCATTCAATGAGTAATAGAATTTGAATCCAGTGAAACTCTGTGAAACTCTAATCATAACTGACATCTATGTCTTAAATACGCATGCATCATCTATAACTCTACAACTTTAAATTTGGAAATAATTATTGGTCTGGGAACCTCAGAAAAACAAAATTCCAAAGAAAATTCTGGCCTAACCTCAGTTAAAATCAGACAGCAAATCACTTATCAGTAACTGTATTTAGGGTGTTATAATCTACCTTCGAGAATTGGTGCCAGAACTCTAGTTCATACGCATGAAAACAGGACCAAGCCCTCAAGTATTTACTATAGTTTTTTGTGGTCTCAATGTCACACAGACTATTCAAGTACCACTCTTTTCCAGAGAAACAGGAAAGAGGTTTTCTTGTTTTTAATTGCTGTGATTACAGAGTTTTTGGAGTCTCAGGTTAACAGAAACACTTTGTTATGTCTTACACATACTCAAGAATATGTGTGTACTCAGAAAAAGCATGAAAACCCCCCACAGCCTCTCTCTTTTTTATTCAGGTTTAATGGCAGCTCAAATCACTGACCATTTTTCAATCTTGAGAGACAGAACAGCTTGACACTAATAATACATTTGCAAAGGACACATCATCATTTAACACAACATTAAGTGCTCAGGGACAACTTTTTACCGTAGACACAATGTGCTCTGAGCTCAGGGTTGACATTTAATGCTACAAAGATAATCCAACCAGTCATTCATGAGGGGTAAATTAATTTTCAAGCAACTATATTTCAGCTCTAAGCCAACAAGAAGGATGCATTAAAATGAATAAGTTCCTTGTATGCTGTCTGCAAGATTAAAAAAATAAAATAAAATCAAAATATAAAGCATCCTTAAATATATCAAAATATACCCATTTAATTATTGCTGTCTTTCTCCAATTCCAAAACACAAGTCTGGTAATATTTGTTAAATATAATATTCTGACTGGAAACAAAATCCCTTAGAAAATCCCTCAGAATTTCCTCTGAGTTGCCATGAAAAGCAGCATTAATGAAATGCTTTACATTTAAAATCTCAACTAGGGATAGGTTGACTATAACAGGCAATTAGGAAGTATAGAAAGGTGCTAATTCGAATACTTTTTTAAGGAACCTTTCAAAAATATACATAAAAATTTAAGAAAAACATTTCAAAAAGCTGGTTATCAATAACAGAAAAAAAAATCAATACTTTAAATCAGTTAATTCAGTCATGAAATTTCATTATTTTCAACGCCTGCAGAATATTTTCAATTAATTAACCATAACAAAGGTTATGAAGAACAGCAGTAAAAATACTGATATTTACTAGACAGAGTTTGATGGGCATTTTTTCATACATTCCAAAATTAAATAATCTTTTTAAATCTTTTGCTTAAGCCCAACAGGTGTGTGCTGACAGCCATTAAAAAGTAATAGCTCCATGTAGCAAGGAGTATCTTGAACACGCATGATGACAGCTCTCCAATTAACGTCTCCAACAATCTCTCTAACATTTTTCACTCAGACAACTATGAAAACGTTAAATACCTTTCTTAAAAATAAATTAACATAATTAATTCAAAACAGGTCACTGGGTGAGTGTTTCGCTTCTCTTCTTCTCCGCTTACATAATATATACATGCATTAATGTGCATATGTAGTTTTGAGCACATTTTTATTACTTTGCTATGGAACAACTACCAGCATCTGCACTTTCATATACACAACCATGTTTTAGTATAAATTCTGAAACCGAGGAAAGCAAAACAAAAATGTGACTGCTGAGGAGCGAAGTACCAACATTAACATGAGTACAAGCATGCTTTTATCAAACATTTGATTAGATTTTGGGGAGAGAATGGAAACTATCGTATGGTTTCTTTGACGATCAGAGGTGTGAAAAAGGCAGCACAATGTGTGGTAAGGGCCATATAGCACACAAAAACAGCCTGCTTTTTTGAGATAGGCTGAGCCCAGCTCCAACTTGGCTTACACCGATTTTATTAACTTTGCTGGCTTCAAATAGAGGAAAATGTGATATACCCTGTAACAAATGGAAACAGAGTTACAGACTTATGGTCAAAGTTTTCTAGGAAGACAGACACAGTATGCAGCACGATCCTTCCAGAACCATGCAAGGTCTGCGAGTGCTCCTTCGTTCTTTGCAATCTCTGTCTTTGCAGCCTCAGTCTTTCTTTAATATATTTTGTTTTATGGTACACTCATAACCTAACCTAATAGGTAAAAAAGCTGAACAGGAGGAGATCTACCAAATAGAAGCTATGTAGCAAAGGCAAGAGAAAGGGAGTGTCATCGTCATCGTCACTGACACTCCAAGTATCTGGAGGACCTTCCAACAACCATGTTCAACACAAACACGGGAACTACAGAATCACAGAAGACAGGTCTGGAAGGGATCTTAGAAGTTACCTTGTTTGTGTCCTCACCCCAGAGGAAGATGAAGTTTACTTAAGTAATTATCGATGGATGTTTGTCTACATAGTTCTTAACAGTCCTTAAAAAGGGAGACTGCACAGTCTCACTAGTTTTCCCCTAGTTCTTCACAAACTTTATCATGGAAGTTTTCCTCATGTTCAATATCTAACTTAGATCTTCCTTACTGAACTCTTAGAACATTACTTTTTGTTATATCCATCATAAACTTGGAGAACAGTTGATTTATTACCTGCTTTTTTTCATAAGGTAATCTTTTACTCCTACCTCTTTACTTTCTCCCATACTGAATTTGCAAACTAAATTCATCATCCCATTTACAATTAAAATACTGGGTCCAGAACAGATCTCTACGGACCCCTCATTACACTTTTACAAACAGACACTAAACCATTAATAACCACCAAGTAGAGTTTTCATAACAATTTGGTACCTATCTTAGACTAGCTCCATATTCACACGTCTCTGTTTTTTTATCAGAATACGCTGTCAAAACGCCTTGATAAAGTCGAGGCATATGGCACCTCTTCCTTTTCTCCATCCTTAAGATTTGCTACTCTGTCACAGAAGAAAATCAGATTGGATTGACAAATCACATTGGCTGCTACTTACCTCCTGGTTGTGCTGTAGATTCTTACAAGACACCGTGTGTCCCTGTCCTGAAGGGTGTGAAAGATGAGGGAGCTGCATTCGATCATTTATGAATATTATATGTCCCATCTGTTTGATTGTTATTGTGATGTTGGCTGTATAATTACTAGAGGTTAGCTCCAGTAAGAGTGAGCCCGTCCTTATGCAGGAGGGCATAAAATGACTACGAACAGTTCTCCACTGAGAGTATTTCAAGAGGATAAAGGAAAATGTGGAGACTGACAACCAGGTCACCCCATTCAGCTGCCCACAGTAAAACATATCTGTGTAACAGATGCTCCACAAAACATCTTCCCTGTTCTTCTCACCCCCAAAACTACAGAGACAGAAATTTCTCCCACTTTCTTAGGTAAAGTTACATTTTTTTTGACCTTACACAGAATATGAGTGATTGAGGTCACAGGAGAAGTTAAAGATCCCCTGCCAGCGATTTTTTTTTTTCAAAAAAAAAAAAACAACACACATGCAAATGACTCTAAGACCACGATTCGAAGAAAACCAATACCCCCTCTCCTCTTTCCCCACTGAAGAAAACCCGTTCAACACTCTGAACCAGAAAGAAACTCTTCCAGACAATGTCTCTGGCAATAAGTTTAACCTCTGAGCATATGAATGGACCAAAGCAACCACTGCCTAAAAAAACATTTTCCATACTGGTAATGCGAAATTTATTCCCAATTACTCTGGTGTATATCATGCTGGTGCCAGACAACATCACTGAATCACTCACGACAGTGGTTGCTGAATAAGCACCACGGTATCACCACGCACTGTAATATTAAACCTTCTGGATAAAGGGTCGGTGGTGCTTCAGATCAGCAGAGCTTCTCTCCCCCTCTGCTACAGTTAACCCCTTGCTACCTGATGTCTCCAAGAGTACCGATTGCAGCCTGTCCCTGGGGAGAATCACAGTGAGACAGTGGCACCCCAGAATCACCCCTTCACCCATGCCCCTGCAAGTATTAATTTGACCAGTATTAATACATAAGCTGTCATTAAATCCTATATCTGATTTTAGGAAAATCAAAAAAGACTTGCAGCAAACAAAGAACTTTGATAAAGTCACATTATGAGTCAGGTGCAGAGACTTGGAGACAATGCAGCTAAAGAGAGGCTAGGCTGACTTCCTTCTAACGCCTGCTTGATGAAAACATTTTTTTTAACATTAGCCTGTCTCTTTGCCACCAAGACTAAAAACATTCTTTGCTTCAGACTGATGTGCTGGTAATTCATCACCGGTGGTCGCAACTTGCTGAAGAAAACCTTCCCAACTCTGAACTAAATCATACCTGAATTGGAGCTAGAACTTGTGTGTAAAGGACTAAATGGAGAGATTTAGTCCAAGTATGAGATTCATGGATTTCACCTAGGAGAGGAGAAGCTGCACGACCTGAGAGAGACACCCTATGAACACTCGCAGCCAGGAAAAACACTCGAGGACAACACTTGATCTAAAAAGGGACAGAGTGGGGGAAGGAACTAAAGACATCTGGGTGAAGGGACTTGCATGAGGTCAGGCACCAGAAGAATGGCACAACTGTGATCCTGAATGTCTTAACTCCTGATCCACTGTCTTATCCAGTGGATAATGCTTTTCTCAGAATTGAAAATAAATTGGATGCTGTCTGCCAAGATGCAGTAATTCCTTACTAGTAAGTCATATCATTCTGGACCAGCTGTATATTACAAGACCATCCCAAAATACAAGTTATAATTTATTAATTCTGCCTAAGTAAAAGGTTTGCAGTAATACTGTCAGCATTTGCAGTTCTCACTTCAATGAAGCACATTGCAAAGGATGCTTTGTCAGACCTATATATCACTGTCACTCCAGGAGTCAATGCACTGACAGCCTTAGCAGAGGTGGATGTTACAGGATACTGTGAAAGTGATTATGTAAGTTGGAAAAGCAGGTTTCTGGAGTCTCACTCCAGCAATGCAGAAATCAGAGGCTTTTAATGGAATTAGCGGAGAAGGGAACATCTCTTGTATACATCACCATTATCCCTTGAGATCCTAAAATTACCTGTGAGGAATAATCTCTCCAACTCACTCATAATTTTAGCACTCCTAAGAACTACATATCTTCAGTTCACCCATAATTTAAATTTCTTTCCTTCAACAGAAACATCACCTGACAGGTCTTAACTAAAAGTGAATGACAGCAATAGCAGCTTACTTGTAGTGTAAAGGAAATGCATATTTATGAGCACCCAGAGTAATGGCTGATGGACCTCAGAACTAAAGGTGTAATAATGTCTTCAAGGCACATCAGAAGGCACAATTTTACCTTCAAAAGCCAAACTGGGCTACAGCCAGTGAGGAGATCTGTGTTTGTATTAAGATACTAAAGCTTGCTGCTACAGAAAGAAATGAAGCATGTCTGGCCTTTACGTTTATCTTTACTTTTCCAGACTTACTATTCCATCTTTCTTTCCCCTTTGTGAAGGCTCATGGAAGAAGAACTCCATGTGTGTGTGCAGTGTATTAGAACATGTAAAATAACAGCATCTTACTCCAGACTTCAGGACTGGACTTGATGCCTTACAGGAGAATGTCTCATATCCATTCACTGCACTCATCAATATAGAAACAAGAATAGCTAGACTTGGCTTTACACCTCCTCTTTAGGCATATACCATTGGCAGTTAACTAAAACACCATATTTTTCCAATCACATTGCCATCAGAGCAATAGCAATGAGTTTATCTGAGACCTTTTGATTTTATTTCATTATCTCCAGAATCAGCCCTCTGTTGATGTTTCTATGAATCAAGTCAGTCTGTTTCAGTAATAGTTTTATTTTGAACCTGACTTCATCATAAGCAATTTAAATAGTGAAAGGCGTCTATGAGGGCAGTTTACTCAAAGAAGAAAGGACTGCTCCCAGCATAATTTCTTTCCAAAACTTAATTCCATAGGATGATCTTCTAAGTATGTTGCCTCTTGTAGAAAACATAAAAGCTGGAGAGACTGCTGAGGAAAACAGCCTAGAGTCTGGAAAACTATTCTATTAGAGCAGATAAAACATGGGAGCTGCTTTTTATTCCTCAATCTGCCACAAAATTATTGTATAACCCTGGGAAATCTCTTTCCCTCACAAGACTTTGGTACTCATCGAAAACTCTGAGATGTAATGGTGTAATAGAAGTGAAAAACGCTCATGAGTGTTATCTATTTGAGATGATTCTCTATTGGCCTATATTAATTTATTTTTTAATATTTTAAAATTACATTTACAAATATAATGAGAAACAAAAAGTACCTGAAAAAGTAACCGAATCTGCTAGTGACCCTTAAAGTCAATTTCTTATTCATTAAAAATGTATGTTAAATATTTATAAACCCATGCACAAAGCAATTTCAGTTTCTGGAATTAAAAGCATACACAAATACTCTAAATTAAACAGAAAATGAACTTTTAGCTGTGCCTGCTTCCTCAGAAACTCTTACTGTTGACATTAGTCTGATCACCAAGGTCCTAAGTAACATCTCCCCTCTCTTTTTCTCTGCTGAAGAAATCTCTTCATGCAAAGTCACCAAGTTTGGCCTCAAGGGCGATACAGGACACAGAATTTCAGCCAGGCACTGTTACGTGCAGCCCAGCAATTCGGTCCTGGGTGAGGTGCATCTGCTGGGGGTTAGTCCTGATGTGCAGCAGCAGCAGAGACTCCATCGCTTCCCGTGGCAGGGTGCTCCCAACGGAAAGGACAGGCATTGCTCAAGACAGATGAAAGAGGTTATTTGTAAACTACCAGAACAGTTCTCTATTAACATTCCTCTCTCTGATTGATTCTTCAAACATACCAAAACGGACACATTTATTATACATAGCATGCAGAGTGAAAAAACAGTCAATGCATTTCTTTTTCAGTCATTTTTCAGTCCCTTGCAACCTAGAGGTTTGTCTCACACTCAGAGTGAATTGCTTTTGTGAATGTCTTGTTTCATAGATAGATAGATACGGAAACACAGAACAAAACAAAGCCACACACCCTCCCTATGGCCTGTTTTTGAACAGTTCAGTTCCTCAGAAGAAAAGAGACACAACTTCACTTCCAGTAACAATGCAGTCCTTATGACAAATATGCTTTTCATAGATCCAGGGAAAAGCCTGTGGATTTGATTAAGCCAAGTTCTAAGAATTGAGCAAAGGGATTTTGTACATGCATAATAGGGACCACTAAACTATTAAAACAAAACTAGGGCAACTAACATTTGAGTGAAAGGTGCATAAAATGAAGATTTCCATCAAGTTACCTCGTAGTTCTTTTGGTGCAAAATCCAAAGGAGCGTCAGAAATACAACGCTAATTTCAGGTTCATTTCTAATCTGTAATTTTTTTTTTTATGATAAAAGGGCTACAGAGTGTGGCAAAAGAACTCGCTGACAGTTCACACAATGGTGTGGCAGTGCCTTATTTTCTGTTGGTCCCCCCCTCCGAAATAACACATGAAAATTCCTGAGGTACCCACCTACCTGTATTTTTAATACAGATACAAATACTAACAGGTAGGAAGGCAGGCACTGAAACGTCAAGGAATTAACATAACGTTGTCTGTTCCTAATCTATAGCTGAACACAGAACTCCATTTTACAATAATGTTCAGAAGCACCTTCCTCTCGCCATAGAGAAGTAAATATGGATGATAAGATTCATTGATCAAGTAGTATGGTATGTAACAAGTGAGACAAGGGACCAGAGGAAGATAACAAATGCATTTTTGGTGAGGATAATAGACAAGGACCAAAATCTCTCTTCTTTCTGCCACATGTTTTGTGTATGACCTTGGACAAGACTTTCAAGTCCTAGATTAGTCTTCCTTCTTTTTTGGTAGTAAAAGTGTAGAGATTTTACAAGGTTAAACGTATAGCAATGGCCTTATCTCATTCTTCCGAGGCCAGCATCCCTCACCACCATCACATAGCAGCCCTAGCTGATATGTTAGTGACCAACAGTCCCAGTAAATACATGTACCTTGACCACTTTCTGGTCCAGGGATTTCCCTAACTATAACCCACTTCAGTCAATATAGCCATCTACTGCAAGATACACCAGGAATGAAGCTCTTTCAATGTCCCCCATCATAGTGTCCAGTCCGACAGTCGCAACATTTTTATGCTGAAGATTTCAGCAATGTTTAGTGCTGTACACCCACATGAATTTAATTTAAAATGCGCTAAGCTAAGTTAAAATTGTTCTTGGGAAACAACTGATTTCGCATACACTGTTCAATACATACATAGATGGTTTTACTTCTGAAAGAGAACTCTACCTAAAAAAAGCACTTTAGTCAGTGATGTATGCAGTGGAGACCACCCATATTACCATGCCCTTATTCTATAGCCTTTGGCACCCGCTATAAACTCTATCCAAACTCCTCCTATTTACTTACTGAACGAAGTATGTTCCTGGGCTCCTTAAAAACCTACAAATGCTTTGTGCTTCTCTCTTCTGTCCCCTTGGAGATGACGTATTTGCTAGAAGTATTTGGTATGAACCTTTTGTTTTGTTTTGTTTTGTTTCCCATTGACATTTTTTATGATGAGAATGCCTGAGTCACATCCTATTCCTGCCAGTGGGACATCCCACAACAGCTAGGGCCAAGGGATAACAGAAAAGTCTCGTCAAAGACGTATCTTGGGATTCCCCAAGAAATTGTATACTGTAATTACTAATAGACTCTGTCTCTCAGTACTGTCCTTCTCTAAAATAAAGTATAAAAAAAAAGGCATCAACATCAAATGTACCTAGCAGATTATCAAAACAAAATAACAACAACCAAACAAAAACAACCAAACAAAAAGAGATGATGCTATGGAAATGCTTTGAAAGTTTTACCATACTACGTTGAGAGCACAAGCACTGAAAAACAAAATGTAACATGACCACAGACATGTACCCCTTTTCTCATATCTCTCTCCTTCCATCCCAGACTTTCAGTATGAATTTCATCTTCACTTCAACACGGAGAAAAAAGTGTGTGAAATTCAACATGATCTTTTCAGTTCTCCTTAAATTTTGATTTTGGTGAAAACACCCAGTATTAATTTTTCCGCAAGTAAAACTACAGGCAGAAAGTTATGGTAATCCTTCCAAATGCATTTTCTAGCTATAAATACCTTGGAAAGCTGCTCCACTTCACAGTGAAACTTTGTCCATATGGAACATATGACTAGAAAGGACTTTGTGAACTACTGAAATCCAGTATTCTGTTAGTGAAGGCACCCATATCACTCAGTTTTGTTCAAAACTGATCATAGGAAATGATCAGTTGGAAAGCAATCAAGAGCTTTTCTCTTCTCTTCTTTAAACTACAGGTAGGACATCACTCAAGAACCTCAGTCTCCTATTGGGAACAAATCACTGTCTGTTTTCCAGCTGTCTCTCTTTATGGACAATTTAAATTCAGTTACAGACTGGGTGCATATGGACTGCTGTCTTTCCCTAGTGTTCACTCCTAAAACATTCACTAAGAGCAACACATTTGTCTTAGCTTGTGTTTGGCTGGGCTACAAAAGTTAACTTTAAAATTGTGTTTATTTTCTTGGTCATTCTAATAGTTCTTTCAGCATCTCTCTTTCAATTCACTAATGAGCAAAACAGTAATCAGTACTTCATATGCACCGTCACCTTATCCAATAGCTTTAATTATCTAATAGCTTTTCTTATCTCCACATTCAATACACACAATGATAAAACACACTTTCATGGCTGTATTTTGGGTGATCACTGGAAACAAAGGCTCCTATCCTGTCCTGTCCTGTCCTATCCTGTCCTATCCTATGCATTTCTGGCTGATGAATTCACAGCACTGGTAGCAAGCTGGTCATCAAAGTAAAGATATAAGCCATGCCTTGAGACATTGACACAACCCACCCTGATATTCTCACATAGCAATGTCTGACAAGTGCCACATCTTTAGTTTTCTATTTTTCCATCTGCCCAGGCAAAGGAGGGTAGTGAGCAGCTCTGAGGACCTTTTCTGTGTTATGACATTATGCCAGTACCATTCTAAGTAAATACACTATGAATGCATTTCAGAAGCAAATAATCAGAGGGAAGGTCAGAATAATTCAGGCTGGAAGGGACCTCTGGAGGCTACCTGCTGCAGCCCACTGTTCAAAGCCAGGCTAACCTCAAAGCTAGATCATGTGGACTGGGTCTTTATATGTGCCAAAAAGTCTCCAGAGATGGAAATTCCACTTCTCTAGGAAACCTCTACCCATGTTTAGCCTCCTTTATAGCAAAACTTTTCCAGAATTGTTACCAAGTTAGCAACGCGCACAGTTCTTTGATACTATTTTGACACGAGACAATAAAATCCTAAAGCAACAGAAGCCCTTCCAGTGTCTAAGTTATTCATTTTTTATCTTCACACTTACGGATTGGATTTTGCTCCCGGTTAAAAGGATGAGCTTCTGAAATAACTTTGCTCAGTTCAGTAGTTCAATACCTGTCCCAAATCTCCACCAGAATAAAATCCAACCTTCCAGTCATGGCTTCTTGACTGTAGGAAGTGTTTCTCTTTAGACTAAAAATTGCCTAAAACGTAGCTATATAAAGCAAAAAAGTTAACACTGAACCATGCGTTTCAACTTCTCTTTTTGCATTGGGGTAGAATAAAGATGGGGAAAACGATCCTTCATGAACTAATTTTTTTTCTGCTTTAGTTCACAGCGAAACATTTTATTCTCCCCCTCTGAAGAGTATGTAAAAGCACTTCCCTCTCTGTCCCTTTCATGACGATTACTCATTAGAATTTAATAGTTTTCTCTCCGCAAACACAACAGATCATATTTGCTTTTTCCATTAAGCCATTTGGGCAGAAAATCTTCCACAGAATATATGCTACAGGGTCTGTGGTTTTCCAAGCTCCCTATCAAGATACACAGAGCCTCCTGTGCTGCAGACAGGAGTCTGATTTTCTTGTACCTCTACCAATCATTTCCATCTGGTATTGTACTTAACAGGCTGATTTTCTGAGACACTTCACACTATGAAGTATGTTAAGGATTGTACCTTCAGTTCTATTTGATTTGCAATTTATTCAATGTTTCTCCCTGTACACTTCATTCTAGTTTGCACTGTTCCCATCTTTTCCAGAAAAGACATGGAGGACTGCAGTCTAGCTTTTCTGGAAAAGTACTTCTTCAGAGATAATTCCACTAATCATTTCATTCTGTTTCTTTCTAATCTTTGGTAGGCACAATACACTGTACTATGCTTGACCATAATGAAAAAGGCTGTGCCAAAAAAGAAACACATTTAGGTTTGGTTGTGCCTTTCCACACATATGAAAGACTATGTCATTGTTCTCTGCAGAGAGTGCAAAATATCTCCCAAAATAGATGGACTTAAATGATGGTATTCGTCATTCATAATGTAATTCATCAAGATCTGACCCACAGACATCACCCAACTGAAATCAAAAGTGAATCCAAGGACATCAAGAAAAGCCTACATAGGAAGCTAATCCTTCTCACACTGCCTCCTAATCTGTACAATCTGCGTGTTAGATGCAATAAAGACTCTCTATAGACTGACTCGAGCTGTAGTTTGGCTTTACAATACGTTCAACAGCAATACCAGCTTATGGCACTTGTTGGCCTGGGTTCTGGCACGTGTCTCAGTCCCTGCAGCATGCCATCCTGCTCTTCAATGCGTATGAGCTCAGCTGCATGCAGCCAGATGATGAAGCTGGTAAGGGAATTGATTCAACTGCCCAGCACATCTTTTTCTTCAAGCTGGGTTAAAACAGCACACAAACAGCTGTGCCATCGCAAATGATGGTGTAGTATACACCGTGACATGGGGACAGGAGCAAGTAGCAAGATTCAAGTGCCTTAGGTGGGTGTTGCTAAAGGTCACTTCGTAATGTCAAACTGCACCCTCTGGCTATCTGTTTGCAGGTGTACAGCATATTATACAATGCCACTAGGAACTGGAATTGAACGGTCTGCGCTATACAGTTGCGAGCACAGTCCCTGATGCAGGTCGTGCCCAAGGTAAGCAGCTCCCAGGCAATTCCCACACATGGCTCAAGAGTTAATATGGGCCTGGAGCAACTTCCAGGAAGCAGTCTACATGCAGCCACTCTGTTTTAGGGATAAAGAGCTTAACAGTATGGTCAAGGGCGTTCGATGGCAGTTGGCCTCTGTGCCAGAAAGCAGTCCCAGGCTTAACTTACACGTGCAGATATGAAACATCAGCCCAAATTCAGACTTTTCACCTGTTAGAATAAAAGCCTACAGAGATTATTCTTATACCTCTTCACTCAATACCTCCAAAACTCCTACTTACATTCTACCTTAACTTAAAACTCCTTCCAGCTCTTCAGTGACATTGACTGAAGGTCCCTCAGGCAAGGTCTACACAAACACCTGCACATTCATTCTGCCTGTGCTCTGAAATGGCTAGGTAAAAGCCATTTTCAAACTAGGTGATGCAGTGCCATAGAGCTCAGCATCATGGTCGAGTCAATTAGAATCACAGAATCATCTAGGTTGGAAAAGACCTTCAAGATCATTAATTCCAACCATCATCCTGACCTGCCAAGTCCCATCTCTAAACCATGTCCCTCAGTGCCATGTCCATGTCTCTTAAATAACTCCAGGGATGGGGACTCCACCACTTCCCTGGGCAGCCCATTCCAATGCTTGACCACCCTCTCCATGAAGAAATTCTTCCTAATGTCCAACCTAAGCCTCCCCTGGTGCAACCTGAGACTGCTTTCTCATGTCCTGTCACTTGTCACCTGAGAAGAGAGACTCTCACCTTCCTTGCTGCGACCTTCTTTAAAGCAGTTGAAGAGAGGGATGAGGTGTCCCCTCAGCTTCCTCTTCTCCCAGCTAAACAACTCCAGCTCCCTCAGCCGCTCCACATAACTCTTGTTTTCCAGTCCCTTCACCAGCTTCATTGCTCTTCTCTGCACGATTAGCACTGCTAAGAGGCAGGTCAGCACGTGTGCAATGCTCAAGGGGCCCAAAGCCGAAGGATTTAACACACCCTCTGAATTCAGTCTTGCAACAGCTTCAGTGAATCTGGGCCACTCTCATCAGTATGCCACAACCTTGAGCTGAAGGGACCATGTCTAATGCTGAGACACTGTTTCCTTCCATATGCTAGTTCATTATCCAGCTCCTCGCTGTTTTGACTGCCAACAAATAATGATGTTTTTCAACACTTCTCCGCTAGGAACTGAATGCACAAACATTGCATCATAAATGCCACCCAACATCTGCCAGGCAGTTACCATCTTCCCATGACTATCACCTAGGCTGAACCTGAGCAAGTGATTAAGTGATGAGCTGTGTCACATCCTGTTACCTATTACATCCTAGATCATTCAAACCCCAATTCTAACAAACAAGAAAGGTATTCACAGGTATTTGGTTAAAATACCACAGGAAAATTATTTCTAAACAATTAAACACGTATTCTAAATTCACTGTTATTTTGTTAATGAAAAATCAGAAGTCATGATTCAGGTTACCGCTGCTGCTACAAATCTTATAGCATCAATGCAGACATGGTAATAAAGACAAGACATTCACAGAATCTAAACTGAGGCAAAGGTAGCCTTTTTCTACCCTTTGTATTTAACATGCAGTCAAAACTCTTGAGGATATTATTATTTAATATAGAAGTTATTTTAGAACAATAGCTTTGCAGAGCAAAATCCACTCAGTCATTCCAATGTTACACACCTTATCTATGTGTCTGGGACGATTACAAGAAAAAGACTTCAAGTAAAATATTTCAGAGACTAAACAATAGATCAGTGACTTGCCTTATATTATCTGTAAATTTATTAATTGCAATCAGAGCACTCAATCAGAGCAGAGTACTGGTACATAACCTACATTCCACTTCTCACTGTATGGCTCTTTTGTTCACTTCACGGTGCTGTGTTGTACTGATCCAACACCTACACATCTGAAACATCTCAAAATAACCCTGCCTATGTGAATATTTTCAATAGTGCATATTTTTGATCAGCCTTAACCATCAAGTAAAAGCAAATGACAGTTGCATCATGTTTGCAATTTCTGTAATTCCAATTCAAATTAAGCAATTGCCTTTTTATATTTTCATTCTAGCATTTTGAGCTCACTAAGATGCTTCTCCTGCTATTTCACCTCCCATCCAACACCCAAAGCCTGAAAGTTATATTTAAGACTCAGCAGGCAATCCCATAAATAGTTCAACACCTTGTAAACCACAATGAAGCCCATTCCTAACTTCTTTCTTCCAAAATAAGACATTATAGAAGAAAAAGCCTCCACTAAAAAAATATTTCAATTCAAATAAGCTACAGAAATCCCTGTCAACATGCAATTAATGGACCACATGACAACCATCACCAATATGTAAAAATCCATTACAAATTCATCCTGCAGAAGCCAGATGGCTGTTCTGTGGTCATGCTTACCCAGAACACAGACACCTAACACATTTTTTTTATGGCCATAAATAGGTGTGATACCTGTTGAACTGGTCACATCCTGAACTATGAAATACAAAAGCCTCTCCAGTTAAACCTCTTGAAAGGAAGAGAATTGAACCAAGGGGATTGTATGTGTTTCCTTTCGCTTCAGTGGCCCCTGCAAAGCTCACCAGCCTCCTTGCTGCCTTCATTTCTGCTAGCCAGACACTGAGGGAGCAGCACAGATTTAATGGACTACCACACTCCACTGTGGGACAATGGCTGGGCAAAACCTAACAACACCAAATAAAATAGCTCAACATCTTGTAGCACTGTAAGTGAAGATGTGGTTACAGCTACGCATTATGTCCATCTTAAGCATCTAGCAAGAGCATATGTGGAAGTATGCACTGACCATTTTATTTTTCTGCATTGCTGTCTGATGATAAAAAAAAAAAAGAGAAAATCAGATATGTAGTTCATTGCTCAACTCTCCTTGCATTTATATTGAAATATTATTACTTACAAGTATAAGCACATGGAACACAAGCAGAGAATGAATAAATACTGTATACATAGAAAAATGATGTCTGAGATTTTTTTACAAGAAATGTGTCTGAAGTTAGATTTACAGACTCACATTCAGATGTGAGTACTTTGAAGTCTACCCTTCATGTATATGAGATAAGATTTTCAAAGGCTGATACAAGAATTTCTAAAATTGTTAAACTGCTCTGTCTCTAGATGTAATATATACATGCTTATGTGTCTACAGCAAAATTTTTATGTATTTTGGATAAGATGCAAAGAGGTTGTTTTAGGATGATTTTTGACTGCAAAAATGAATCCACTGAAGAATGGATCAGGCAGCTCAGAGAAAGCACAAGCACAAATATGTATCATCGCAAGAACCCTGTAGACACCAGCTACCTTACAGGAACTGCAAGTGCTTGAAATAACACCATACTGAAACACAGCTCAGCAATTGGAAACAGTGAGCCACATTTCACTGTCATTTACACCTATAAAAAAAAAAAAAAACATAGCGACACCACTCAGTGAAATGGTGATATTGTTGATGAGCTTAAAATAAGAGCAGACTATGAGCCTCCATCTGTATAAAAGTACTAAACATGTGTAGTATAAACGTATAGTAGAAGTAGCATAATCAAACAAGTTCCAAGAAACAACAGGGATTTACTGTGGAGAAGGGATGGAAGCCAAGGGAGTTGGATTCTCCTATGAAGCCAGGCTGAGGGATCTGGGATTGTTCAGCCTGGAGAAGAGAAGGCCCCGGGCAGACCTTACAGCGGCCTTCCAGTGCCTAAAGGGAGCCTACAGGAAAGCTGGGGAGGGACTCTGTCAGGGGGTGTAGGGATAGGGCAAGGGGGAATGGCTTTAAACTAGAAGAGGGGAGATCTAGATTAAATACAGGGAAGAAATTTTTCACTCAGAGGCTGGTGAGGGACTAGCACAGGTTGCCCAGAGAAGCTGTGGATGCCCCATCCCTGGAGGTGCTCAAGGCCAGGCTGGATGGGGCTTTGGGCAACCTGGTCTGGTGGGTGGTGTCCCTGTCCATGGCAGGGGTCTGGAACTGGGTGGGCTTTAAGTCCCTTCCAACCCAAATCATTCTGTAATTCTTTGATTCCCCACCTTCCTCCTTACCATCATTCTCCACAGCACATGGTATGCTGCAGACTCCCCTCCCGTCCCTGCTCAGTAATATCCACACAAACACAAGTACATATCCAGACCCACCACCACTTTCTATGCTCTCAGCCAAGGCAATAAAATACAGCTTTACTGCTTTGGACTTAAAAAAATAAGTGATCGCATACCATACGTGCTTAAAATCCATCATCAGTCTTCACAGAACATATTTAAAAACATCCCATTTGACAAAAAATGAGGATTGCATTAGTACAGCTAGTCTAGGTTTCACTTCATAGCACTGCTTCCTTCAGCTGCTCTTTAGTTTCCAAGAAGTGATGCCACTGGCATAAAATTGAAATTAAAGCAGCAATCACTGGCCAAAAGATATAGCTCAGTTTTTGTGACAAAGAAATTCATTCTCCACAGCACCAACTCCCAAACAAAAGAATGACTACACGTGGTATGCATGGCACATCAGCATAAAGTATGAAACTCAGCATAGGAGAAGATTGCAAAACTTGATGACACTCTCATGTAAAAGCAAAAGGAGTGGTCTTTTTTTTTTTCTCCCCTCCTTTTCTCTTTATTATGTGCTTAATAGTATCTTTTTATTTAAAAACTCAAGAGATTAGAGTTCCATAAGTATAAAAAAGTCCTATCTATTTATTGGTTTGTTTTTCTGACCCAAAATAAATACTAGGAAAAGTCCCTTCTTTTTGGTCTCAACTTAAAATTAGTCAGAATAGCAGGTATTTGCTTCTGTACTTTTCCCCTTCCCATCCTTCCCCTAATAAATAGTTGACTGATACCAAATATGGGAAAAAAAAAAAAAAAGACTATTTAAAAAAGTAGGTTGGACAATTTCATTCCATTGACATCAGTCCTGGTACATATTTGCTTGTCACAAAGGACAGCAATCTCAATGATCAAAATACTGCCTTCTGGTCCTGTGCCTTCTCTTAGCAGACAAAAGATACAGGAATTACTGTTTTGCGATAAATGGTGTGATTTTGAAATTTTCAGTACAAATTCAGTCCAAACATTTTTTGCTGCTGTTGGTGTTGTTTCAGAAATGAAATCTAAAATTTTGATGCTGACAACAAACATATCCTGATCCAAAACAAAACAAAAAAAATCACATTTCACTTCAAAGTACGTAACGCATTTCAAAAGAAAATATCAAAACATAACAGTTTTTCTGAGCTGAAAATAAAGACAATTAGATTTGAGTACGTATGGCACCATTCAGGATAAGGAAAGCAGAGGAACATTAACTCTTTAAAAAAAAAAAGAAAATGAAAAATAATGGAAAACAATAAAAAAGTTGAGGTGGTAGACAGTAAAGGGAGAGTAGTTTTTTTAACAGCAGGCCAGCTGGATGTGGCACCCTGCCATGAGACAGGTTTCCTTCTGGAGAAAAGGAGGCAACAGGTCCATGCTCAGGACTGAGCTGGTGGCTGGAGGTGGGAACTCCTGAGATGTCCATGCTGCTGCTAGTCACATCCTGCTCACGCCTCTCTCCACAATCTACTCCTTCACATCATCAGTGCAACCATATCAGTGCAGATATCTGTGCACAAGTAACTCCTGGCTGGGGAGGCTGGGCCTGCCCTGCTTTGTGGTCACCCAGCTGAGGTACTCTGTGCTGGAGGTTGGGAGGCCACAGAGCCCGTCCCTGCCCAAGGCGCTCATGCAGCCACACAAGCTCTTCTCCATCTCATCAGGAATGTAACCCCTGACACGAGGAGGAGGTGCCTTTGTTTTAGACAAGTCTCCAGCTCCCCACACTCAGGAGTTGTAGAAAAGGGGCCACTTCACCCACAGAGCTGTAGCTGTTCAGGCTGATGGCCCTCTCTCCACACAAGGGTCTCCAGGACTCCCATTCAGTTCCCTTTGCCTCTGCATGGCTGTGCGCGTGTTACACCAGCAAGCACCACCACCATCGAGCCATCACACTTGGCCTAGCACCTTGTGCTTTCCGAGACAAAAAGAGAATTTATTTTCATTCATAACTTTCACTCCTCCCCAGGGGCCGCACAGAGCCTGGCTTACCCCAGAGCTGTGCCTACACGTGTTACAGACATGCAGGATCAAGCCAGCGAGTCCAAGGACTCAGAGCAGACAATAAGCAGACCTTTGAGTCTACAACTTGGAAGTTGAATGATTGGCAAACAACCTCTCCTCATGAAAAATTATGTTACAGCAACACAATAGTAATGTGAGCCAAAAGTATGTCTATTCCTGATTTGTAGACCAGGTTTTAGTTATACTATAATCCTCTCAGTATGCCTGCTTAGGATCCCGCAATCACACGAGTCATGAACACTACCCACAAATCCTGCGGCTCCTATGCTGAGCAAGTGACACACCAGATGAAGAGGGATGGAAAATATACATGTGGAATTGTTCTGGGAACTTAAAGCGCACATAACAGTAAACAAAGCAAATATGGTGCAAAACCTGTTGCTATTTTCACAGCATTTGTGAAGCAAAGCTACGTAGATGCGGAAAGATGCATGCTTCCTCACACCTCTCCTCTGATCCCAGCAAATTAAGCACAGCAGCACAAACAGCAGCAGTGATAAATAAATGCTACGCAGAGGAGCGCCTTGTCTGCTGCTGCATCGTGGGGGTGTACGTTGTGCATGCTCAGGTATAAATTTGTGTACAGGAGAGACAGTTGAATAAAGAACATTAAAATCACTTTGCCTCATGCTTCCCTTAAGAGTGTGGGCTGCTGGAGAGGACTGAGCACAGACAAACTTCCATGGCATTGTCCTTCCTCCAAGCACTGTCCAAGTCAGCTTGAAAAGGCTGCTGCTGCCGTCCTCTGCCTCACTTGGGGACAGTCTTCAAGCAGCCAGTGCTAGTTTGGTCTGATAAGCAAAAACTTCCCTTTACTCCCTGTAGAAAAAGCAGTGCCACTGTTGGATACTGGAGCACTTGCAAGCACTACAGACAAATTTTGGCTAGCGGCAGAGATGTGGCTGGAAGCCAGATGACAGAGACAAGCAATATCAGTCTTTATTCTGGGGGAACCCTCTGAAAGCAAAAAGCAACTGCTAATGGCGCAGCAGCAAACAAAACACAAGCGATCCCTCACTTGTGAAAGAGAAAAAAAGAAGAATGAACTGAAGCGATCAACATGAACTTAAACCATGGCATAGGGCAAGCATGTGGTGTGCCGTATGGAAACTCAGAACAAAACAGAAAGCTTGGAACAAAATGAAATTAAAAATCTGCTTTTAGTTCAAATTACTCCACTAAAAACCTAATTGAAAATTGTGTTGAAGTTGACATGACTTTGTGACATGTTGTTCTTTGAAGACTTCATTTTCCATCCAAAAAAAGGTACTAAGAATGTTTCAATCTGGCTACCTTCTATTCAGCACGGCTAGGGAACAGTAAATCATGAGCTAAAAAATAACACTGCACCATTAGTCAGCAAAAGATAGCTGTTCAGCCAGCAGACATCACAATATTTTCAAGACCCCGTACATGCTGAACACCTGGAGACAAAGGATAGCGATCATTCACACGTGGGTTTAGAACTGTAAAGGGACTTGATAAATTAAGTTTTTAAAGACAGGCCCCATGCAGCATCCCCTTGCCCACTGCTTCTAGATTATAACCTATCTGGGAGAGGTAATCCATCTCCAAAACACATGATCCTTCTGTCTCTCTTTTCCTACAGACAAGAATGACCTCCCAGAAGCTACACAGTCCTGGAGAGTGACAGTGTTTGGTAAGCTGTAGGGTCTTCTACTAAGCTGCCTCACACTAATGCATCCCTGCAAAGGTATCTAAGCTGCCAAATCTAGGATTATTTGAAGACTAGATTTTAAGAGAAAATTGAAATTCTTCTTTTATGATTTTTAATAAGTACCTCAATGAAATCAGGCCATGAAGAAACAGATTAAACGGAATTAAAATTAAGAGACTGGAGCATCTCTCCTACCAGGAAAGGCTGAGAGAGCTGGGACTGTTCAGCCTAAAGACGAGAAGGCTCAGTGGGATCTCATTAGTGTATATAAATACCTAAAGGGAGGGTGCAATGAGGACAGAACCAGGCTCTTTTCAATGCTATGCAGTGACAGGACAAGAGGCAATGGACACAAACTGGAACACGGGAAGTTCCATTTAAATATAAGAAAAGAGCTTTTTACATTAAGGGTAGTCAAACTCAGGAACAGGTAGCTCAGACAGACTGTGGAGTCCCCATTCCTGGAGATACTCAAAAGCCACCTGGACATGGTGATAGGCAATCCGCCCTGGGTGGCCCTGCTTTAGAAGGTTAAACCAGGTGACCACCAGAGGCCTCAGCCAACCTCAACCATTCTGTGATTCTGTGACAAACAGATGAGTTATCATCACTTGTATAGAAAAAATAAATAAATAAATCACGTAGTAAAAGAAAAAAAAGTCTTCCATACTCATCATGGTAAGAAAATCTGTTCATTGGAGCAGGTTTGCATTTATTGCACTAACAGACCTTGGGAGCATAAGGAGAATAGAGGGATAGCTCCACTAAGTTCAGTTACCAGGCCTGAAGCTAGCCTAAACTGCCTATATGTAAAACTCAAACAGACTTGCAACATTAAAGTATAAAACCCTACCCATAAATTTTCAGCTCCCCCCTGTTACATTCATTAAGTTCAGTGGTGAGAGCAGAGAGCTAATTTCCATTGGCAAACTCTGCGGTTGTATTAGTGAACAACCAGAGTGGGAGCTGAAAAAACTATAATCAGAGCAAAAGGCAATGGATAGTCTATTTCAGTTCTTGCTCTCTGTCCTCTAAGGAATAATACAATCACAGAAACTGGAGACAGAAAAACACCTCGTAGGTTATATAGTTTATTTGCCTGCCAGTGTGAGATTCTTCCCTACAATAATTTTTAACACTTGCCTTTGCCAAGCTAAGAGCAATGCGTCACTTCTAAGGAAAATGAGCTTATTATGAGACTCCTCAGACACTGCACTTTGCAGTACCCAATAGATCACGGTGCTGCATCATATAACAGGGAAGGTGCCAAATTGTTCAGACAACATGCTGTACAAGCCTAGCCCGAAACAGGAGAGCCAGCTACATGACAGCATCCCTCTGAGTGCTGGGCCCCAGTGTACATTCTCTTGTCTCCTTGCTACAACACAGCATCCCCTCCCTGCTCAAGTCACCGCAGATCAGTTCTGGAACACAGGTGTGAGACGTGCAACCATGGTGCCAACTGGTGTTAGCGTGCAAGAAATAGCTAAAGCTTTGAAGTGTGAGGTCATTTTGCAAGTCTCATACCCAGTGGCAGCTTTACCTTCTCACTGGTCCTCCAGTGGTCCAGCCTGGTCCCAGGGGGATCCTGCTGAAGGTAGAGCCTGGACAGAAGAATTTCCTGCTGAAAGGAGAGAAACTTCACGTTCCAGAGTCCTGCCCTGCTGAGAAGCCCTTCAAGACCCCTAGTCTCTTCTACCATGCAAAGGACTTCAAAGAACACAACTCCAACAGCAGTCACTCGAAGGTGTTCACAAAAAGAAGAAAAGCAACCCTAAAAGAGGTATCTGGAAAAGCACTGACCGCAACAAAAACCATGCGGAGATGATGTCAGAAAGCTGATGCAATAAGCCTCTCTAAAAACCCAGTTCCATGGGAAGCCCTGTCTTGAAGATATGCTGAGGGGTTTCTACTTCTTACCTAACCCACTCTGGTGAAGTATTTGAGGTGTCATCTTCTCCCAGGCAATAGTTTCCTTGCAGGGTTTTCTAAACTGCACAAAAGCACGGAGCCCATCTGAACATTTTCAGTATATTTGTTTCCCATCTGTAGGTGTACTTGGAGATTTTCAACCACATTTCTAACTATCTCAGAGAATCAACCAAGGAAGTCTGCCACACTAACTGCCCAGGATTAGGAAACACAGAGCATTTTGTAGCTAGTTAAAAAAAATAAAATAGTTCCTTACTTTGAACTCTAAATGCAGAAAAGCCCATTAAAACAATTATATTAAAATATTAAGGTAGCACTAAATAAATTAAGGCACACTAAAATTACAATTGTTCACATAACCTTAGCTCTTTCACCATGAGAATGTGCATTATAAACAGCCTTTTCTTCCCAGACACTTGCTGTTTTTCCGCATATTTAAACACAGATGTGGGTGCTTAGCAACTGTGAACAAAATCATTTACTTAAATAACTAAGTATAGATTAAATTACTTCACTTTATATATGTACTTTAAAAATATTGTATCTGTTTTATAATAATATTTTACACCTAGAGAGACAGACTCCTCATATATGGATTCCAAAAATTAGTCACTTACCTTCGCATATAAGCTATAAAATAGGGATTTGTGTCTGCTCTGTAAGTATCTGTGTGAGTGTATGTGTCTGTGCATGAATACTTTGCATACAGGTTACCTACATTTACAATAGGTAGCAACAAGAAAAAAAAAAAAAAGAACTTATTAAAATGTTAAAAGTATTTGAATAATGTGAAAATAAATGTAGTTATACCATGTAAAGGTCTGTATCATTGAGCATATCAAAAATTGTTATAAGCATAAACACTTATTTCTTTTAGAAACGTCCATATTTCAAACTGGAGACAAACAGGAAAATAATGAAAGTTCCAACAGTTCAGAAACATCGTGTAGCCACCTAACTGCAGCCTTTCACTAACATTCCTAAATACAGAAGGTGGATTTTTTAAGTTACACAAAACAAAGTCTGTATAAAAGGTTTTGCTGAATGAATTAGTCAACAGCATACAACATGTTTTCTCGGAGTGTCCATTATTTTGCATCACTTGTTTTAAGCAACACAAAGCTTTTGAGCACAAAGAATACATTTTGTTAAACCAACTAGTCTACCTGCACAAAATAGAGGTTTTTTTAAGCACACAAAGTTTTCTTCAGATCTCTTACCTATTTGTTTCCTGTATTGGTCAACAGGAGTCCTTGCTGTAGAGGCATCTTTTCTACCCATTGTTTTCAATTTGAAAATCACTGTCAGTACCAGAAGAAAAGAAGAAAAAAAAAAAAAAGACATTATTCCTAAATAACTTACTAAGGAAATAAATTATTTCTAACACCATCAGAAACTGTAACAAACAGCATTTACTATATTACACACAAAGATGGAAGCCTACCCAGAGACACCGAGACACCAGAGTTAATCATCACCATTCTAAAAACCATTAGATAAATTCTAAACATACCTTCTCCCCCACTGCATAGGTTATTAACATTACCAAATACTTGTTACCTTGACTTAAAAAAAAAAAAAAGTATTTTCTTTTTGTTTTTTATTTTCTCTTTGTGATTGTTCTGTAATTTAGCTTTCAATACCACCACTGAATTTCATTCCATGTATATATACAGATATATATATTTAGTAAACCACAGAGGGAATGCAGCATTGTGAGCTTCTCCTATTAGTGGTAAACACATCTATGCAATGGGCAGGAGTCTGAGGCAGGACTAGGCAGGGTGTGTGCACCCACAGGTATACCTAGTCAAAAAAACTAAGGGATTTCTCCCCAGGCCACCTTGAGCAGAAGATAAGAACAGATACCTAAAATACAGCAATCTCCCACTCTCCTACCTTCCTGCCATGGTCTTTAGAGATCCACAAATGGAAAGAACATGGAGATTGACGGTAAAAGCTGTGAAATCTTCTGTGAACAAGCATCACTGAGCAGCAATCGAGCAACCCCCCAGTACACCCAAGTAACGCGCAATGCCTTAATGGGCCATCATTCATACCCTCACAGGGTTGCTACAAATGTCTCAAGAGATACTGTAAGAATCTAGAAAAATGCTCATTTCATCCTTTTTTCTATAATCAAAAAATACCTGGCAAGTCACGTTCGTTGCTGAAAACACCAGTTTTGAAACTTTTCAGCTGGGCTGAAGACAACCCTTCTCACAGTGATAAATCCCACCGTGTGAAGACATCCGTTATCCTAGCGATGCCTTCACCCCACATTTGATCATACGTGTGGCACAAATGTCCTACCACGTAGCCCTGTGCACACCGGAGGACTGATGTTCTCCAGAAGCGCCAGATTTACCATCTCAAGCACAGAGCAACTCCAGCAAGCGCAACTGTTGGCCAAGATGCGGCACAAGATTAAGTATTTGCCATTTCCCAATGGACCTTGACAAGGACAGTGCCAAGGGCAAACTCCTGCGTCACCACAAACCGTCTGCAGATTGTGCACATACAGCCTTGAAGTCTGGACAAGTTTCACGTTAGGCACCACCAGCTGCTAGAGGAGTGCCCCCCAGTTCTGCCAAAGCACACTGTCTGGGGAGCGTAGCCCTTGAGGGCACTGCCATGCCAAACCACGTGCAGAAACACATGCCAAGTCTCTGCTGAATGGGCTACGGTCAGCGTCACAGCCTTCAACAGCCATGGTATTACATTCTTAACTTCAAACAAGGTTCGAAGTAGACAATCCCATCAGTGATTTGTGCATTTAAAACCATACAATCTTTTTTTCTGTATTTATCTCTTTTATGAGATTTATTAACATTTAATGTCAAATAGCAAAACTGTCGCAACAGAGACTGAACCAGGCTCCTTTAATTCAAAGGGTGGGATATGGGATGTAAAATGAACTTTGGTGCTCAAAAATCAGCAACATTTGCTAATGCAATAACAAGATATAAAAGAATATTGCTATTTTTTAATCTGAACTGAAAACTCAATTATAGTGTTCTAATGTTTCCACACATTATTGTGGTTTAATTCAGAGAATATTCTCATTTTATCTAAAATGCAAAAGCAGGAAGCTGTAATCCATCGGGGTTTTTCCCCCTCTATTATGCTTCCCAGATACTCTCTTGACTGATACTCTCACATAGCATTCACGTTGTAATAACAAGAGTGGAAAATAAAGGTAACACTCCAACTTCCAGCTAGTTGAGGAGATAACAGATACTTTTTGTGCTGCAGAACTAGTTCTCGGCTTCTTTTATGCCACTGCAAGAAACGGTTTTGACTTGCCTTTTGCAATTTCAATAGCCTACAAATGTTTTGTAATAAAATGTCAGCTGTGAAAGATGTTTGCAGTCTTAGCAGTGCCAACAAAACACAAGAAGAGGAAGCAGACAAAGTTATTTCCCGTTATTTGGGAACACGGCTGGCCTACTTTAGCAGAGCCTCTGCCCGCGTGGCTCAGCACCATGGACCCCGGCATCTAGAACCTGAAAAGGCTGCGGCTCTC
Organism: Cygnus olor; assembly: GCF_009769625.2. Taxonomy (NCBI): domain Eukaryota; kingdom Metazoa; phylum Chordata; class Aves; order Anseriformes; family Anatidae; genus Cygnus; species Cygnus olor. The sequence continues at coordinate 135,690,578 of NC_049170.1, forward strand.
CTTTGTTCTTCAAAGCCACGCAGCCATCATCCTGCATTTCCACCGCTTTGATGGTTAGATAGCAAACTCCCGGGAAACCCACGGAGACATTAGCACATACAGCCGCAACGTCTAATAAGACAGCTATTTGCATAAAAGATCAGCCACAATTTAAAATGTGTTGTGATAGATGTGGAAGGGGAATAGCAGATCTATATTAGCATGTACGAAACCATGCTTGTTTTCACAATGTAATTCCCCGGGGACCGTGGCTCATCACCTTCTCTTGCGAAGAATCCTCCGTTCCCCGAGGAAGTAACTTGCTATGAGCCAGAGTTAAACTGAAATATGGATTAATAAGAGATAGTATTTATTATGTATGAATCTCGCTGTAGGAATGGCTTCAAACGCAACTTTTCTGATCAGATTTCCGTAAAGGAAAAGCCAGGATCCTTTATGACTCCTGAAACCACCTGAAAAGAGCCATTCCCCTATTTAAAATAGCAGCAGTCATCATCCCACAGCAATCGGTCATGTTAAATTTGCTGCAGGAAATTTGTCTTTTTCCACTGTCTTGGGCAGCCCCAACCCCTCCGACACCAGCAGGTTGAGGACCTGGCCTCTTCTCCATCTCTCTGCAGAAAAGGGACCACACGGAGCAACATGCGGCAGCTGTCGGGTCCCTGGCACGTCAATGATTTTGCGACCACCCGAAAAGACGCAACGGAGCTGCTCTTTTCACTGGCTACTAAACGTACCGCAAGAGTGATTTCAGATCACATGAAGTCAACGTGAGCTCTCAACTTCCGAGCTTCTTCAAAAGAGGATTTTAAGAAGATGAAGCGAGGTTGACTGGAATGATTATTTGTTCATTGCTATTTCACAGACTCTACAAGGTCAAAGGGATTTCTTTGTTTTTGTGGTTTCCTTAATTGTTTTCTCACCGTCTTTCCCTTCCCGCCTAGTAATTCACTTTTGAAGGCTTACACCCTCAGAAGAACAGATGATTTTTCTTTTCCTCCTGTTCTATTCATTAGCAGTGACTGATAATAATTAATGCACACAATAAATTGCCTATTATCACCTCCAACCGTCAATAGCATTTTGTGTTATAAAACAGTTCTGAAAGTCCATTCAAGGGCTGACCACAAGTGTTTAAATCCCAATGCACAATTCTTTACCAAAAAAAAAAAAAAAAGGTAAAGCCATTATGTTAATGAAACAGAAATATGCTGTGATTGACTTCAAAAATAATAATAAAAAATAAGTGCAGGGACTATATAGCACAAAGACTGCACTTTATGCATTCATGGTGCAATACAAATGATTAATAATAGTAATAAAGCTTGGAGTGTCTATCAGAGAACACACAAAGACCTACATATGTGCATATGTACAAACTACCTTAGCAGTGATATTTGACAGTCCCCTATGTCTGAATTCTTCAACAATAAGCTGCCTCAATATTAACAGAGGACACCTTAAAACAATAAAAATAATCTATGGGATGACTATTTTTGTTGCTGAAATATAGCTAGTCAGTTTAAAGAAACACTAACAAAAAAGAACACTGCAGAACAGAAAAGTACTGTGACAAGTTGTAATTGAAAATGCAGGTGAATGCACAGTGAATATCTGCATATATTAAGAAACACCTTATCTTTAATTACAAATGGATATCAAACTTAAAATTCCTTTTTTGTTGTCTTTTTGTTGGATGCAATGCAGGTTAATAATTTCAACTCATAACCCAAACCGTTTTTGAGTATGATTCAAAGCCTACTGTCAGTGAAAGAACTGTTTTTCATCAGTCACTTCCATAGTCCACAGTTTAATAAATAACAGATATTATGGTTCTTACAAGATACAAGAGATAAAAAATAGCCTTTTAGCCTCCTCAGGTAAAATCCAAGGAAGGCACTGGATTCTCTGTGATCATCAAAGAATAGGTAGCACTGCACTTAAAGTGAGAACATGTCTGCAAATATATATTTTGGACATTATTGCTGATATTTTAATTGGCTATTTTGTGTACCACCTAATTACAGTAACTGTATTCTGTGTATAGCAATGGAAGGAATTTAATGCAAGCAACCAGCAGCCAAAACTGCAGGAATAATGCAACTGAATATTTTATTCACACTTTGGTCAGGAATAAGAATTTAAAAAGCTTTACTAGTACTTAAAAAACATTCACTGGCTGACCTAAACATGTCTTATTCATAAGTCTTACAGCAGTCTTCACCGTTCCTCTGGAAACTTTCTCTCAAAGGATGAGCGTGCTATTTCAAAGGAAAAAAATACTTGCCCATAGTGCTTCTGGTAGAATCTAGCTCTGCTTTCCTTGGGGACTTTTTATTTCTTTTTTTTAATAAAAGGAATTTAACATATTTTTAATTTAATTTGATCTTGGAAGTAGTGGAGATCACTTTAAATTCAGTTAAATTTGGAAAAAAATAACCAAAAAAAAGCCCGAAATGTATAAAGTCAGGTGGAAAAAACGTTGCTCAAATAACCCAAGGTTACAGCCATCTAGGAATTACAACTTTTATTCTGCCACGTACCAGGCTGTTTGGTAGCTCCATGTAAGCAGTAGGAACAGAACTCCCATTGCTACTTCCAGGAAAACTTCTTTGTGCTTCGGGAAAGGTGCTGCTCTGCTCTTAGTTACACAACACCTACGAAACCCATGAAATTAGCTCCAAATTTATGTTCAAAGGCAGTACACGGGTAATAATATTCCATACGAACACTTAGTATATTCTCTGGGCCATTTCAAAATCCTGAGCATTCATCATAACCCATTAAGAAAAATAAATTCCAACAACAACCCAGATTAGTTCCACCTAATTTCAGGAATGTGAGACACCTAAATTCTGCACAAAGGCCACCTCAACTACCTTTGCAGTGAAAGAACAGATGCAATGGTAAGAAAACCAAATCCAAATCACCTCTAGCAGTTCTGCTTCTGGGAGACTATGCTCCTAGACTGCAAAAACTAAGATTTTTTGAAAGACTTCATAATGATGTAAATTTGTGTTTTGTGTTTCTTGGTTTTTTTTTGTTGTTGTTTTGTTTTTTTTTGTTTGTTTTTTTTTAAGCAAAAGGAGACTTAAAATTGTCAGAGGTTCCTCCTATGCCCAGCAAAGTTTGTCACAACTTCTACAGGAAGAAAAAACAAAATGTACTTGGCCCAAACTCACTTATAAAAACATTACTTAGACAGAATATATCTGTACAGTAATTGGTTTTATAGTACTACTTATAAAAAGCATGGCATTTTGCAGATGTGTGTTCCTATTTTAGGGATTATATCCACCTTACATTTACTTTTCATTATTAGGATTTTTTATTTGTCTCCAGAACCAAATTCCCTACGGATTTCAGAGCTGAACAGAGCTATACCATCTGTGAAACATATATAAGTTTTAATTTGAAGACAGATCTTCGTCCAACCAAATTTAAAATTGCAAACTTTCAAAGCTGAAAGTTTTTTTGTAAGAATATATGACGGCATTGGTGCGTCAAGAAAATACCCCTGAAGTTCACGAAGGAGAAAAGCATCCATGTGGTTCACTTCTGCCTTGCCAGACAGTTCAACATGTAGTATTTCCCAGAGGAAAGAGCTAAAGGGGAAATCACTACTAAAGGGAAAATTATACAATAAATGACACCATATGCGGTATTTCAGAACTAACATTCTTCAAAATACCATAATCTGTTTAAACATTTTAGGGGGTTATGGTAGAACTCAGAGGTAAATGGGTGGGAAGAGGCTCGGGCGAGCACCTAGCCCACCCTGTGCTCTCTGCCACCAGAGTTAAAACTTCATCAAGTCCGGAGCAACCATGGGAAGCAATTACTTGTTCTGCCTCAGCAAGTGAAGGAGCCACAGCGAAGGTTTTGTGGCTCAGTTAAATACAGGCAGCTTTATTCCCGCTTTGATCGCCAGCACGCACACCTTCAGCACTCATTTCCTTTGATGAAGTAGGGAATAATTTAAATAACAGGTATAAAGCAAGGGGTCAGAGACCTTAAATTTAAAAATCAGCTAAGTCTGTCTAAGCACTTCACTTTTAATATGTTATGAAGTTACAACTCTTGCATTTAGTAGAGCACCACGTGGCTTCACTGAGCTCCTATCCCTAGACCTCAGAAACTTTGCTTTGCCCTGCTGGATGGCACTGTATGGGAACAGCAACTTCCTCCTTCCCTTCTCTGAATTAGAAAATAATCCCTCTATTCTTTGTTGCGTTGGTTTTGAGAAGTGACAAAAACCTGATTTTTTCCAGATGTTACTGCTTTCCTGGATTTGCCACGAGTCATAGCTCGCTGGGTGCTTTAATTATACACACTTTCTAATTCCTCATTTGAAGATCTTAAGCTTAGGCTCATCTTTGATGGAAATGAAATTCTTATTTCCTCCTTAAATTAGAAGAAATATTTAGGGAGTAATTATACTTCCCTTCAGCATGTTCACCTTAAACTGGAGGTCACAACCACCCAGAGGACCGAATGTCTGATTTTTGACATTTTCAATGTTGCAAAACGGGACACAACCTTCAGTGAGAATAAAATAGTAAGTTTTTGAAGTTATTCACAATAAATAAACCCATATTAATATCTTTGTTGTTTCCATTGTGACCTTTTTTTTTTTTTTTTTTTGCTGGTGTTGTACCATTAAAAATACATAATTTCTGAGTGAACTATTTAAAGAAATACATGAAAATAAGATATTTTGAAACTGGTGGAGTTTTTCCTTGCCTCTCATCCCATCTTTCAAAAAATGTTTTTAAAGTACATTAGGCTACATTTCAGCCTATTTTTTCCCATTATTTCTATTACTGATATCCCATCTACTTTAACTTCATTTTCATTGAACTTTGTCTAGCATTGATGGTTGAAATACATCTCTCAGCAAATAGTCCATCCCCGCCTGCCAATCAGCCTAATAAATAGAAACAAGAAGAAAAAGAAGAGAGAATAGCCACAAATCAGCCACACAGGCAAAAAGCTGGGAGGCAGACAAGCGTGTCCTTCTGGTCCATATTTCACTGCAGTGTAATACAATGTCCCATCACACATGACTTCAAGCCATAATAATTGCCAAAACTGGCCACCACGCTTTTAGTCTAACGATTGCCTCACTTCTTACCTTGAGCAAGCACGCAACAGTTGAAAGCAGGCTACAAATGGCAGCAGCAAATAACACTTCAGCACACATAGACCTAATTGTAACACTTCAGCAAAACTGAATTATTAGCTCCATCACAAAACCCAGTATTCGAAAGGACTTAATGTTCAATATAATTTTTTTTCCCCTCTGAAACTACTGCAGCTCAATAAGTATTAAATAGCCTCATCTATAAATGAAGAAAAACAGTTGTATGCCCCTTTTGTTGTCTCCCATGATATTTTAGGGATTCAGGAAAGCAACTAAGCTTAATATATATATATATATATATATATATACACACACACACACGAACATATATATATATTCTAGTCACTATGTAAAAGAACCATTAAGTGTAAAGAGTTTGAGTTTAGTGGGTTTGGCAGGCTTGGCATCTACATTTTCTACTGTTTTCCAATAACTGATTAAAGACAGAATAATCTGTGAACCTTCCCCATAAAGACCAGAAGATGAAGCTGACATGCATTTCCTTAGCCTAAATGCACCACATCATTTTTGCATTTTTTCTTTAAAATTGTCTGAGGTGAAAACCAGTAGAAAACCAGAATCTACAGGATTTAGCACTAACATAGCAAATGTAAAGTTCAGCCCCACAGCACTTAATAATGAGCTTAATAGTCCGTCTTAGTGAACAGACCCATAGATGTTAGCAGCAGCATTTTCAAAACCAAGTCCTACTCTACTGGCTTTGAAGGATTAGGCCATAATTGGGTGCAGAGTTTAATACAGCTTAAATAACATCGGTTCGGTAGGTTCCAAAGTAGTTCGAAACAATAGCCTAAGCACACTCTCTGCAGATTACATCTAAATTGCTCAAGACTTGGCTCTCCTGAAACCTACCTAGACAGCCCATTAAACACAATGATTTTTAAGACAAAGAACAAAGTAATAGTGTACACGATACCATCTCTTGAAGAGGTTTATATTCTATTTGGGCAAAAAAAAAGTAAGCATAAAATCATTGATATCTATCAAAATACGAATCTTGAAGAAAAAAAATGAATTAAAGGAGTGTATCAAAAGCAGGATAAAACCTTCGTATGTGGAAACAGTCAAATGAAAAAAATGAACTCTGATAGACATCAGAAAATGTGTTAAACTCTTTTGTTGCCTTGTTTCAAGGCAAAGAGTACAAGCTGGAGTGTAGCTGGAAAGAAAAGGCAGCAAAAAGAAAAAAACAGCAGACAGAAGAAAAATGTCAGTTGGAATAATGGCAGGTTATGTTAACTTTTGAAGGCGCCTGGTGCAATCATTCAGGCACATCTGCCTGGGTCCTTCCTACAGCCTTCCTTGTAAGACCGTGGGATGGGAGGAGACTGTGTCCCTATCTATTGCCAGTATTCCCAAAATCTCAAAGTGTATGGGTGTGTCACAAGGAAGCAGAAATTTTGCTGCAAATTCCATTGTCCAGGAGAACGCCAAAGGAGAGGATGGCACCAACGGAGATGAACACACAGAAAAAATGCAGTCATTTGGATGTCTGAAGTCACACAAAATTGTATTTATTGTGAAAATATTAGTAGAATACAAAATTAGGAGGAGGGGGAAACACTGCCTGAAACAGAGCCTGGTAGATCGTGTCTGACCAACAAAAACCACTGGAGCATACAGTAAAACGAGTCCTGGCTGGCTTTGGTAAGAATCATAGAATCATAGAATGAATATAGAAGAACACACATTCAACACCAATAGCAGAAGAAACTGCAGGTCTGTTTTCCTCCTGGTATGCACTAAGCCTTACGGCCATCCTGGTTGTTTCCGTACTTTTTTTTTTCTTTTTCTTTTTTCTCTTATAAGGTATGAAAACCTATACTAATATAGTCTAACATAGTACAAGCATCTTTCCAGCTTTTCGCTCTTCCCAGCACTGACAGTGCTCAGGTCAGGATGCTCAAAAGCAGACAAGTTTGGTCAGAGAGCCACTGCCCTGAGCTTTTTCTTCCAAATACCATTCCCTCCCTCCCCTTGATGGTCTCTTCGAGGTACAGCACAGGTTCTATAGAGTCCTTCTATGGTCAGGATACAGAATTGAACAGAGCCTATACAATATACATTACTTGTGTGCAGTAAATGACAGAATGCAAGTACTTTGGATTCTCTACTCTGCATATATGGCTATGTTTTAGTACTGTACCCACATTTAGATCATAATTTCCATGGGTATATATAAACACACATGAAGATAAACAGGCTCTCTTCTCATGTAGAACTGGAAGAATTCATCCAGAAGCTTCGCTTCGTAAATCATTTCAGATGTATTTTACTGAAGCCATAAAGGATATTAGCAAGTGCGCTGGGACCTTTTGTTTTAAATTACTCTGATCTGTTACTTTAACAGAAGTTACTAATATTATTTAACCCCACTGGTGTACTTAAAATGAAAATAGTTTGAAGCTTTTTTAAATAGGTTTTGTCTCTATAATAATCATTTTTCCAGAATACCCTCTTCCTACTTAGCCTGTTAGTCCGCTGCTTTGTATACCCAGAAAGATACTGAGAGAACCCAGACTTTCAAATTATCCTATCTTTCAGAATAAAAAGTTAAAAAGCAATCTAAGAATGCTCTGTTAACCTTTTTACTCCAAATTACAGAAAGATACATTCACAAATTAAATGGTATATGTCAGAAAAATCCAAAGAAAGAAACATCTGTTCTTGCCTTGACCATTTTATGAACACAGATTAAAAAATCCCAAATTATCAGCTGCTGAAATTCTTTCTGGTTCCTCTAAAATCATACTTACATTTACTCACGCCTAAGTCTAAGGCTGAAAAAACACATTATAGAAAGCTTTCTATGATGCACTCATATATCAAAAAAAGAAACAATGCTTTCTGCATCATGTGTAATGGAAAGAAATGACAAAATCACAGGGGTGCCACCCAGACTTGCCTAGGACGCCCAACACTACGTACATAGGAGGGACAGGTGTCTAACATCATGCTGAAGACCAGCATGAGTGAGGTAAGGAAGATGCGTGGTCAGAAACCCACTTTCAAGCACACTGCCAAAGGCAGGCACCACCACCAAAGCACCACTGCCATTAGCAGCAGTAAGCCTGTGTTTTCACTATTCTTGCAATTTTGTTTCGGAATACACTTTTCTGTGAAATTACAATTAGAAACAACATTCCAGCACTGGTCTTACCACAGGGATTTAAACCGCCTTCCCACCTCCACCCCGACCTATCCTAGGCCGCACCAGCCCCTTTTGCCACTGCCCTGCACCACAGGCACCTTTGGGCGCAGGAGCGTCCTTACAGACCCTAAGTTTCTCATGGCCCCAGCTTTCCCCCCAGATAAGATCATTCGTTCTTCACACGCATCCAGCACTCCTACTTCCTAAATACATTTGCAGACAGATCGCATTCTAACAAAGAGACTCATGCTGTGGTGATCCCAGCCATGCTATCACGAAGAAGCCGGGCTTCTTCATCAGCCCAGCAGCCACCAAACCACCACAGTTTGTCACACTATTCCTTTTACGTTTACTCCTAGACAACTGACTAAAACAATGAAAAGCATCACACCCAAAACTAACTCTGCTGAGAGCCCCCACAAGCCCTCATCCGCTGACAGTGGCCTCCAGCCATTGCTTCTGAGTGCTGGCAGCTACCCAGCTCTTTATCCATTTTATTGTTACTGTACAGTCCTAATTTTTAAATTAATTTTAATCTAGTAACAGTAAATCAAGGACCTAATCAAATTTAAATGTTAGCTATACGAATAGGGTACTTTCAGTTTGACAGCCAAGACACAAAAACAAAACAAATAATCCATTGCTTCAGGTTAACTGTTTCCTTTTGGCAGGGACATAAGTAATACAAAACTGGTCTTGCAGAAAAGTGATGTAATCTTAATTGCAGGCAGCTTAATCAGCTCCACAAACAATGAGTTCAACACTAAAACTGCCTACTGGACAATTTCTGTGGCATACTCACTATGTGACCGAAGGATTTATGCTCTCTAATAAGAGCTTTTGGGCACGATCACTTTTAAGGGCAGACAAAACCAGGAGGTGAGAGTTGAAGAAGAGGTGATGATATGGTAAAGCCAAGCACTGAAATGTCTCCCACGCTGATTTGGTACAGTAATAGGTAGAAAACACAGATTATCTGAAAAACAAAGTTAAAAACACGTTCACCTGAAACTACAGGGGAGTCTCATGAACTGTGGGCATCTCCGAGGGTTTAAGATGCTGCTGCCCCCAGCTCTGTGCCAGGGGTGACCTGATTGCAAGAAAAGGCAGCAAGGTGGGGTGTATTCTGCTCCGGGAGCCCTGTTCACAGCCCATGCAACAGCTCAAGACACTGAAAAATAGGTTTAGGTTAAGGTGAGGGAAGCGAGATGCACGTAGCACTGACTCTTCCCTACAGGCTGCAACCAGAGCCGGAGACGTGGGGAGAAGGCGACCAGCTGGCAGCATCTTCAACCACTGCATCGAAGGCTTCCAGAGCACATCTGTCAGGGCCAGTCATGAAAAAAATCGAGTGCAAGAGTTTGTAGAATTGAGAACTTCATATGCACAGATTACAATCAAAACACAATAGCCAAAAGCACAAAAAGCTACAAAGGCTGATTGATAATGTAAATGTGAGCAGGAATTACCATGGGTAAACTTAACCTTTTCTTTATTTACATCACACAGCGCAGCCAGAAAGAAAACAATCGAAACTTTGAAATCTACTACACTTCCAACCCAATCTGTTTCCCCACTACAAAAAACAGTTCATAACATAAAAGGTTATTCTGTTTCATTATTTATTTTATTTCAGTGGAAACACATGAGGATAAACGTGGCTTTCTGACTAGAGGCAACCAGCTATGGGCCATGTAACCTAAGCTTTTATTTTGTTGTCTTACTTCAGAATAGAAATAACAGCATTAGTAGCTGACAACAAACTGGTCCTGTGCACAAAATGGTACACTTCAGCATGCCCTCTGGATTTTAACTTCCCAATACTATTCTCAACATTAACCTAATGCTAACCTTTGCTCTTTCCCTCTCTCATACTTGCCCTTTCTGGCATAAGTGCCTTCTCCACTGTAAGCTTTTGCTGTCAGAACAGTCCTTCCCTGTTTATTCACTTCACCAGCTCAACAGCTATTTCTGGATTTTTATTTTACCCCTCCTCTCCTGACTGCATCTCCTGACCCTCCTTACACGTGCTCTTGCGCTCACATTTGCTAATTCATCACACTGTGTCTTTCCAATTCTGTCTTGTTTTTGATGGTAAACATATTGGATGAAGGATGATGCCAAGAACAATCACAACACATGAATAAACAATATTTTGTTGGTATATGAATTATCACATTAACATTCGAAAAAGTCCTGGGACACAGTAAACTATTGCATAAGCTCCATTGTATCATTGTAATATCTGGTTAGAGAGGCAAAATGAAACTTTAAAACATTACAGCTGTTTTTTAGCCTTGCTGTAAAAAAAAAGGAAAAAAAATAAATTGTAGAAGACATTGAAAACAAAGGAATTAGCACTGTCCATGTCAAGAATTTCTGCAGTAAGTGTTTACTTAATGCATTGAATTATAGGGGTAACTACACAGAGCCTGTGATACAAAAGTGCCTGGGGTGCCATGACATTTTCCCATGACCTTCAAATATAAGTCTAATAAAAAGTAAAAATGTATTGGGAATCATAGGTGATGCAGACAATTTTGGGATATTAAAGCTGCATTAATGCAAGTCCTCCTTGGAAAAACACATGCAAGTGCTTTTTCTTCTTCTGTGGCAGTACTAGTGGCCATCTACTTCTGTTGTTCCATGAAACAGAGTTCCTCTATAAATGGCAAACACCACATTTTTTCTGGAGCCATCCTTCTTTTTTATCTTCTCTCCAAAGGGGAAAAAAATCTTACCTGATTATTCTGAGTGTCAAAAAACACTTCAAGACCAAAACTGATTATTAAAGAGTTGTAACATAAATTGTGTTTCTTCATCTCTTCTACCAGCAACATCGTGATGTTTATGTTGTGCATAATATTGCAATGATGTATGAGATCATCAGCTTGCTAACTAAAAACAGTTTCACTGTGCCTGTGATTGATAAACTATGGAAGTATTAAAACATTAAAAATGTTAATCTTTGTAATAATCTCCTGAAAAGTTTTTATATTAATTTAAACCATCGATCATTTTAATATTTAATCATTGCAGACTTCATTTGAAATGAGGATAGCCATTGCACTGAAAAGCACTTCATCTTTCATTTTAAAAAATGATCAGCTTGTATGTATTCCGCTATGCTCTTTACATTTTTTCCTCAAGAAAAAGTAAACCTGTAAGCAAATAAAAAAATCTACAAAAACACAGAATCAGAAAATCAAAAACAAAACAGAAAACTATAAAGCAGACTCAGAAATATGTACTTTTGCAGTTCTGCTCCCCAGGAATAACTGTATTATAATATTAGTATTGGAAGAGGGTCAGAGGATTGAAGGAGATGTCTACGTTCCGTTCTTTTTATGTATTTCATAACAAACATAACAATTTACTTAAGAAGAATAAGTACTTAACGGAGTGCCTTGGCTCTCCAAGGTGATGTTAACCCATATTAGTTTTTTTAACTTGTAACCCCACTTTGTAACATTAACCTACGTGTGGGATATGTAAGGACTTGCCAAAGTATTCTAACCTCTCCTCTTCTATAATTCACAGCTTGTCTTGCCTAATGAAAATTCAGATTAATATGGAAACATCCCAAAGGAGGACAAACCCAAGAACTTCCTAGTTACGAGAAAAATCTCAAGGAAGCTCTATAATTAATCAGAATTTTAAGTAATCTTTATGATATTCATCTGGTTTCTTCTGAAATATTTTTAAAATTATTTAAGAAACAAAAATTAATTCATGGTATCAAGGAAAAAATTACACAGACAAATCCAAGACAAATGTCTTCATTGCACTGCAAAACAAACAAAAACACAAGTCATCTTGTCTTCTGTATAGTCCCTATGAAAACAGGTTGTTTCCTGGAGGTATTGCCATAAAGTGCACCAAGCTTCAGTCCTCCTTTAAGACTCAGCTGCAAGATATGGCTGAAATATCTGAACAAAGTAAAACCTGGATACACACTGGGCAGCATAGCAGGTTAATATATTAGCTTACATGACCAGGTCTTCATTCAGTTTGTGATCAACAGTGGGTTAGAGGATTTTCCCATACCTGCTATAAAACTCACACAAATTGGCTTCCTTTTCTTAAAAAAGCTGCAATGTAATGGCAAGAACTATGAAGAAGTCAGGGAACAGGCAGAAGCGCACGTGGAATCTTCCAACGTCCACAAACCGACTCTGTGTAGTTCAAGTTTATGAAAATAAAAAATAATAATAAAAAAAGCACTGCCTTTATGCATGATTTCTTAAAGAAAAAAAAATTAATTGTTGCATATTACATTTTGCTGAAGTTTGTTTTAACGAAAGACAAATGGAAAAATCCTGTACATTAAATATGATGCAGTAATTGAATTCAGGAGCTCAGCTGTTTGCATCTGAAGCAGACAGGATAATCCTGTTTTTACAGAACTTAACAGAAACACATAGATATATATGTGTGTATATATAGACACAAGATTTGAAGTTAATTACAAGAGAAGTTTTGCCAATGCTAACAGGAATCTCCATTTTAGTGATCTGATATAATCTTTCCAAACCTAGGTATTTGAAAAGCCCCCGTGATTTTTTTCTATATTGCTTTTGCAGATACAAAATACTATTTTAGAGTAAGAAATCAACCGTAGAATATCACTGTAAACTCTTCTTTATTAAATTAATAAACAGAATAACAGAATCATTGATGTTGGAACACAGTTCTTGAGGCAATCTAGTCAACACCCCTACTGAAACAGATTGAGCTAGCAGATTATAAATACAGAGTTATTAAATAAATAATAAAAAGGATTTATATGTTGAAGCAAGAATAACAGAAAAAAAAAGTGAACAACTGTCAACTCTTTGCACTGATGTGATTAATTTATTTCAAAGTCAACCCTTCATTGTTTTCTCTATGCTCATACTTAGAGTACTGACCTGAAGTATACTCACATCTTCAGGGCTTCCATGAAGACACAAAACAAGTCCTAGAGGGGTAAGTTGTACTAATTCACAAAGATAATCATGCCAACAAAAGCATCTGTCAAGTTTTTCCTTTGTGAACAGACAAGCTATTTTCTGAACAACCAAGTTTGTCCCTAACCCATTTTGTACCAAGAGGTGAAGTGATTCAGCAAAGGAAAACATGCCAAACAGCAGTACTTAAGGAATAATTCAAATTTTGCCATAACTGTAGATCTTCTGCATCCCTTTTACAGTTTCCCACTACGGAAGTCACTTAATCCGTAGCGAAGGCTGGAAGAACCAGTCTTTATTAATAGGTATCCTCATATCCTTATCAGTTAATAGCTCTCTATTTTAGGAATGAGCCGGATCCCTAAGAGCAAAGAACTTGCGCCCCATATGACATGTCATTGAACTAGCGTGTGTGAATGTGCGTGCCATACCTACAGCCCAGTTACACCACAAGCGCTCTTAGAGGGGTTTTCTGGCACTGTACTCTATCGTCATAACTACATAGGCTGTTGAAACATGCAGCAATTTTAGAGCCATATGAAAACGCTGGCAAAAACCCCTACTGACTTTGCACTTTGAAACATTGCGGTTTCTGTATTTCTGGCCAGGATCTTCTGAACCTAAACACGACCAATGCACACCACAGAAAACAAAAGGGAGCCCAGCCTCCTCAGAGGTAAACACCCACAAGGTAAACACTGCAAACTCAACAAATCCGGGTTGTATCTCATTTTGTCCCTGAGCAGAGGCGGCCACCACAGCGTGCTGACCATGCACAGCTCCATCTGCCACGGCCTGAACTTATAGCCTGTGGGGGACCAGCCTGAACACACGCTGGCTATTTGTCCTGCGCCCAGCCACCTGGAAACCCCACACGCAGGTTTTCACATGGGACAGGGTTTTACATGTAGACAGGGTTGTACATGAGGACAGGGTTTTACACGGGACAGGGTTTTACATGCAGACAGTGTTCCACATGTGAACCCAACCAAGCTGCCTCGGTGGGTGCCACATGAGACGTGGTGCTCTTGAAGGAGCATCATGCAGCCCATGGTGGCCTCCTGTAAACCCATCGCAGGCCTCCTGTCTGCTCCACCACCCTCAGCAGCCCCTTGGCTGCGCCAGCGCAGACCTCGCACCCCTCCCTGACTACAGAGCCCCCCAGCAGGGGATGTGTTTCCCACAAAAGCAGCCTTGGCCGGCAACCCAGCCTGGCCCCGGCTGCCTTTGGGCACAGGGGAGCAAGGGGGCTGCCAAGGAGCGCCTCAGGGCAGCGGGAGGTGGCACAGCCGACCCCAGCTCCTCTCAGGAGGAGGGGGAGGGGGGAGGCTCTTTCTGCCCACACCCAAAATGGCCGCGGCGGCCACAGCCGCTGCCCCCTCCCGCCCCGCTCAGCCCACGTCCCGTGGGCGGCACCCGGGCGCCGCGCCGGCCAATCGCGGAGGCGAGCGCTTCCTCCCGGCCAATGGCGGCGGGGCCCCGCGGCGGGCAGCGGGGCCGGCCGAGAGCGCCGCCGGCGCGGGCGCGCCCTGCCCGCAGGCCAATGGCGCCCCCGGCGCCCCGAGGTGGGGGACGGGGGGGCGGGGGGAGCGGTTGCCATGGCAACCGCAGGCCTAGCGGCGGCGGCGGCCGGGCCTAGCCCCGCGGCCCAGCGCCTACCCCGGGACGCGGCGCGGTACCTGGGGCCGAGCGGCGGAGCTCCGCCTCCTGCCTGCTGCCTGCTCCCTCCTCCGGCGGCGGGGCGGCGTCCTGTGCCGCCGGGCCTCTCCGCCGCCCCCCGCCCCGGCGCCCCCGCCGCTCCGCCTCCCGCTCCAGCCCGCCCGCAGCGCCGGGCAGCGGCCTACGCGGGGCCGGGGGGCGGTGGAGGGGGGGTCTGGGCCCAGCCCGCGGCACCTGCAGGCTGCCCGGCCCCGGCGTCCCTGGAAGGTCGGCCGGGCGGTGTGCACTGCCTCACGGCCCCCGTTCAGGCCCCACTACCCACCTGTGATTCTGCCAAGCAGGCGGAATTCAAAGCATGTTGGCCACACGCAGCACAATCCCGCCCGCCCCAGCAGGGACTTACGTTTAAGACCCTAAAAGCACACGTATGGCAAGTTGCCCTCCATGCCAGGTAACCTTTCACCACCCCGAGACGATGCCACTGGCAACACGTAATTCATTTACTCGGGTGCGAGCGATCAGCCCCAGCCTTCGAGCGGCTCGCTGATTAGTATGGCAAGTGCGCGCCTCGCTCCCTGCAAAATGGCACTTGATATTCGGGGGTAACACTCCCCTGGAAGTAAAGATACACAAAACGAAATATTTGCATTTGTTTACCTCTGCAACTTAGGAAGTGAAAGCCCTACCCAGATGAACTTTTCCCATCTTTCTAGATGACATGAATACAGAGTGGAGAACCAGCCTGAAGAAAAGTTGATTCATCAGAGTTTCTGTCTGGCACGCGTACCAAACCACAGGATTTTCTCCAGTCATTTCTGTAGCAAGCTTAATGGATGGCTGAAACAAAACAGCTTTCTTAGAAATACAGCCAACCCTGACTTCAGCTGATGAGACACAAGGCGTTTTTGTACCTTTTCTGCCAAGAATCCTCATGCTAACGCTATGTAGCTCGTGGAACAAGGCAGCTCACTGGCCACGTTATGTTTTCTTCTTAGGGTACCTGCTCCATGTGGGAGAACGTGTGTTGCACCCGCTGTGGGTGCAATCTCTGATCTTTCTAACTTCTCTGTGTTCAGAATTTGCAATGATACTGTATTTCTTTAAGCTCCTAACAAGAACCACATACATGTAAAATATTTAAATATTTTGATTTCATGGTTGTTTTAATATGATTCAGTTAAACCCAATTAATGATTATGCTCACAGATATTTGAATAGAGTAGCATGTGCAAAACAACAATCATACTCAAATAGCCGTTACACGTGGTTTTTGACTAGGTAATCACAACAAAAAAAATAAATAAACATGAAGGAATACTGGAATCAGCATAGCTAGTTACGTGGTTTTGTATTATCTGAACAACTGCTGAGGAGTTTGTCCTTGTGAAACCTCATAGCAAAATGCATTCAGTGCTAGTTCAGTTCCACATAATTTCACCTGATCATGGTATTCATTTCATTATCAAGTTATTCTCCTAAACAATACACCTGTGTATGACCAGCAACCTTGATATAAAATATAGAGTCGGGCATAAGGAATTATGATTTCATGAAAATTATCTCTACAACCACTGAAAAACTGTCGCCATTTTTCACTGTCCTGAATATGTTTCTGAATATATGTAATCTGTCTCTTACAGGCATAAAAACACAAGAAATAGAATTACTGAATATGTAACTACAACTGAAATGCATATCAATCAGGGAGGAATAAGTGGTACCTTCTATTGATGTTACCACACCCATCAATTTGTTGCCATATTCCTTCAGCAAATGACTTTAAACATCCAAACCTGTTTCTTAAAGCTACATGGTTTTATTTCATCTCATAAATTTTCAAAGAAAATATATGGGTTGTTGTTTTCAGTGACTGTCTTTTCCTTCAGGTTACTCTGACAATTTAACAAAAAACTGTTCCTTTTTGTTCTTTCTATGCAGTAGTTTTCAACTTTATGATTTGTGAAAAATTTTTGAATAGAAGTTGAATTAAGTTAAATTAAGTTGTTAGCATAGGCTTGCTTTTCCTTTTTATCTTTTGTAGAGCTCCTAGAAGCATTCCATGAGCTTCCAGGGCTCAGTAGATCAAAGGCTGAAAAACAATGCTCAACATCTTTGTTCCAAGCTGACAGCACAAAGTAGACTAGCACACAGAATATTAACTCCCCAAAATGCAAGAACTTTTTCTACTGTCTGACCTGGTATCTCTTCGTGTATGTCTAGTCACCAGGTCAAGCGCAAAGATGTAAAAGCATGTTATTAATTATTTTTGGTCCATTCATTTTGTGATCGTTATCAATAAAAGTTATTGATACTTTTATTACTTTATACACTCAGGACTTCAGACCAAATTTTGCCAACAAAACAATTTAATTGGTGCTAATATTCAGGCTACTGTTAAATCTTTCAGGTAATACCTTTCTCCAGAACTAATAAAAGGTACAGTATGCCCATCCAACCACATACCTAAAACTCTTTTTATGCTCCTGTCACTTCACAACAATGTCATTTTGGGCAGCTTTGACAGATACAGTCTTGCTCTGCTCGTATCCAAGCAGAATTGCTGCTGAAAGAAATAATCCCCTTATCTCATTCCTTTGTCCATGTCACTCCACCCCTTGCATCTCTCCCATGTTCCCATATGTACGTGGTCTCTGTAAGCACTTTGCCTTCATTCTGAAGGCGTTTATTCTCATCCTGTCTTGTTCCTCACTTAGCTTTAATACGTTGCGTCTCACAACTGACTAACCCAGGATACTGGATTCCACTGCGCTTTTATTCATTTTGTTTATCAAATCCTGTTGTGCTTTCTGCCATGTAACAACAGTACGCTCACAGCCATCCAAAACCACAAGTACGGCAGAAAATATACTGCAACTTGATGCCGTTGGTGCGCTGAGCTGCTCCTATCACGCTAGTGGTACTGCCTAATTAATTATCCCGTATTTACCATTTCTGTCTGCTTGTTCATGTCTTGTCTTACATTTCAGTTGCAATCTCTTTAGCACAGGTACCTTCCTCGTGCTCTTTGCTTGGTTAGTATTTAGCACCATGGTTCCTAAAATTATACATTCTTAAAGCCTCTGCAACATAGCCCATAGCAGAGCAAGCCCTGAAAACTGTCCTTATCCCTGCTCCCCAGGTGAAGGGACTGCCGAGTCCATCCACTCTCATTCCAGCCTTCCAGCTGGAAATCTCAGCGCAGTGTCAGTCATGATAGATGGTGCATTTTGTGACACAGACAGCCTGCCATTAGGACAAACTCATTTCACTGAAGAGCCATCTGATGGTAATGACTTTCAGTCACAGATTGACCTAGGCCGGCTTGAATCAGTGTGCTGGAGGTGAAAGGCTCCATATTCCATTACCAGTCCTCTGAGCCATCAAGTCTACTCCATCCCTCCCCTGCTTAATCTGTATTGATATACTTGGTAGCATTTTCCTAACTGCTATCATCCATACAGATGTCTGCCGTCATTTTGTTGATCCAGTCAATCAATACTACATTAAATGTTACCTTCAGTTTACCCTTAATTGTCTAAAGTAGATGTGGTATTTTCATTATTTATACAGCCATGCCATTAAATTATGCATTCCAGATTAAAAGAATAAAAGACTTGTTTACATTA
Organism: Cygnus olor; assembly: GCF_009769625.2. NCBI lineage: Eukaryota > Metazoa > Chordata > Aves > Anseriformes > Anatidae > Cygnus > Cygnus olor. Next base: position 135,709,127 of record NC_049170.1, read on the forward strand.
TTATTATTGCTCTGGCATCAACTTTTGGATTTCTGTGTAAAGAAATTAATCTCCTATCGGAGGGGGAAATGGGGACTGACAAGCACTAGCTCCTGTTGCCTCTGGGACATAATTATGCTTGTAAATAGAAAAACAGAAAAATCATAAGCTTAACACAGTAGAGACTCTTGAAAGTTTCATCTCAGCATGAAGCTATGTTTTAATTATTATTTTTGTCTGTATTGTTCAGATCGACAGTGCTCCAACTAGAATAAGTGCTTATCCTAGTTAATTCTTCATGAGGCTTATGTCACTGGTAGATGCATTTAATTTATTTCCTTTTTCTTTTCTTAAGCCAGCACTGACTAAGTGGTTATCTATAAACATTCAACAAAGGTTTTACTACTTCAGGGCCAGATCCAAAGCCTGTTGAGTCTGTTGGAAACTTCAAAGGTCTTTGAAACAGGCTCTATTGCAAGACAGAGGTAAGCTATGATTTGTTTGGGAACCTAGAATGAAAATAAACTTTTTTATATTCTGCTGCATTAACAGATTTTCTATATGGTAGAGATCATCTATTCTTTATCAGTGGAGTTTGGACTCTCTGACCCCCACTCTCCCTCCAATACAATAATTTTGTATGTGCACAGCTGGAAATTCAAGCTAGACAAAGTGAGAATAGAAATAACGCATATACTTTTTCTAAGCATGATACTGAATTCTTCATTGTTTTACTGAATAGCCTCCTCACCAGCACCACCCCTCAAAGAAACCTTTTTCTATGAGGATGTCTCCTAGCTTTGGGGAAGCTAAAGAACAAACTTGGGGGTGATAATCATCATTTCAGCTTTACACTCTGTGTCTGTACTTAGCACACTACAATTAATGAGTGATTCAGTACTTTATTTATTGCTGTACATTGTTTGGCCTCCCTTTTTTTAGTTACTACTTAGGAGACAAACTCTTTTCTGAATAGTTTATTTGCCGTATAGTTATTCATATCATTCATATTTGAGTGATTTGGAAACAGGAATTATTTAATCTTCATTGCAGACCTATAAGATCGCAGGCTAGCGGCACCACAGTTTTACAGATGGGGAACTGAGGCACAAAGACCAGCTGAGAAGAGCTGGGAAACTATAGACTAGCACATCTGAATTCTTTACCAGGGAAAATGGTTGAAAGTACAATAGCAAATGGAACTGGATGGATGTCACACACAGGGGAAGATACCCCATAATTTTTGTAGCTGAGGTCATGCCTTCTGCATCTATTAGAGTTCTTTGAAAGACTCAACTGAAAATGTGGATAGAGGTGACTGATCAAAATATCATAACCGGAAAGTCAAAACAGCTAAGTTACTATGGCATAAAAGGGAGGTTACTTCTCTATCTCTCTCAAAAAAAACAACCAAACAAACAAAACAACAGCAACAACAAAAAACAACTAACAACAACAAAACATATAGAATTAATACATCTGTTTTCATACCAATGAGAGAATGACATATTCACAACAACTTCTCTGGGATCCATACTGTTCCATACAGTCCTAGATGACTCAATATTAAAGCAACATTTTTTTTTTTCCTGATGATACAAAAGAATTCAAAGCCATCAAAAGTAAAACTGGCTTCAAAGATTAGCAGAAACCTCCCATAATAGACAGGGATTCTATTTTAAAATGGCTGGTAAAATCCAGCAAGTGGAAATGCAATTATACCATGGGAAAAAATAACTACACGTACAACTGATGGAAGGTAACGCTATGTCTGTACTTGTACATTACACTTACCCAGGACTGTTCTTTTACATTAGTCATGGCACATGCCCATTATATTATCGTTCTTTGAACCTTCTCAAGTAGCATGGCTCCATTCAGACTACCTGTTAGTGACCATTCCTGGCGGATGACGACTTGTGCTTCAAGAAACCTGAACCATGCTTGGCAATAGTTTGGCAGAGAGCTAGCTGGCACAGGCCAATACTGCACTGGGGAGTGTTGTAGCTATTTAGTAACACAGGTGATGAAATGCAAGTGCCCGGGATCAGCCTCTGGCAGGGCTCACTGCACTGTTAGAGGCATTGCCTTTGTAAGCTATTACCAGCCAAGAGAGAAATCCTAGAGTCACTGTAAACAGTTCTCTGAAAATATCAGTTTGGTGCTTGGCAGAGGTCAAAATACCAAAATAGACTGAGCCAGATTTGCTTAGAAAGGAACAGAGAGCGAAACAGAAGTCATCATTATACCACAGTACGTAACGACAGAGTGTTTGCTTCTTGAATACTGTGTCTCATTACCCTGTCTCAGGAAAAATATGTAGAACCAGCAAACATTACAGAGGTGGGTTAACAGGGATGATCAGATTTGGCTACTGTACAAGAGAAGATTAAATAGGTTAAATAAAACCCTGCATCCTGGAAAACAGAAAACATGAGAGAGACATACAAAGTCATTACTTGCAGAGAGAGCATAAATAAGGAGCAATTATTTGCTGTTTCCCAAAAATCAAAAATAAGAGGGCGCCAAATAAAATAATCAGGCAGCAGGTTTAAAACAAATAGAAAGACCTTCCCTTCTGAACAGAACACAATTAAATAGTGGGATTCATTGCCAAATCTTCCTTTGGTTTGTGCTCATAAAACAGTCAGGAAAGAGGAATCTATCAAAGGCTATGAAGACATAAAAAACATAGCTACAACTTGTGGGTCAGAAGGTCCCTAAACTGCAGTCTGACAAAAGCCGAGGACATTTGCTGGGGAAAAGATTGGTCTGTACTTGCCCTATTCTTACACTCTGTTGCTAAGAATTTGGTAACAGTCTCCACCAGACAGAGGATGTTAAAGTAGGTGAATCTTTTGTCTAACTCCAAACAGTTGTTCACATTAAAGAAACACTGGGTATCTGGATGCCACTTAGGACCTTGATCAGACATTTTGGGGTACACCTGCATTCAGCCCTGTCTCCTGGATGTCCATATCCTGTCTCTGTCTCTGCCACTCATTGTGACATATCACATGAGTTTCAGAGAAAGTATAGTTCGTCATAGACACCTGTACAGCAGTGCCTATTAGAGATTTCTTACTTTCAGGAATTTCTTTCTTTTTCACATAATTTTTAGAGCTGTCTGCTGCAGTCTTGTGAGATTTTGCAAAGTCTTTTCTTAAAATATGTATGATAGAAGTGTGTGAATTGTTCCAAAAATGATCCCATCAACAACAAATTCAGAATTAAGGCATGTCATTTAACTATGACTATTACCCTATTACACGATTTTACGTCCAACAACTGAGTTATGTGCTTTGTCAAGGCTTTGTTTTGGCAAAGTGCATTGAATTGTTTGGAATTAGTGGTCATAATAGTTTCAAAAAATTGTTTTTCAGGATAAGACCACTTTTGCAGGTATCAATTGTAATTATTTGTTTGACTTCAATAAAAAAAAATGGTTTAATTTTCCTAAATTAGCAAAAGATTCTTATCAGTCTGTATATTAGTTCCGTCCTCAATGTTATTTACTACCTGCCAACCTTTTTGACCTCCTCATTTTTAATCAACATTAATTTATTCCATTATTATTGTAGCTGGAGCACTGGCAAAAAATCTTAAAGCATGAGTAGCCTGCTATCAATCCCTGAAAAACTTCAGTCAAAGTCTATCTATCTTCAGTAATAACTACTTTTTTGGATCACCACCTATTTTCTTTGTGTCTTTAATGTGCGCTCCAAAAGGAAAGTCACGCTTTACCATTTCTTCCCACAAACACAAGTGGAATGCCTCCTTAGCTTCGCAACAAACCTTAGAAAGAGGGTATTTTAGCTGGACAGCCTAAGTGGCTGGTTGCCTCATGGCTAGGGGCTTCCAAGGTGCAGGAGCATCCTCCAGGCTGCCCTTGGGGCCGTGTTTGCTGCTGGTCCTTCTTTGCTGCCTGGAGGGAAGGTGGTGGTGCCAAGCACCTGCCGGGGCTGCCTCCCCACACGCCTTTTCCCTTCGGAAATGGCAAGTGATTGACATGAGGCAGAAGGATCCTTCCTAGAAAGATCCTGGCGTCACCTGCTAGAAAAAGCAAATGGGATTTTTTACCCAGTGAATTCAAGGCTAATGTGGTGGCTTTCTCTGTCAGCACTTCAGACCACTTAAGTACAGACATAACTCGTACTTCCTGGCTAGCCATGAGCCCAAATACATAAGATAATTAGTTCCTTAATTCCCCTTGAATGCGATAAGGCTTTGTGAGTTTCATTCTCCTCAATGAAATCTGTATCTAAATGTCATCACAACCAGATTTTGGATGCCTGCCCCTAAATCTCAAGCTCTTAATGGTGGACAGCATTCAGGGAGAGCATCTTCATTCTCCTCCTTGTTTTACAGGAGGGGAATAAAAGGGGAACGGTAACAAGCTGGGACTCCTCAAACCTTACAAATAATTGCCAAGCACTGTTCTATTTAACTGAGCGAATACTGAACTGAAATGATGGACCTTAGTGCTGTAATGTTTTATCTCAGCTACTGCATGTTGTGTCTCATCTTGATGCTGCCCTGCCTTAATGGCTGTGGGGATTCTATTTTTTTTGAAATGAAATTTATATCATAATAGAAGCTAAAATCACCTAGAAAGGATATTCTCTTGGCTAGTACAGCCAAAATGAATCATATTTTCATTTTCATGTTTAGAGCATTCACTGACTCAACACCTTTATTCAGGGAGAACAGTTACCCAAAATGAAGAGCACACAGATCTGAATGCAATTGCTTTGTCACATTTTGCAAATATGTTATTACTAATACTGCTAATACTAATATGTTGAACTATGCACCATGTAAATATACAACTCTTTGCCTGAAAATTTCTGAAAATTAGCTTCTTGTAACGCTAATGAGCTACACAGTAACAACAAAGTAGTGGACACAGTTTGAAAGGGGGATCATTAGCTTCCAAGGAGCTGTTAAAAATGTCAACATCGCTTTAGGATAAGGTACAAAAAACTGCCCAATAACAAGGCAAGAAGCTCTTTCTTCAATGTTATGTGTAAAACATGTCTTGAGAAGCTAGAAATAACTGTTTTTTCTGGAACATTCTTGGTTCAAGCCCAACCTGTATTTATAAATAAAAATTGGTTTCATAAAACATCAGAAATTAGGATTAACTTTCTACTGGGAAATCTGTTTCAGGATAATTGAATTCTGTAGTGACAAAGAGGAAGTACATGCAAATAATTAATTAGCAATAATTCAGCATGGAGAATTAATACTTACTCTACATAACAAGGCAAAAGGTATCATAGCTGAAAAACATTATTCTTGGTTATGAACAGTTGTTTTTTTTTTTTATCCAGCGTTTATTCTTTTCATTCGTACTGAAAATATTATTTATTCCAGAGTTATATGCAAAAATCCTTATTCTGCAAACATTTATGTATATGCTTGATTTTATACAATCCAGTTCTAAGTTAAGAAAAGTTCTGGCTTCCAGGGACTTCAGTTCTCAAGCACTTCATTCTCTAAATCAGCTTAAAATAAAATTTTTTTGCCTCCTTAACAGACAGTACATTTTCATGTTAGCCGAATAAATAATAAATTAATGTGACAGGAGGAAGGATAAGTCTGAAGACTGAAACGCTGCAGTTACAACTCTAACCCATTTTGAGAAAAATTTGATCAAAGGCATTTTATGAACAGAAATTTTCCCTTTTGGGGTAAATTGTCTTTACTGTGTGAAGAGAAGCACTACTGGGAGCAGAGAATCTTGTTTTGAAATCTATTTTCCTAGAATGAGTGCTTTACTTTTGCAGTTTCATAGCCGTTAGTCTTTTTCCAGCACTAATCATGCAAGTGATGTCATAAAAAGTAACTTTTATAAGTTTTAATCACATATATTTCAAATCTCAAATAGGCTGTTCAGACAATACACTGCTTAGAAGACCCTATTATACCATGCAGTAGTGTGTGATGAGGAGATGCTACATTTATTTTAGGAGAGAAAGAAATCTGTATTTCATTTGTTACACTGCTAACTTCACTTTAGGTAATTGCATTCAGCTTTATTATTGCCCAGAGCAATAACTGATTGTTAGTTATTGAAGTCTGAAATGATTTTCTCATTTCCCAAGGGAATCTGGAGATTTACATGGTGCACAGCAGTAACTAATAGATATAATCTGGTCATAATGTAGCCCTATAATGTGTTATTTACTTGTTGAGAACAGGGATGTTGAACATTTTAACATTTCCTCAAGAAGTGTGGCAGATTTTGCTCATGATATGTGAGCTTTAAGTGTGCACTACTCCTAGTGTTGCAATGGTTGAAATGCCAGCAACCATTAAAATATATATATAAAACACTGGGGATCACACATATATACAGCTGAACTGAACATTGGACAGCTTTTATCATTTTTCCCCCTAAAATGTATAAACGTGAATTAAAAATAATCTACAATATGTAATATTTCATCAACTATAGATACTCATTATTTTGTCTTGGAGTTTTCTTATTACATGAAGATAACTGCACCAGGACGTAGTAAGGCTTTTATGGAGCAGACCTTGCTTTTCGTGCTCTCCTCTGAATTGTTTGCATCTATTTCGGTACCTGTGTATGTGCAACCCTGAGTATTTTCAGTAGCTGTGTGCCTTGTTTTATGAATGTGCTGTGGCATCCTGTATTAAAAGTGTATAAAGGGTATGTTGTCATGAGCAAAATGTCCCTGGTTGTATTCTGGAAGCAGCAGACATTTTGAAGTTGGGATTCAGCTGCCTTAATATAGGCATCTCAGTCCATTTTGCATGCCATGGTGTATTCAAGGCTTCCCCATAGGGATGGCACATAAGGCACGGAGCCTGCAGGACATTTTGCCCTCCTGAAGCAGACAGGTGAAATACCTTAGTGTCTAATGATGCCCCTTTTTCTTCAACAGGCTGTCCCTGTGGATGCTGTCTCCTTTTACTCAGTGCCCAGCACAATGGACCCCAGCCTTCTTATGACCTTCTGTTACTATAGGAAAACAAACCCTAGATAAGTCACTTCAAACTCAGCAGTTTTCTGGTGCAGACGTCTGCCTTTCAAGCCACATTCAGAAGTAGGATCTTAGAGAAAGAAAAAAGAAAAAAGAAAACTTGGGTTCATCCTGGCTTACTTAGTTAAAATACTCCATTTTGAGGTTACAGTAAAATGAACTGTTAATAAACAAACCACTAATAGGAAGCAAAGTGATTTTGGCCTTATGATATATACTGGCAATGCATGTATGCAAGTACGTTATACATGATACCCAAATAGATAAAATACCAATGGCTGCATTGTATAGCTGTAGCACATGTTTTATTAAAGTAGGTTTTCCTTTCTATCAAATATGAATGTTTTATGAAGGTTTCAAAGTATCCCTCGTGGAAACATTACAGAATCTGTTCTCTTCTCAGCCCACAGGGGATTTGTGACTGTTATTCACATTAAACCTAATGAGAATTACTGACATAAATACCTGGTGCACCAAGATACAACAAGGCCCTTTGTCCTTAGCATCTTCATCACTGCACAGGCTCCACCTCTTCCCATTTTTTTTCCCATTCCTACTGCTTTTTTTTTGTTTTGTTTTGTTTTTGTACAAAATCCTTCAGGACTTTCTCCTTTAGTGTGGAAGATTGCTCGAGGAAAGTCCTCCTTGACTAATCATGTTGTGCCACTTTCTTCTACAGCAGAGACAGACCCTCTACCACGCAGCGAAGGTCTGGATGCCACTTTAAAGTTTTATTGGTATTCTTATTGGGTGGGGAGGGAACCAGAGGCTTTTCTACTCTCTGGATTCAGCTCCAGACTGTTTACTGTCTGGATGGAAGATGAAAGGAAAGCAAGAAGGAAGAAAGCAGTAAAGCGAGGACTGCAGGAGGAAAGGGGTGAGTGAGAAAGGACAGGACGGGTCTGTGCTCTGATAAAAGCAAAGTACACAATTAAGAGTTAAAAGCCATCCCTTCCCAAACAGCGATCAGAAAGAGCAAAATAAATGCTGTCCAAACAACACCATCCTCCCTTGAAACCTCGTCCCTTATTATTCTCCCTCCCTCCCCAAAGCCAGAGCAAACAGCCAGACCTGTGCCTGGGAGTTAAGAGGCTCCTCAAAACCCACAACAGCTTTCAACATGAGCTGCTCAACTGGCAGCTTCCCTCTGTCCCCACGCACACTCCAGAAGGAAGGTGCTTCGTTTGCTCCACTCTTCATATGCTAGCCTAGATTCACTGCCTCAGCTGCACCTGCACACACTATAAATAAAACCACCTGAAGCAAAAAGCCTGGGTTCCAGTGGATAATCTTGCATATTATGCCATGATGGATCACTGCCGATAACACGTACTAAAAATGTCACTTTTCACACTAAAACCATATATCAGGTAACTCCTGCTGTGGACCGTCAGCCAAGGCCACACATATAATCACTAACAGATTATGGCCTGATTTTTTTTTTCAAAGGATTTTAGTCAAAATTAAAATGTCTCAGTCACCCCCAATCCCATAGTGCTGTGCATTTTCCTATATCTTTGTTCTGATCTCCTCTGCCTCCAGTTGTGCTACATGCTCTGCTAGTTCTTTTTTCCCACCTCAGTCACCTCCATGAAACTCTTTTGTTCCTGCACTTCCATATTATAGAGAGGTCCTTTGTTGCAGAACCTTTCAAGCTTTTCTGTGGACTTTTAGTTAGCTTCTAGTGATAGCTGTCACTGCACTACTTCTGCCCTTTTGCTAATCCTAACAGCCTCAAATTCTTCCTTTAAAATTGTATCAGTTTATTTTTTTACATAGGGTTTTTTTTTTAGATAGCTAAGAAGTCTATATGTAGAAGATAAGCTTTTGAAAACTTGTCACACAATAGCTTAACTTGTCCATTTATTTTTTCTAATTGCCATCCTCATACAATCGCTGCTATATCCCTCCTGTATACACATCAGGCTAGTTCTGAGCATCTCTCCGCCTTTTAATATCAGAATCCTCTTTTCCATGCTAATGATAAATCCACCACTCCACGATGCCTTTGTCGTAATTCTGACATTTAGGTCTCTCCTGATGAGCCCACTGCTGCAAGACTTATCACCCATATTCCAGAAGAATTAGATGAATCTGGAACAGACACTGAAAACTTTTGGATGCTCAGCTGGATGAGAAATGTTTCCTATGGAAGTGAATTAACATTAGTTTGCTGGAATACATGCCACTGGATTTGGGGTGCCTGGTAGGAATTAGTGCCTGCTAGATGATAATATTGGTCAAATAACAAAAAGAGTATGGTAATAATTTTATAAAAGAGTAATAGAATACCAAAACCAAGAACAAATTTTATCTGATTATTATGAAGATTTCTTACCATTTGAGAGCAGAAGGACTGGAGTAGATTTTCAGTGGAAGTATTTGTAGAAAATAAATAAATAAATAAATAAATAAATAATCCAATGACTTTTAAGACAGGTGTTGTGAATTATTTGAAGGAGAGTGCCTGGTGTGGTGCTTGTGATTGCCAGGACATAGACTGAGCGGTCCAGGGGTATTTACTGATGCTTTATTTTCACTTAACTTGAAAACGTCTGTGAGTGCTACATCCCTTTCCCAAATGCTATATAAGCAGTCACTTCTGCGGTGTAGTTTTGTTGATTCTTTCCAGTCTACACAAAATACTGCTAACATTTCTTTGTCTGAAGACATTTGTCTGCTAAGGTCAAAGTCTTTTTCTTTTTTTTTCCACGTTTTAGAAAAAAACGACTTACTTTAGTCATATTTCTTATCTGCATTAGTAAACAAAGTGCGAATCAAAATGCATGCTCCTTGCTAATGTCTTGAAAACCTGACTCTCTAACTTAGTAAATCTGATTTTATTGAAGCCCCCACAACCTATTGGATAAATATGTCAATATTGTACATATCCTCTTTGGCTTGCTACTGTTTTCCTGTTTTAGACAGATTAACTCAGCAAATAAACTAAGTACACATTAACTGTATTGACTGCCAGGTGAATAACTTATCAATTATATATACCTAGCTTAGATTGCATTATCAATAAAGAAACCAAGATCTATTAAAATCAGCTCTTAAAGTTAACTATTTCACTGCTTACTGCTGTTTGGCATTCTCAGACTGTATATTAGATCTATGACAAATGAAGGACAAAGTTTCTTCATTTCCAGAAGAGTTTTATTAGGAAAAGTGCTTTCAGTTGGAGGCAGTGGAAGTTTCTACCATTCTGCTGCTCATCAAAGACTGACAAGCAGGTCTTCAGCTGACTGAACCTTGGTTCACAGTATTTTATGATACCAGTAATTGTTGCTGGTGTTTTAATTTCTCATAAATTGTTTTAATATCTTCTCACATCCCCTTTCCACACCTTTCTTCTGAACAAATGAAAAGAAATATTCAAGCAGTTGTTTGGTTATCTGCCCATGCAAAGGACTCAACCTCCTTAAAATCATACCTAGACCTTCTTAAAATCATACCTAGACCTCTTAAGCTTTTGTGCTAAAATATGACCATGTTTGCTAGTACATATTTGATAGGGACATATAAGGTCATAAAGATTTCCCTAGACCTTGAGACACAAACTGTAACACCTGATCTCTTCACTCTTTATAAGGGAATGTGATAGCAGAAATGCCACTGATTTATCAAAGAATAGGGCTACAAACTCATTGGTATTATTTTATATTGTCTTCCATTAAACCACCAAAACTTTGATCAGGAAAGCAAGGTATTTTGAAAGAATGGAACAACACATTTGGCAATGAAAGGGAAATCACTGCAGTCTTCTTGTAATGCCTTATGGATTAGTTATCTTTATTAGTAATTAGTGGTGCATTCATCAAGGTTGGACCCATCATCAAGGAATATGACAGTGCTTTCAGGAAGGAAGCATCACTGTCCCTGGATACATGGGGTAGATATCCTGAACCACAGCTAAAATTCCTACATAAATTGTTACAGTCTTCCTCTCATATTTTACATCTTAGGCTGCCACTGTTTGTTTACAGGAAAGGATTGCAGTTCTTCTGACTATATCATTTTTAATTGACCAATTTAAGAACAAAGCTGAACTACACAAAAACAGTGTTTTTTCCAAGCTTTGAGGGATTATTAAATGACCTTGTCAACTCCTGGAGGATAACAAAACCAACATTTTGAAGTTAAAGTGTGAATTTTTCCCTGTTGAAAATTGCCTGTTGTTTTTATTATTGTAAGAACTGGTCCACTGAACTTAGCACAGCCTCTGAGGTCTCTGTGAGAATCCTATGATTAATGAGGTAGCCATTAATGTCAGTAGATTGAACAACTGAAATCTGATTATATTAAAGTGCTTCCCAAACATTAGGGTCACATTAACAGTTTATTGAAACAAGCTGATAAAATTTAAAATGGTCATCTAATTCCCTGGGGTTCCTAATTGTTGCATGATAAATCACTCTGTAGAGAAATCTATTACAATGTTCCAAATGAGAAAATGTAATTTACTGTACCATTAGTGGGGTGTTTGAAGCACATCGGTTCTTTCATACGGGAGTTTTGCCAGAACAAGACAAAACTCTGTATACGGAGATTTTTTTTTCTTTTAGGTCAAGATAACGTTCAGGCATTGAGCTGCCTAAATTATGTAAGAAAAATGAGGCATTTTATGGAAACGAATCATCTGACAGTGACTTGCAAGTCTATTACTAAAGGTCCAGCATGAATGAGCATTCATCTATGTTTATGGTATTACTCTACGTACAAGCACATTTTGCAGAGATTAAAAAGTTTTCATTACTCAGTTATGACGGCTTCTTAAAGGGAAAGAATCGGCTTAAAATTTGCACATTTCTGGTTTCAGAATCCCTGTATGCTGAAACAAACATCTGTACAGAAGAGCCAGGTTACTCATACCAATATCTGCAGAGTCAGTGTCAGTATTCATAGTTTTTTCTTCTTCTTGTGTCAAAAAATGCCCCACTGTCAACTTTGAGGGCAAAGTTGATTATTTCTGTTGGGTTTGGATCTTTCCCAAATTCACAGAAAACTGAAAAAAAAAAAAAAAAAAAAAAAAAAGCATTAAAATTAGAAAGGGGTTTCTTAATTACAACTGGCAAAGACAGGCAGGCAGATATTCCTTTGTCTCAAAAATAGGCTTCAGACTGTGGAGACTTTCTATACTCCAAGATATTTTCCCACAGAAGAGTGGAAGGGAATTGCTGAGTGACTGGAGACCCACTGCAGGGCTAAGCGCCCTCTTGCTTTCTTCACTCACACTAGAGTAGAAATGGTCCATGGGTAAGGGACAACATTTCTGCGATGGAGGGGTAACGAACAGCTAAATGATGAGCAATTCCACATACAAAAAGGAAATTTGTAAGTATTCAAAAAATGCATGACATTCAGGACATGGAGTTATTAGTACTGTTTGCAGCTCTGTAGCATCTGGAAATCCCAGCGACACAGCAGAGTTGCGTGTGCAAGGAGATGCACCAACACAGGACAGAAAGATATGCTGCAGTAAGTTTCAGAGGATAAAAAAAAGGTATGGCAGGTGGATGTGAGGAAGTTAAAAGGGACAGTAAAAGAAGCAACAGTCTCAGCTTTGTTTGTTGTAGGTTTCACAGAAAAGGAAAATTCTAGGCTGGCTGTGCAGAGAATAATGGGGTGCAGCTTGGTGTAAATTTGATTTTCCCAGAGAAAACACATCTGGAAGAGAAATTACTGCCACTGCTTTTGTTTTATGCAGTACCTCAGTGGTCAGAATGGCCTCATGGTAGTCTCAAGTGCCATTTGCCAGTCTTAGCGGTGTGGAAGTCAGGATGAAGAGGATCCAAAATTGTTTTTGAACAGAGGCAACTCTAGATTTTCAAAGTGGAAGAAACAAGAAAAGGAATAGGGTTGCAGCTGAAGGGCAGCCATTTTTTTTAAGATGCAAACATATTTGTTTTTATACTGAGAGGAAGGAGCAAGGTAAGATTAAACAAAAGCAAGGAGTAAGGGAGTGAGTTTCAAGTCACTGTTATGAGAAGGTCCACGGGGGATCAGGCAGTGGACTTAAAATACAAATCTAAACTGTGGAACTCATTGCTACAAGATACTGTGGAGATTTAAAAAAAAAAAAAAAAAAAAAAAGTACATTTGTTTTGTTTTGTTTTCCCAAAAAGCAATTAGACTTTTATTTAAGATAGGTTCATTAGCATCTATTAAACATGACTGATCAGAAGCAATTTTTGACTTAAGAAGTCACTAGAAAATAGTGGGGTTTATTTTCTTTTCCTTACCACCTGCAAATTACTTTGCTTTCAGATACAGGTCACTAAGGTACAGGTCTATGAGCCACAACCAAAAAGAGTCACTAAAAATGATAAACACATCTGTCTTTAGATGATGATGATGAAAATACCAAAATTTCAAGTGCCCTTTGAAACAGTTGGAATGGTTCTGCCTGATCTTTCTGAGAGGATAAATCCTGCCCGTACTTTGAGTTGTGCCTGACTGTACAAAGCACAGTTCATTTTTAACGTCTCATATCTTCCAATGGCCTGATGGAGCTTGGAGATCTAGCTGCTTTTCCCTAATCACTAAACCCAGGGCTGAAATTGCACGAGATCAAAACCAATATATTAGATCTTCTTTCCCTTCTCTAGGCTGGGCATCTCTTAGGTTGTCATCTCTGTTCATATCATCTCTTATCACCATTGTTCTTTTCAGTGGGTCAAGTCATCTGGCCACACTGAAAAATGGGGAAGGGGAAGAAAGAAGATTTAAAATCTGCTGTGGAATATTTGATAAAATCATAGAATCATTAAGGTTGGAAAAGAAGTCCAAGATCATCTAGTCCAACCATCCCCCTGCCACCAATGTCACCCACTAAACAATGACCTTGTGTAGCACATCCAACCTTTCCTTAAACACCCCCAGGGACGGTGACTCGGCCACCTCCATGGGCAACCCGTATCAATGCCTAATCTAAAATAAGGCACTTCTTAAGTTTGTTTTCTGAGATGAAGAGATGGGATGGAAAGATGGAATAAAATGTGTAGAGATAATATGAAAAACTCCACCTGAAGAAGGAGAAAGCAAAGGCAAGCTAAGGAAAGGAGAAAAATCAAGGGATATGAATCAGCATACTTCTGGTTCGGGGTCATCTGTAACTGAACTCCTTTCAGCATAATTCTCATTCAGATTGACGCCAATTAATTATTTAGTTTGTGAAGCCCAGGATAGTTTGTGTGAGTTTGGAAAACTAATCACTGAAAAAAATGTAGAGATGTGTGCTTCTCTCTTCCCTCTTTTCTCTTCTCCTCTTTTCTCTTTTCTCATCTCTTGTCTCTTTTCTCACATTTGTGCATTGCTTCTGTCCATCTTCTCAAGTCTAGCCCATGGGATGGAGGATTTGGAAAGCAGCAGAACAGCACAACACGTGAAGATCAAACAGTGCCATCAGTATACCAGCACTAGCACTGGCAGAAGGAAAGAAAGAAGGAAGAAGGTTAAAGTGTTCCTTGAGTGTGTCAATTTAGTGAATAAGAGGTCCTTTTTGGGGAACAATTTTTCCTCATGTCTATATCATTGCACATGAAAAAGCCTTCCTCTCACTGGAAGCAATATTGAAGTTGCACATCTGGGCAGTCCACGAAGCACTGTGGCTGGAGAATCCTCCACCAGTTTGCCCTCTGCACTCAGATGGTTTGTGTTTGGGACTGGTACTTTGATCAAACCTCCTCACCAAACCTCCTGCACCTCTGTGCCATTTTGGGCACCACAGTATAAGAAGGACATAAACTGTTAGAGAGTGGCCAAAGGAGGGCAGCAAAAATGACAAAGCATCGAGAGGGGAAGACTGAGGAGTGGCTGAGGTCCCTTGGTTTGTTCAGCCCAGAGCAGAGCAGGCTGAGGGGAGGCCTCATGGCGGCCTGCAGCTCCCTCACAAGGGGAGCGGAGGGGCAGGCGCTGAGCTCTGCTCTCTGGGGACAGCGACAGGACCCGAGGGAACGGCATGGAGCTGGGACAGGGGTGGGTCAGGCTGGGTGTTAGGGCAAGGTTCTGCACCCAGAGCGTGGTCGGGCTCTGGGACAGGCTCCCCGGGGCAGTGGTCACGGCACTGAGCCTGCCAGGATTCAAGAAGTGTTTGCACAATGCTCTCAGACACAGCCTGATTTTTATGTGGTCCTGTGTGAAGTCAGGAGTTTGACTCAATGATCCTTGTGGGTCCCTGCCAACTCAGGACATTCTATGATTCTATGATTCCATGATTCCATGACCACTGAAGTCACAAGGTGGACATACAGTACTGGAGCTATACAACTTCCCAGAAAATCAATTCACTGTCCTTCCTTCCTTGTGCCATGCCAGTCAGTAATGTAGACCTAGCTATAGTGTCCTGTCTTTATTTAGTCTTTGTAAATCTTCATCTGTCTAAACACAACACAGAGGGACAGGAAAAAAAAAAAAAAAAAAAAAAAGCAGCTATTTTACCAATGATATACACTGGTAGAAGTGCTGAGCCCAAGCTGTCACTGATGGAAATAATGACACACAGCTCTCTGCAGGGAAGACAGGATTCAGCCACCACTTTCATCATCTCTGGACAGTTTTCTCTCCCATGCAGAATGAACAAGAAGCAGGAAGAGGAGGTGGAAGGACTGAGAAGCTGCCCCATGTAGCACAAACGTAGGGTTTCATTGCACTGGGTTGTCATGCTTGTTACCTGAAAGTCCTACCTCTCAACCCAAAATGACATCACTGAGATTTGCATTATACTCACTGCATAACCGAGTATTCTGAAGAACTGATAAGAAATAAATAAAGTAGAAAATAAAGTAACAAAAAATAATTAATAAATTAGCAGAGGTTTCCCTGACACTGACTGATTTCCTAGTCTATGTGTTAATTCACTGCACAGCTGTCGGTTTCGGAGGCAAAAACTACATCACTCACATACTCTCTCTCCCCTTTTTTTATTCTTCAAGAGTTGGCTGACTTTGAATTGAAGACTGCAGAGTCACAGTAGCTGTGGATGTGCCCCCACCGAGTTTTTTTAATACACTATTTTACTGGGAAAAGGTTCTTCAGATGTAACTTGTCTGTCAATTTTTCTCTAATTATTGTTATTACTACAATCTACGAATGATATCTATGAATTTCTGTGGATCTGTGATAACTATGGATTTCTAGGTTTTGGCATTAGAAATGTGAACATTGCCTAATGTGCAATTCAGCTCCTCTGAAGCTGCTGAAGGGTTCCATGCTGGTTTGCAGGGACTGCTTGCACACAACACGTTGTAAATTGGCCCTTTGAATGGTTAGCAGTAGAGTTTTTTGTGATACCCTTTGTGTGAAATTGCCTTCCTGGTTTTGGTAAAACCTGACTGAAGTCAATAGAACTACTGCAGAGATGAATTTGGACCTTTGTATTTTGTTTATTCTTAAAAAGAAAAAAGAAAGTAAATTGCCTTTATGGAATAAGAAAACATACATAGTATTTACCTGAAAGCTCTCAAAAGCTTTTTCATAAATACATGTCATATTTCTGTTCCTATAAATGTGTATTTGTATTTTTACAAAAAGCCTACTTATTAGTAGCACAGTTAAATAAGTGTTTTGGATGTGTAGTAGGAGTTTTTTAGCTCAAGCATGATTTACCTTATCGGCTATAATGACTACCAGGGTAAATGCATATTTTGCTGTAACTAAAAATGCATATTAATAATATTTTTATAATAGTTTACATTTATATAGCGCCTTTCATCCCAAATACCATAGGGTATTATATATGTGAATAATCCCATTGAACTGGTGTGAATAGTCCATTGAAACCAATGGGACTATTCACACAAGCAAGACTATTCACATGAATTAGAGCTATAGAGTCTGGCCCTCGATCTATAATGTATTTTTACTCCACAAAATTGACACTCACCATACATGTGTTAGTTTTAAATAAATTAATTGGAGAGGAGATGAAATTGCAAATGCTTCTCCTTCCAATATACTATCAGAAATTCGCATTTATGAATAAGGGTAGGAGGCCAAATAATTTAATCTCTCTCCCTCTCTTTCACTCTCTCTCTCTCTCTGGAGTATATTAACATGATAGTTTAGTGCTGATTTAAAATGAAGATGTCTCTTGTTAATGGCTTATCCCCAAACAACTTACTACAAATAAGGGGCTTAACCCTAGAAATTTTTACTTAAGGAAGAAGTTTTTAATCACATAAAGAACCTTATTTCATTCAATGGGATAAAGCACATGAGTTATGATGCCCAGATCGAGACTAAGTCCAGATGAACCAGTGGCTAATGTAATTGATTGCTTTTTGATCTATATTAAATAAATATTTTACACTGAAACAGCCACTTGAGGAATCAGATTTGGGTGACAAACTCTTGGTTTGCAATGCAACTTTCCATCTCTGAGGGTTAGAGATGCTCAGGAGGCAAACTTGTTGCAAGATTCAAGATATGTTATATTCTACTTTGCAAGCTCTAACTCAGCAATGTACCATCAATAAAACTACACGAGAGAATAATTTAATTTGGCATCTATTCCTTGTGAAAGGATTCTTGCTCTGCTCTGTTCCATGTTGTTTGTTCTTACTTTTTCAGCACACCCTGGCCTATGTCCAGGCACACAGTTGTGCAGCCACACAGCAGTTAGGTCAAGGACTGATCTGACTGAAAGCTAAATAACTATTTTTTTGGCCTGTTTAGCTTTGGTCCCAACTACTTGCCCAGATGAAGTCCATGACTACAGAAACAGCTGTGGCAGTACCAAAGAGATGGTGATGCTCTTCTTAAACTGTAGAATGGTGGAACCAGTTCCTTCAAAATTGACCATGAAAATACAGCTGCAATATATAAGATGTGAGGTCAGGGATCTGAGCATTGGAAAGGCTTAAAATTTAGTGACAACTCAAGTTGGTTTTCCTTCTGGCAGAAATAGAGGAAGGTGCCTGGAAAAATATCCCAGCACACATAGGCAGGGGTGGCGGTATTCAGGAGAACCCCAACAAAAGAGTTGGATGTACTCTTGAGAGAATCTTTTCCACTTTTCTGCTCATAAGATTCTGAATAGGGTTCCTGCACATGGACTTAGGGAGTTAGTATCTGGCTTTTCATACTTGCCGCTACAGTTCAATGCAAAGCAGACCTCCCATAGGAGACACTAGAGGAGGCCTACCTTGGAGGGACAGCACTCCCGGGCAGATGGGAGACTCTTCTGGCAGTGAGTGAGACCAGGACTCATGTTCTGGCCCTACAACAGGCAGAGTGATGATGAGAAAAGATTGGACAGCCCTGTTCACTATCAACACAGTAAAACTGAGCATATCACCCAGCTAGGCCCTAATACCCTGAGGCGTGCCCCGTCAGGAGGCTGTGGCAATGAACGCTGGATAAGGGTTTGCATAAGTGCCCAGTGTGACGGCTGATGTCCAGATTACCCAGGGGTGAGGGATACAACAGGTCAGTAAGGCTGGCTTGGACTGGACCATTGGTCAGCACGTGGGCAATTTCTTGATGTCTAAGGAAATAGAGGTGCCTAGGGGATTTTGTTGCTTTTGAGGACCTCAGCTTTTCCCACTATTGAACCTAAGTACTTCAAGTGGCAGAGCATTGCCTGAGTCCCTTTTTACAGATTAGTCCTAAATTGTTAGGGAAAGTATAATTTATATAATATAATAAATATAATATAATATAATATAATATAATTCTGTGTCATGCCTCCTATGCCCTGTCCTAGAGGTTGTATTACCACCCTGAGAAAAGGCCACAGCCACAGGAATATGAGGACAAAAATTTACTTTTCAGTTTAGTATCCATTATTTGGAGTTGTCTATTAGTTCTTAATATCGCATGGCCCAGAAGGGCCTTATTCTCATTCAAAAAGCAAATACCCCTCAAGGGCATTTAAGAATCTCTGTTTGGAGGTCACATAAAAATGAAGCAAATAATCTTTCAAGACAATTTTTAAGCATATTTAATACTTTGTTTTCCTAAATATTTATTTCAAATACTTCAGATTCACTGTGCTTTTAATACTAATATCATACTTAAAATAAATCACAATGTGTACTTCCTGTGATCTTTTCAGAATGCAATAAAACAGATTGTTTTTAATGGCTGTTCCAGCAATGAAAAATATCTGTGTTAGGTGGAAACAACAAATTGATGCTTTTTCAATTCCTTTTAATGGCATGAGGATCTTTGCAACATGCTGTGAAAAATATTCTCTTAATGATAGGCCTGTGGCACAACTTAAGGAGTCATCAAGAAATAAATGCTCTGCTGTCTGGCTGGCAGCTTGGTGTCCCTTAATTGAAGTATTATAAGATTCTGTGCAGAGTAAAGCCTCCAGGGTTTTGTAGCTAAATGGCACGGACACCTCTGATGAGACATGCAGATGAAGATGTGTCAATACAATCTTCACCAATTTGCTGTAATAGCAGAGACTGATTAATTTTATAACCACGGGTGCTTCTATTAGCTAACCTAAGGAATGATTTAGACTTTATTAAGCAACTTATTTCTATCTTTTTCGAGAGACTTCTACAGCATAGTTTATCTTCAAGTGCTAGACAGCATCACTTTTTCTAATAAGGATTCTAAATTTATTATTTAAGGAGGGATCACGAGTGTGACTCAGTTACGTGCAGCTTAGTGGGGGCGAATCTTTGCGACTTGGCAAATCAACTGTATTTAAGTTGGTATTTCTCAAAAAATAAAGTGGCTTCATATCCTATGCAACTGAGACGGCAGCTCCTCTATACATTTTTAATGTACAAAAAGGGAAATTGAAGCAACTAAATCAAAAGTATGTTGCTGTATATTTTTATCTTTCTTTTTTCTAGCCTATAAAACTCTTTTAATATTTTATTATAATTGCTTATGGACAACTAACATAATTTGGTTACCCGTGATCAACCAATAATTTATATTTTAGAACTTTCTTCAATAAAACATGAATTACAACATGGACAATGCATTTCATGATTGCTCTGCAAAGTGCTGGCTGTGCAGTCATGCTGCGCTTTCTCCCAGGAATAAGGAACCCAAAATGACTCTTGTACATTCTGGACACAGCAGACAGTTAGGAAAATGGTCTTTCTTGTCTGGATGGAAAAAACACGAATTGATCGCTGTCATCAGTTTTCTTACCCTTTCAGCAGGAAGACTGATGACCATGTTTTTTCCATTGCAGATGCCAGCATGCCTCCCACTGCGAAAACTGTGCATTCCACATTGTACCCTAATGCTGCCTCCTGACATGGGACTGCATCCTTAATGCTGAAGGCAAATATTTTGCCATTGAGTAGAGACAAGACTCCCTCCTTGTGGATATAAAAGTATTACCTACCAAGAATACTGGAGACAGACCAACCTTGAAATTTTTTTCTGTATTATTATTGTTTTTTAAACTAACCAACTCACATACAAACTAACAAAAAATATGCTGTTCACTAAAGCCAGATCCACACATCAGAAATTACAACCATAAGCATGGGTATGGAGTAAACCACTTCCAGACCATGGGTCAAAGTTGTACTCCTACAGAAATGGCAGAAAAAGCACTTATTTTTCAGTCATCATGGTCAAAGGATCCGGATGCAATATAATTCAGAATTGTGCTTGTTTACTTAAAATTTTAAAATCTGATTCTGGAATGGATATTTACTGCATAAACTCACCTACTACAAGCTAGGAGAGCTGCACATACAATCTGAGATTTACAATTTTTTTCCCACCAGCAGAAAAGCAAATGTGGGATAGTGTTTCTCTGGATAGTGTCTTATTTCTTCCCTTCCCTCTCCCCTACTGCCTTTGTGTATTATTATTATTATTATTATTATTATTATTATTATTATCATCATCATCATCATCATCATCATCATCATCATTATTTGGTGATTCACCATTTTTATATATTCACTTCTCAATTGTGGCTGACTTCATAAATATATTTCAACATTTATTTGGTTGAAAATTGTTCTCATTACTTGTTTCCTACAGTTTCTGCTCCTTAACTAACTGATGAAATTATGAAACAGTAATAGATAATTCCTGAACATTGAACAACAAATTCCACTTTTTCTTATGCATATGTGCAACTCCCTCTAGCAGCAAGATTCTTGGGAAACAATACTTCAGTACTTGGTAAGTTCAGCCTACAAAATTTATGGGAATCCCTACATTGTGACTTGTCTGAGATCTTCTGAAGGTCAAATTATTTCTAAATGTATGTCAGGTAGTTTCCATATATATCTTTCTCATGTATCTGGCATTAGCTACACGCCAGTGGGGACCTGCTCTAGTATGGCATATGCTAGTATGGTACATGCCAGCTATATCTAGACTGCTTCTCCTAGAATTTCAGGGGAAAAAATTGTTCCTGCAAAAATGAAGAATAGTGCCACTGATTCAGGTTACATTCTTGTTAAAGTGAGTAAGAACTTGCACCAGTGCTCACAAGTCTCACTGAATACTGCTGTGGCAGCTCCACAGTGTCTTGGCACCAAGGAGTTTTGCCTTCATAGATTTTCACAGAGCATTTACTGGAGATCTGTTCCCTTGGGCTTGAATTGGCAGCATGGAGACACAGGACAATGGAGACATGTTTGAGGAAAGTTTTTAAAAATATATATTTATATACGTGTGTCTGCATGTGTTTGCATCCATCACCACCAATACACCTTTAAAAAGAATTATGTATGGCCAGATCACTTTCTGAACTAAAATACAGGCTATTACCTCAGCTTATGCTTGTAATTCATGTAATGCCCCTAGCCCCCTGCCCTCAGCATCCTCATGGAGAGACAGGAAGGAGAGCTAAGCTCAGATAGGCTCATTGGCACCATATTACCCACCATATAACCCCTGGAATGGTGCTGCACCTAGCACTGATTGAATCACTAAGCACTATTGATTTCAGCTTTCTAGAGAAGCCATTCATACAGCCTACAGTGTATAAAAGAGCTTCTATTCTCCTTGAAAATGATTTAATATAAATAACTAAAATAAATGTCAGTGGGAGATCTGTGAACTTATTAAGAAGAGGTAGACCTCTTGATGTGCTGCTCATAGACTGAATGTGTATGCATATAGATTTAAATAATGATACGTGTATTTTCAGTCCAAGTCTGGCACAGCAGCAGAACGGACCTCAGAGCGAGTGCAAATACACCGGACAAATTACATAATGTGCATCTGCATAGGGGAACCCAGACCACAGACGCACCATGCAGATTAATCCTCCTCCAGAGACTCCTAAAGGCTGGAGAATGCATGCTCATAAACGTGGACTGCATCCCTTGGTCACAAAGCGGTCTCCAGGGACCCATTTGCACCAACCTTGGCAAGTTGCATTTGTGTCTTTGAGGGTGACTAGAGAGAATGAACAATTTCTGCCTGTCTTCCAGAAAGGTCCAATTTCTCCCAACGAGGGTGCCCTGCACCTTCTTCTATTTCTGTCCACTTTGGGCAGGGGAAGGTGACGGCCACGCAGCTCTGCCTATGCATGGGCTGTGCAGCTCTGCAACAGAAGGAAACAAAGAGCGACTGCTTTGCAAAGAAGCAATGATTTTTCCCAGCATCTCCCGGTCTTTAAATAGTCTTGTTTGTTTATGCTTTCTGAAAGTGAGGCATGGAAAATACAATACCACGCCAGATCCAGGCATTTCAAGTTAACATTTAAACTCTGATTCATAATCTGCTGCAGGCAGTAAAAGTTGCTCTATCACCTTTGATAGGGTCTGAATCCGGCACATATTGAGACCTTAACAAAATCCAAAACTACATATGCGCGCGCACACACACACAGAGTGCTCGCACAGTACATGCACCTACACATTGCTCTAAATTTTCAGGCTAACGTAGCATAACACTAAAATATAGAGTGGGCCATTGCTCTGTTAGTTTTTGAAAAAAAAAAAAAATAAATAAAAAACGTTTCCCCTAAAAATGGACAAGATTTTTTATAATATGTTTTTAAGGCATGACAACCATCGAAAGAGCTATTTAGTATGTTACATGGTTTAATAAAAATAACTTGTCTGGCAATGTCTGAAAGCTTTTGCAGCTGCAGGGGTACTTCTTGGAAATAAATTTGTGTTTACACAGGTGCAGCCATATTTAACAAAATTTTTATATGCAATGCAAACAGCTGCCTGTCTGTTTTCTTTGGCAGAGCTCTTTCCAACTGAAACAATTTGTATCAAACATCTCTCTCCGTGATACCTATATAAACAATAGACAGAATTCCTGTAAAAGGAAAAGGTTTGCAATAACGTGTCTTTTAGATAAACTGGAAAGCAGAAGCAGCCTGATTAAAAAAGCTTGGCCCTTCATGAAATATTTTACATTCGAGAAGACCTTGGGAAGCTGCTGAGGAAGTATTAAGCACTCAGTAGGACAACTCAGAGGATTTTATCAAGTTACAGTCAAGCTGAAGGATCCCATGACCGGTTAAAGATGCTTGGGAAACTGGATATTTTCCTTAACAACGGTACAGTAGATACAGAAGTATACTATATTATTCAACTTTTCCATACATTTGTAGAGTGTGAAGTCTTTGCCAAAATATTTAACCTTAAGGCAATTATCTTTTTTTTTTTAACTTTACTATACTTTTTTGTATTTTCTCTTTTTTTTCCATTGTATAAAATTCCCGTTCATTTAAAAAGCTCCCTATAATTTATGACAGCCGTAGTAACCCTGCACTTTCCCAATTCTTTGCAAATATTCATGCTTTTGAAAGGCTGCCCTATCACCAGCTTGCTTTCTTTCAGTCAAGATTCAGCAGAAGAAATGAAAAGTCTGCATTTTGAATGGCAGTATGGAGTTGGGGTTTCGTAGACACCTACCTCAGCCTTCCCTGCTCCTAACCAAAACAATGAATAGGAAAGAAAGATTTCTCCACTCAATTCACCTTGACGTTCTCAATTCCTTCCACTATTTTTTCACGGACAAAGTTTTTTTCTGTTTCATTTGCAGCAAATATATATATATATATATATATTTTTATTTGTGTTAATATTTATTTCTATTGATTCAAATTTTGTTAAAAGGTTATTGTACACATACACAAAACAGCTCAGAAATTAAATATTAGTTTATATTAGCATTTATAAGGAATAACTTTCTGTCCACAAAGGAAGACCTAACTCTCCAACATTATCTTCTTGCGAGTTTTTTCCTTCTTCTATAAGAATGCAGTCTTGCATGCAGTATATTTGATCAGTCTTTTTGCTTCAGAGAGGGTCACAATGTTTCTTGCATCCTCTCTACAACAGAAATCAAGTGTCTAGTTTAAGGTTTTAATAAATTACAGATTTGTATAACTCCACTGGCTTCAACAGAGAATCCAATAAATGACCTTTTCTTAACCCTAGGCAAGGCATCTCCGGATCTCTCCGTAAGAAGTATTCACCTATACATATTGTATTGCCATATAAAATGACACTTCACATTACTGCTGATTGGAATTATGGCCACAGGAGAAGATTCTGTGATTGCACATTTTCTACACTTTCTGATCTTCTGTTTGAACTTTGTTTTGATGAGTTGAGAACCCGAAAGATGTGTTAAAAAAGTTGTGCTCCATGTGTAAAGGCTGCTTTATGTTTACATGCCTGCATTAGCTGCAAAAAGCAGTTAGAAAATGAAATTTTTTTGTGGGTATTTAGCTTCTCTTTCCCATCTAAATGGCATTTAAAGCTTTAACTATGGTGTGATTATTTGTTTCTAAGTTTAAGAAACATACTTCTATCATCAGGCATGCCTGCACATTTGGTAATTGTGTAAGCTCTGTGGTTTTGGTAGGAATAGATTTACTGAGTGAATGAGAACTACACATACCCCTTAAGCTCTTAAATTTTCAGACTGAAAGATTTCGCTGTGGTGCTTTTAGCTAAACCTGACCCTAAGCTAAATTAGGAGCGCTACTCACTGACAACCAAGGAGTCAGAAAATCCAGTACATGTGACATGCTTATGATAACAATCTTTTTCCTAATAAATGAATAATTAGATAAAAGATGATATTACATTATACTGAAATTAAAGCATTAATAAAAAAGAGATGGAGAAAATTTTGATTCAGTGGAGGAAATTTATTTACACATTAACTTGGGATCTTGTGCTCAAGAGCTATGATCTCACCAGACATTACAACAGAAGCAGACCTGAGTGTGGGACAGCAAACCAAAAGTGTTGAATATAGCACCCCTTTATTTCAGAAAGTACTAACCAGCATTTCTTAGCACTGCTGGAAATGGTTTCTTTTAAACAAGTTGCCTAGCTGACTACATGACCACGACATGTTTATGAACAAGCTATTCCAATATCTCAGTCAGATTCTAACTTTCTTTCCGCCAAAACTCCCTGTTTAACCAGCATAACCAGCACCTCTCTGTTCAGCCCCAGAATAAAAAATATTGACAGGACCATATAATGGTATAAAGTCTATGAATACTTGAAGAACCTCTTAGACAAAAAGGTGCTTTACAGAAGCAATTAATATTATTTGGATAAGCAATCTCTTCATGTATCTTGCTTTAAATAGACCTTATCTAAACCACTTCACACAATTCATGTTCTTTCTGTTATTTGATCTCTTTATGTGATACAGCCCAGGTTTATGTAGGGACACTAAAAGATGAACTGAAATGCTACAGAAGCTGAATTCTTAGCCTTGGATCTGTGTATGATGATGCACCAAGCTGAAGATGTATTTTAAAGGGATAGCCCATAATAGTTTAAATCATGCGAAGTCTCTAAGAAAATTGTGTCTTTAACATAGATATGTCTAATGAAGACATTAGACCCTCCTAATGAAAGGAATTCTAGGGCAACCACCATGAAAATAAAGAATAAGAATGCAATAACAGCAATAATACTGAATGCTGGTTAAACAAGGCTGAGACAAAATGGAGATACATTAAAATCAGACAGTAATATTAAAAAGACGATATTCAGAGCTACCTCAGAGCTATCAGATAAATATCTTAAAAATGAATAAGAACACAACTATGAAGCTTAACTGCATTTTTTGGTATAAACTATATCTTGAGTTATGTCTCCACAACAGAGGCCTGTACTGCCCTGCCATGGGTGGTTGGTGAGGAGGCTTTATTCCGTCCTTTGTCATTAGCTTATAAATCACCCTTCTTTCCTTTCATACTTTCCTCTTGCTTCCTCTCCTTGAAGGTCCAACATTAATTTAGGTTTGCCGCTATGTGCTCGTCATGCACATCTGTGCATTCACACCTAGAGCAGACACTGCTGGTGGAGCAGCCCAGTCCGAACGCGTGGGATAAGAGCTTCCTTTACAGATAAATGGTCCATCCTGCACTGGTCTGATCCAGCCAGTAATGGTGTCACCCACTTCACCTAAAGATGAAGTTAAGTCATTGGGAATTAATTATCCCAAGATGACATGGCAAAGCAGTGGTGCAATTGTATTAATGCATCAGTCAGATTGATCAAATATACAGCAAAATTATGTTGCTTATGATAATGCTAGTGGAAATAAATTATCATACAGATAATAAGAAATAAAATGGGTCAAGGACCCGTTTTCTATTTTCCATAATTCTCCATTCTAGCTTTCAAAGCAAGGGGCACATCTCTCTCATATCCATATGATTACATTTAATTTGTATCTCTTCCTATTCCCCCCAAAGAAAACAAAAGTGGTCTCGTACTACATAACCCCTACTGGTAACAATCCTAGTCCCACTCGGTTTCCCACAGCACACCTTTGTATTAGCTGCTCGCTGGCGTGTGCTGAAACTGGACTGGGGAGTGCACTAACAATAAACAGTACGGACAGCCAGAGGCCATATTTATGCCATGACCATAACTGCACCATGGGCACCCTGCTTAGCTTCCTGGCTCCATGCTTCATTGGCGCTAAGGCATTTTGAAGGTAAGGGAATATTTTAATTTTGATTGAGCTAAGGACTTAAATTAATCCCAAAATTCACCTTACCTTCTAGCATTAGTGCTTACATCTCAGCAGACTTTCAGAATAATGTTTGGTGACTTTCAGAAGAATGTTATATCACAAAGTCAATTTAGATACAAAAATAAATAAAAGTGTATTAGTAAAATGTTTTTTTAAAGCATACTGACCGGGAAAATATTGCTTCATTCCTGCCTGCCTCTCAAAACCAACCAAACAAAAAAATCAAGAGGCAAACCTACCACCATTTTATTAAACATCTCTGTGGCATTTGTTTGTTTGTTTGCTTGAGAGAATAAAGATTTCTATTCAGTGCATGGCAACATCGCAAGTGAAGTTTGTTATTAAAAACAGATCTATGTCCTAGGACTAGAACCCAAAGTCCCATGAAGTAATAAAACCTGTGATAGAAAGGATAAACTCTTTTTGCTAAACAATACAGTCTCGTCAGCCAAGTGATTCTTGGGTTTGAAAGCTAGTGAGAAATCTGCCATCTTTGATCTCCAGGAGGTGAGCAGTGCCAAATGTATTTGGCTTCGTAACCAGCAGGTGCTGTGGTAAAAGAAAAGTTCTTAAGGGGCATTTGACCGCATTTCATCCTTACTCGTCCTTATTAAGGTAAACACAAGCCACTCAGTACTGTCATCTATTGACTTCAGAAAACAAGTCCGTAACTGCGGTTCTAAATCCCTGTTGCCACTGTCTTTTATTATGTAACCGAGGTTATAATATTATTGTGTCCTCACTCTGCCTGTGATCACAACACCACTTCATTGTTCTGGTCTTTTCTGTTTGAAACAGATGTTTAAAAACATTTGAATAAGATATTTCAGTTTGTAGACTTCTTGTCATCATCCTGCAAATTTACAACAGTCAGCAATGTAAACACGTACTTGACAAACTCCAGCAGCTTGTAGACTTCAGAGTTCATCCACTCATTTCAGTGAGGCAGATGTTTCATTTTAATACTCTTCATACTATAGATTAGGATTATGTTTTTTCTTTCTTTTTCTTTTTTTTTTTTTTTTGAAAAGGGAATAAACCTGACATGCTACTAATGTCATTTCACACTGTGGGCCAGATGGCGAAAAATGCAAAGGCTGCAATTCTGTTTATGTATGGGGAAAAAAGGAATTTTGTTCCTGAAAGACTTTCAGCTCAATCATTTGTTACTTTAAACTAAACACTAGATGATGAATAAAGTAGGACTATCTGAACTTCAAAAAGGTCCTTGAGATTAAGTGCTTAACAATGTAATGCATCTGGAGGAAGAGTATTACATTATTCCTGCTGGCTGCGTAGGAAAGATGCTGGGAACGTTTTCACTGTTGTGGCAGCCTAAGAGCAGGGTGCTTTAAGACAACATTTGGCAGTCCCTTGGAAATTTCAGGAGATATAAGTCATATTTCCATCACTTTTTTATTATTATTACCAAAAGACAGTACTTGAGCAGAGGATTGGCACACTGTCTGTGTTAAAATAGCTTGTTTTATCTGTCATTTCAAAGCAACAAAATGGTATATTTGCCAAGAGCTCTGTAAGTTTTTTGCAAAGAAATTCAGCATTACTCTAGGCATTATTTCAATACAGACTGGGAAATTTAAAAAGGAGAACATTTTTTTTTTTACCTCTTCTCTGCTCCCCAACAGGTTTGTATTGATTTGCAGATTATCACAGACTTCATCTAAAATCTGTGATTCTATGTGATTTTGAGAGAAAGCCTGAGAAAACTCTAATTGTGCTTTGATTTGTTTGTTCACAAAGCAAATGTTCCAGAGTGGGAGAGGTTTTGGTTTGGGAATCAAACCATTTTGATTTTTCTTTTTTTTTGGCTCAGTGCTGTAGCACAATTGTAGTACATCTTGGATATTGTGGTCCAGATGCTTCATTCTGCTATGTGGGTTAGTGGGCCAGTATTTTCTATGAAGTACCATCATTCTTCAAGAATGGAAGTATCTCTCATGCACCACTGGAGACTCCAGTTTGCCAGAGAATTATCCCTCAGACAATGGTGCGAACAGAAGGAAGGCAAGCTACAATTCCAGCTAGGAGTGTGGCATCATATTGAACTCTAAAAACTTGCATTTGGGACAAATTATCTCTCTCTCTCTTTTTTTTTTTCTTTTTTTTTTTTTAATTTATTTATTAAAACGTGTTTAAAGGTTTTTGGTGGTGGTGATGGTGGTTGTTTTCCATAGAGATTTTACTTCCTCAGCTAGTTGCAGTAATTCCAAAATAAAGATAGGAGCAAGGAGGGAGTAAGTAAGAGAAAATATTTTGTTCCTTGTTTCAAGAGGCTTTATTTTCATGAATTTCCCTGTGATCATCACAGCCCATGCTGTGTCTGACACTGGACTGTGTCTGGAAGAAGACACTCCTAGGCAGCTTTTCTCAAATGAGTTATGTCAGATTTGTAGAAGAAGGAATTAACTATGTAAAGAAGGGGAACAACCTTTTGAAATGAAAATTGTCTGGATGAACCCAAGAAAAACTCAAATAGAAGAGCATTGACCATCCTGCGACCTCACAAAATTGCTTCTTTCACTCTTGGTTGAACACAGTGATGATATATCACAGCGTGCATGAGAATCTGCGCAGATTTGTTAGTATATCAGGACCTAGTTAAGACTGAAAGGCAAAGAAAGGATACGAATGGACTGCATCTATCCCTGAAACATTTGCTGGTGCTGTACATGTTACCACATAAGTATTCTCCAGTGTCAAAGTGATCAGGAATAAGAAAGAAAATACATTAAGATATTTAAAAGAAGTTTTCAGCAGTGCTTTTGATAGTTCAGCTGAATACAAAGGTAGCATCAATGGAAATTAACATAAAAGTTTGGTTAAATCAGGTAAATAAATGTAATGAAAATGAAACAACATCAGGTATAAGTAGACAAGATCAGATTTAAATTTAGTGTATAATCAAATAATATAAACTGTGCTTAAAGTGGATAGAGTCCTAAAGATTATGGTCATAATAGCAAAACACTCATATTATTTAAAGAAACTTTTATATTCAAAGATGAATATCTAAGAGATCTAAAGTAAAACTAACTTTAATACTGCTCATGTCTTAATTGGACTCAAAACTCATCTTAAAATTTAAAATTATAATGCAAACCAGGATTAGACAAGTACTGAAAACTCTGATTGAACCTCTTCAAATGGCTGAACTGTTTGAATGTGCCTGAATCTAACCCCTCCCCATGCATTTTTGATTCTTAGCCAAATACAAATTCAAAGAGGGGCTTACTTATCATTTTAGATACAACTGAACTTTTCATGTGAGGAACAGACCTCACAAGTTTTCCAGCATTCATACTGCTAGAAATTTCTGAAGAATAACTTGTCATGAAAGTTTTCTTCTGTTGCAGACTAGCAAATCCTAATATAGTCTCTAACTTAATACAGCTTCCACTCCATATCCAAACTCCAGTCTACGCCTAAACAAGATCCAAGTGCTTGCTGAATCAAGTTTGGCTAATTTTTTTTTTCTTTTAAGTCTGAAGTATATTTTGGGATTAATCTACTGTCAATCTTCCAACAGTCTTTTATATTGTCTATCAAAACTGAAATGGAAGTATTTTGATATATAGAGGCTCCATTACAGAAACAATACTCTGCATTATGACTAGGAAAGTCTTATAAAATCCCTCTGTGTTACTTAATTAAAAGATAATGGGCAGAAGGGATAATAGGTTGTTTCTCAAATTTTAATGAATTTTATCATCATAATGATGATTACCAAATGTCTATATTTGCAAAAGAACAGCAGTTCATAAATATCAAATTTGTGCTATTATTAACATGCAGAATGTGCCAGTTTTTATCAATATAGGAATCTGGTAATTATCACTACAGCTATTCATTAAAATTAAGAAGTAACTAAATAAGGAATGGGAATGCCATTTATTTCTTAACATCCAAAGAGCAGAAATATCTACCTATTATCCTTTTCAGGCATCTGACACTGTGACAATGGAATAGAAGGTTGTCACGGTATAATAGTCCCCAGCTGCTGGGTGGATGTGAGCCGAAGCTGAGGCATTTATCAAAAGTAAACACCGGGGGAAGCCGGGAGACATCGATAGCGGGGCAACGCTCTGTTAAAATGACGACATTTCTGTTCCAGCCAGTGGGGATGCAAACAGTCGGTCTGTGAGTGTGGATATGACCCAATAGTCCTGCTCACCGCATCACAGGGTCCATGTGGTGATTGGTAGGGGGAGCAGGGGCCAGCACGGGGCACCCGACTGAAGGGGAGCTTCTGTGGGGCTTTGTGAGGTGTTGCCATGTCACCATGGAGGCTCCTGGCCTCCTGGTGGTGGTTCCCGGCCCCGTTGCTTACCCAACTGCTAGAGCTGGTGGTGGGCCCACGTACAGGGCGAGTAGGGACTGGAGGAATGATGAGTCTATGTCCCACCCCTGCCCCAGGGACACCGTGGGCACAAGCTCCTGGGCCTCTTCTATAAATATGCGTAGTAGGGCCAACACCTATGAGCGTGAGAGGCCTGAGGGGCAAGGCTCACCCACCATGAGGTGTCCCCAGTTTCACCATCATTGCTTTGGATAGGATGGTGAAAAGCAACCAGGAGGAGGTTCGGCAGCTGTGTGGGCAGAGTTCCTGAGGCTCCATAAGAAAGCCCACCCATACAGCACACTCATATAGCTGGGCTGATGGTTAGTACATGCTTCCAGGAGAACAGCCACTGAATAGCCAGGCTGTGCACACTCCAAGCCAAGTGATGTCTGAGGAAAAGTGTGCTGCTGGAAGGGACTTCCATCATGATTAGAAAGATATTAGTGCTGGCCAGCAAGCCTCGATTGCATTGAACACAAGATTTTGAAGCAGACATGGTCTTCCAAGGCAGTGAAGGAGGCAGAAAGGTTACATTTTAAGGCAAATACCAGTTACCTCTGTTTCAAAAAGGCCTTTCTGCTCTTCTGGCATTGTTATACATCTTCAGCCTCACTCACTGCCCCCTCCTGTGTAAAATTTACACAAGCATTGAAAGATTGTGGAATACCCAAGGAAATCATTTTTCAGTCGATTGAGTTCTTAATGGAAAAACCTCCCTGAATGCTATCTTACAAATTAGAAGATCCCCTGCTTTCTAAATAGTTCAATTGAAATCAGCTTTTGTATTTATCCTTCAGGTCATTCAGGCTCAAATGTTGTTAGCTCTGAGTCAAAAAGTCAGATTTTTAAAGGGAAAATGTCAAGTCCTTTTAGGCTTCAACTGACCTTTTAAACCAGATTAGGGATTTGAAGCATTACACATGGATTTCTACATTTTATATCACAGTATTTAACAAATGATCAAATACAACTCCCAAGAATACTATTTTTACAAGCTTGACATTTCAGGCCTTAAAGGATGTTGCTGGTCTTTCTTTTACATAAAATTACCCTGGAGAAATTCAGTCTGTTTTCTGCTCTTCCATGTCTATTTCATAAGAGGGGAAGTTCTGTGGATTTTATTTCATACTGTTGTTCTCTCTCTGGCATTGCAAGCAGCAAAATATCATGATGAAATGCTTGAGATATGTTCAAAGTGATTGCTACAATAAATTCACTCAGTGGGTGTCACATGTGGTAGTAGTCACTAGGGTAGTTATAGATGCCAACAGGGCCTTAGGAACAGGTCTGACCTTACGTTTATGCCTGGAATGTCAGATAATGCCACTAAAAATGCACTAAATATTCCTGGGAAGTGACAATGGAAACCCTCCTTTGGTTCCAAGTGCTTCCCACAGGTGAGATAAGCAAACTGCGAAGCAGAATGGGAGTGTGGGTGTATGAGAGGACACTCGAGGTGAAGGAGCGAGCTTGGTCCAGTGCCCTAAGCTTGCAGACACAGCATTAACAAGAGGATGAGTCCGGTTCTTAGCTACTGAGGACTGTAATGGGTCTCTGACAAGACTCTTACAAAAATGAATGGGACGGTCACGGTCATTTGGGACTTCTAGATGAAGACACGGAGAAGATAGAGACAAAGCAAATTTCCCTTCTGCTGAGGGTCAAGTGACCTCCTCTCCTATCCTCTCCTCTCCTCTCCTCTCCTCTCCTCTCCTCTCCTCTCCTCTCCTCTCCCTGATTTGACTCCAGTAAAGACAAACATAGTGCAACATTTTGCAACACACCACAGTTCAAAGGGGTGGAAGCACAAGAGGTTGTTAACAGTCAAGTATTCTGCATCCTTTGATACAGAAAATGAGTTTAAAAGATATTTTTTAGACCAAAAAAAAAAAAAAAAAAGTGGAAAATAATTTGAAGTTGCAGCCCTGAGTTGATAGTATTTAACACAAGCGTTTTTGTATATTATTTGCCACATGTTTTTGTATTTTATTTGTGTAGTCATCACCAAGCAGTGTGTAGTCATGGCCGAGTGGTTAAGGCGATGGACTAGAAATCCATTGGGGTGTCCCCGCGCAGGTTCGAATCCTGCCGACTACGGCTGGAGCTGAAAAGGCTCCACATGACTTTTGAACTGGTAATGACATGGAGAAGGCTGAGGTATGCAAAAACTTCTTTGCCTCAGGCTTCACTGACAGTCAGGCTTCCCAAGTCTTTTGTTTCCCTGAACTGGTACGTGGAGGCTGGGGGAGGAACGTCCCACCCACTAAGTGAAGAGCAGGTTTGAGACCACGTGATGAATCTGAACAGGTGCAAGTCTATGAGACCTGATGACATGAATCCCGGGGTCCTGAAGGAACTGGCTGGTGTAGTTGCCAAGCCTCTCTCCATCATATTTGAAAAGTCCCAGCAGACAGGCGAAGTCCCTGGTGATTGGAAAAAGGGAAACATTGCTTCCATTTTAAAAAAGGATAGAAAAGAGGACTTGGGGTACTACAGACCAGCAAGTCTCACCTCTGTGCCTGGGAAGATTATGGAACAGACCCTCCTGGAAGCAATGTCAAGGCACATGCAAGACAAAGTGGTGATCTGAGACAGCCAGCATGGCTTTACCAAGGGTAAATTGTCCCTGACCAATCTGGTGGCATTCTATGACTGCATCAGTGGACAAAGGAAAACAGACCAATGTCATCTACCTGGATTTCTGCAAGGCCTTTGACCCGGTCCCACATGACATCCTGGTCTCCAGATAGGAGAGAGATAGACTTGATGGGTGGACCATTCAGTGGATAAGGAGTTGGATTGAAGGTCACACCCAGAGAGTGGTGGTCAATGGCTCTATGTCCAAGTGGAGGCTGGTAATGAACGGTGTCCCTCAGGGGTCTCTCCTGGGACCAGTGCTGTTTAATATCTTTATCAGTGACAGAGACAGTGGGATTGAGTGCACCCTCAGCAAGTTTGCAGATGACACCAAGCTGAGTGGTGCAGTTGGTAGAACAGAAGTAAGAGATGCCATCCAAAGGGATCTGGACAAGCTTGAGAATTGGGCCCACATGAACCTAATGAGGTTCAAGAAGTCCAAGTGCAGGGTGCTGCATCAGGGCCAAGGCAATCCCAGACATGAATACATGAAGACTGGGAGAAGAACTCACTGGGAGAAGAACTCACTGAGAGCAGCCCTGCAGAGAAGGACTTGGGGGTTCTGGTGGATGAAAAGCTCAACAGGAGCCAGCAGTACGCGCTTGCAGCCCAGAAGACCAGCTGCATCCTGGGCTGCATCAACAGAGGGGTGGCCAGCAGGTTGAGGGAGGTGATTGAACCCCTCTGCTTTGCCCTTGTGAGGCTCCACTTGGAGTGCTGTGTCCAGGTCTGGTGCCCCCAGCACAAGAAGGATATTGATCTCTTAGAATGGGTCCAGAAGAGGGCCACAAACGTAGTCCAGGGGCTGGAGCACCTCTCCTGTGAAGAAAAGCTGAGAGAGCTGGGGATGTTCAGCCTAAAGAAGAGAAGGCTCCAGGGTGACCTCATTGCAGCCTTTCAGTACTTAAAGGGAACTTATAAAAAAGATGAAGAGCGATTCTGCTCAATCAGATAATGACAGGATGAGGGGGAACGGTTTTAACCAGACCACAGTACCTGGATGTGATTAAATACTGGCTTTAAAATCTATACATTTTAAGTAAGCTCTGTAGCTTACATTCTGAAATAGAATTTTAAAGTTTCAGTTGCAGAAGTTACTGGTGTGTTGGAAGGGACTGAAGTGGTAAATTTTGTTATGCCCAGAAATCATGCTGACTTTGATTCACATCTGGTAATTGCTAACAATAAAATAAACACCATTCTCTGTACAGAGTAACTGTATATCCCTGTATGCTTTGATACTTTCTGCATCATGACACTAATATTGTCATTATAAGATCAGGATAATTCATTTTTCCCAAATCTACATTTAAAGGGAAAAATATAAATGGGGCAATCAGCAGCTCTGTGCCTGGGATACAAATCCATTATAGTCTGAATCTAATGGATCAGAACTGGTTGGAGCAATTATTTGCAGTCCTTAATGTTAGTTTTGCTGGTAATTTAACTATTTTCAGCTCTTTTTGTGGATTGGTTTAGAAAGAATTCTAAGTTATTCAAAATAATACTTATAACACAGAAATAAGCGTTCGTTTCTTATAGGCAGATGTAGAAAGTCATGACAACACCTAATGATAAAATTACCAAAGACATCTGACAGATGCAATCTTTCTGATGCTATTGTTTTTTTCTAAAATAAAATAAGCAGCTATGCAGCTGTTTTAAAATGTTTGTCAGACTTTATCAAAATCATTTACCTATCACCATATATTTGTTACTTGTAATAGAAAATACCTGTAGTATGACAAGAAGATGAGGTTAATCTGAAGCAAATCAACATGATAGTTTTCCATTATTGGAACTCAAACAGGCTTGTCAACAAGGGATGACACAGAATAACAATGCTGCTGCTGTTGTACAAACAGGCATTCACAGAACAAAGAATATTTTGAGATATGTTTTTCTTCTTATTTGGCAACATTATATCATGAAAATGAGGCTATTCTGTTAAAGCTCGGGAAGACAAGCCCTTTTGAAATGACATGTTCTTCTCAAAGCTTTTACTTTGCTCAAGTTTGTCTCCTTTGCTGCCACACAAAGGAGTTTTTCATTGCTCTAGTCTTTATTATAAAGACGGAATTAAGACAAGCTTGCCAGAAACATTAGGATTCATCATGTGCTCCAGTCTTAGTGGGGAGTAGCTTGTTTCTTCTACAAAAGGTATACCTACTTAATTTGTAAATTTTACAGGACAAATCTTATGGTCATCTGTAATTTCTTTGGAAGCAATTATGCCTGGAGCCTTTGAACTCTCTGTCTGACTGGAGAGACTTTTTTATGCCAGTCAGCTCTGTGCACTAACAATTAGAGGTTCATTTGAGTTGCGCCAAAGTGCTCACAAGATAAAGCTCCTAAAAAAAGGATATTGCCCCCATAGCTCCCATTCACAGTGCTCTGGACTTCCTTCTTCAATTAACCAGATGTGGCAAGGAAACACCACCTCAAAACTGAAATGGTTAGTTACTAATGATAACTTAATGGATATAGCATTTTACTTTGTCTGCAATTCGGGGGACATCTTGTCACAACAGACTTCTATACTAGGTGACGACAGTCAATGAATTTTGCAGAACTTAAGGGGCAAAATATTTTTAGAGTTACAAAGCAAAAAGACAATCAACTGGAAACACTATGTCTGGGATGGATGGAGAAGAAGGTTTGATAATATTAAACACCCTACAATTTTAGAGATTGTTGTTTCTTGCTATTAAAAATTGCAGAAGCCTCAGTTGTTGTTTCAGAGAATCTGTCTGTTCTCTTAGGTATGCTGCAGGAATAATTTTTAGCAATTTGTTTTGGGAACAGCCTGACTGATGAGGAACAGAGTCATCTTTCTAAAGCAAATGTATCCCTGAAGTGCACTGGTAGAGCTACTGGTAACCAGTGGGCCATGGTCCTGTCCGCACTGTGCAGCAGGGTGTGTTGCAGAGGCTCCTGAACAAGTGCCAGATACGATGGTGAGCCTGACACCACGTCAGTGTGCCCAAGCCAACCATAGCATGGCATTTCTGATTTGGGATCTCAGCTGCTATCTGTGCAGACAGTTCAACATCAGCATGCAAGTGCTCAGCAGCAGCAGGTTGCTCAGGTGTCTCTAACACAGTGCCCTTGCACTCTGTTACATACCCGTATCTAACAGTTTTGTTCAGCAGTTCATACTTGATGCTTCCCCTTCTTACTCCCCTTTTTTCTCATTTCCTCAGTCTGAGAAGTCACTCCGCTGCCCAATTGTTGTTCCCTGCATTCATCCTGCCCTCTGCCTGGGAACAGTCCATTGGAATGGTGCTGGGGCTTTTGGGGCAGAAAAATCGTTAAGACTTTAAGAAGGCCAAGAGAGAGTGGGATAAGGTACATGTAAATTTAGAATGATCCTGCATTCAGCAGTGGGGCCCCCGGCACAAGGACATGGACCTATTAGAACAAGTCCAGAGGAGGGCCTCAAGGATGCTCAGAGGGCTGGAGCACCTCTCCTATGAAGACAGTCTAAGGGAGCTGGGGTTGTTTGGCCTTGAGAAGAGAAGGCTCCAGGGAGAACTTTTAGTGGTCTTCCAGTACCTAAAGGGGGCCTACAGGAAGGCTAGAGAGGGAATATTTTTCAGGGAGTATAGCAATAGGACAAGGGGGAATGGCTTTAAAGTTTAAAAAAAAAAAAAAAAAAAAAAAAAAAAAGTAGATTTCAATTAAATATTAGGAAGAAATTCTTTACTATGAGGGTAGTGAGGCACCAGGCCTCAGGTTGTCCAGAGAAGCTGTGGATGCCCCATCCCTGGAAGTGTTCAAGGCCAGGCTGGACGGGGCTTTGAGCAACCTGCCTGTGGCGCGAGGTTGGAATTAGATGATCTTTAAGGTCCCTTCCAACCTAAACCATTCGATGATTCCTTTTCTAGCCCAGAATACATTCCTAGGACTGTACATCAGCTGAAAGGTCGTGATGAGATTTTCAGAAGCACATGGTTGCCTTGCTCCCATTTAACGTCTGCCTTTACCAGACTAAACTAGCCAGAACAAGAAGATCTGGCAACCCTTCTCTAGGGTTCATGCTGTTTTCCCACCACATGAACTCACACATTGCACCACTCTGTGTGCTCTCTCCCTTCCAATTCACTCCTTTTTCACAGTCACCTGCTCTTCCTTTCCCTCGTGCTAAAGCACCCTGATTCCTTCCCCTAAACTCCTGCTTAGGCTGCATACTTCAGTTAGCAGCTCAGTGTCTCTATGTACAGAATTTCTCCCAGCATCCGTGCTTTGGGGCATAAAGCCTTTTGTTTGCCTGAGAACGCTTTCCCTTGCCCTTGACTTGTAGGCAAAAAGGCTTTTCTTTGCTAACTGTTACTTTACATTTATATTGGGTCTATCTTCTCAGAGTACCCCAAAGCACTTTACATACTCTATGCAGGAATCAGTGGAGGGTGACTGCATCGGGGCTCTCTTGTTATTTCTGTATTCTTAGTTACAGCACTCTGTGTCATGGAAGCTGACTTGGTGACTGACAAGGTTAATTCTGCTTTGCCTAATTCATTCCAGTAAAAAAGCCATGAAAAAGTAGATTTTAAGTGTATAGCATTTTAAAGCGAATATCAAACACGCTTCCTACACTGTTTTAATCTTTCTCTAAGGGAATATATGAGAAGCATAGTTGATAGGAGAGAGTATTTACATAATTTAGATTACTCCGGGGCACTTCATTATAATACCTAGAAAGAGTGGTAAGGACAAGTCTTTGGGAGCTGGGTGTCTGGGCATCAGAACCATCCTTAGACAATGATACACATCAGCCCTTTCAGCAGTCAAGGAGACTAGGGTTTGGGTGATGTTCATCAGAAAAGTGTAAAACGCATGAGTAAGGGAAAACTATTTTACATTTCCAATGACATGCCCCTATCTATTATATTTCAGCCATTAAATAGAAAAAGCAACCACAGGTTATGCAGAATGAGATGCTAGTCTCATTGTTTACTGGGAAAACACATGTTGGTATAACTGTAGTCTTACAGAGACAAAATGTAGTCACATATTTTAAGGCTTTACAGCCTTGAAACAACAGTGATTTCCCTGCTCACTTTGGAACAGAGGAGGAAGTATGAGCATGTTTAAACTTAAGAGATCAATACTTCACAATATTTAAGGAAGAGAGAAATATGGCATTTCATATAACAAGCAAATTCCTTTTTGG
This sequence comes from Cygnus olor, assembly GCF_009769625.2. Lineage (NCBI taxonomy): Eukaryota > Metazoa > Chordata > Aves > Anseriformes > Anatidae > Cygnus > Cygnus olor. Next base: position 135,748,215 of record NC_049170.1, read on the forward strand.
ATTAATAAAAGGAGTGTGGTATATTAACTCTTATTTTGAAGGTGACTTTTAGAAGGGTAGAACACAACTGAGAGTGGCATTACGTATGGAAAGTGGTGACACAGCAATCACAGGATATGAACAGTGAACCCTCTTACCTTGGGGAATCACAGATGCATAGCAGGCACTTAATGGGTATCTGTTTAGCATGGTCTGTGCAGCTGTCCTCACTCTCTCCTCTTCCTGGTTAGGGTGCGACACCTCCTTGTACCCACTTCCAGTTGTTTGCCACATGATAGATAATCACAGAACAACTTCAGGTTGAAACTGCTAGCCACTGACAGTGGAAAGGATGCTGCTCACAGCATGGAGAGCAACTCCATTTTTCAGTCACCTGGCCAAAACTAAATGAATAAAACCCTGAGGCATATCCCAGAAGAGGCTTTAGGAAGGTCACTCTGCCAGCACAAGCATTTCAATGAAAGGTCTTCTTCCAAAAGGCCGTGGAATCATAGAATGATTTGGGTTGGAAGCGACCTTAAAGATCACCCAGTTCCAACCCCACTGCCATAGGCAGGGACGCCACCTACTAGATCAGGTTGGCCAGGGCCTCATGCAATCTGGTCTTGACCATCTCCAGGGATGGGGCATCCACAACCTCTCTGGGCAACCTGTTCCAGTGCCTCACCACCCTCTGAGTGAAGAATTTCTTCCTAACCTCTAATCTAAATCTCCCCTCTTAATTTAAAACCATTCTTCCTTGTTCTGTCATTATATGACGGAACAAAGAGTTGCTTTCCATCTTTTCTATAAGCCTCCTTTAAATATTGAAAAGCTACAATAAGGTCACCCCAGAGCCTTCTTTTCTCCAAGCTGAACAACCCCAACTCTATCAGCTTTTCTTCACAGGAGAGGTGCTCCAGCCCTCTGAGCATCTTTGTAGCCCTCCTCTGGACTCATTCTAACAGCTCCACATCCTTCTTGTTGTGGGGGCTCCAGACCTGGACACAGCACTCTAGGTGGGGCTTCACAAGCGTAGAGCAGAGGGGGACAATCACCTCCCTCGACCTGCTGGCCACCCCTCTGTTGATGCAGCCCAGGATGCAGCTGGTCTTCTGGGCAGCAAGCACACACTGCTGGCTCACGTCAAGCTTTTTGCCCACCAGAACCCCCAAGTCCTTTTCTGCAGGGCTTCTCTCAATGAGTTCTTCTCCCAGTCTGTATTCATGTCTGGGATTGCCCTGGACCAGGTGCAGCACCCTGCACTCTGACTTGTTTAACCTCATTAGGTTCATGTGGGCCCAATTCTCAAGCTTTTCCAAGTCCCTCTGGATGGCATCTCTTACTTCTGTTCTACCAACTGCACTACTCAGCTTGGTGTCAACTGCAAACTTGCTGAGGGTACATTCAATCCCAATTGTCTATGTCACTGATAAAGATATTAAACATCACCGGTTCCAGGACAGATCCCTGAGGTACACCACTCGTCACTGTCCTCCACCTGGACATAGAGCCATTGATCACCACTCTCTGGGTGTGACCTTCAAGCCAACTCCTTATCCACTGAGTGGTCCACCCATCAAATCCATATCTCCATTTCTGAGAACAGGATATCATGCTGAATCTGTGAACACCTCCAAACTCCACTTGGCTGGAGCTGCTCAAAAATATGGCCTACATTTACAATGAATGTTGTGGTCTTGTTGATTGAAGTTATCCAGCAATTCTGAAGAAAGCCCATGCCCAGCAGGTCCCTGGACATGTGGAAACTAGTGTCTCTTGATGCCTGGTTCTACCCGTAAAGTAGAGCACTCCCATGGCAGAAATCCAGATTTGCAGGAAATCATGCAGTTCAGTGCATCATTCTTTGTTATTATAAAAGACAGTTCCATGAAGTATATTGCATGGCCCTGATATTTTGTGGAAGGTCCCTGAGTCTGGTCTAATGGCTTCTGCCTGCAATTACGCTCAGCTGAACCCACTGCTAATGATGATGACTGCAAGTTCACTGAGCCCTACACCTTGGATGCCCAAGAATATCAAGAGCTAAGCAATGACTTTGAAAGTTCTATTTCTTACTCTTCATAGACGGTTACTGTGTTCCAGAATAGATCACCATTAAAAAAAAAATTTTTTTTCTAATTACTGAATCATTGGAAAGGAAATTAAACCAAAATATGTTTAAGTAATCTCATGATTTGTTCCATACTCATAAGGTGATCATTAAACAGTTCCACACATGATATGGCTTAGTATACAGTTATTTCTTTCTGGTTTATCCAGTGTTCCATACATGCTCTGGCATTTCATCAATAACACTGTCAGGGACAGATAAGCTCATGGTCATGAATTTTGATAACTTTATTTTTCTGAATCTGAACTTCTTTCTGACTAACATATCCCTGTGGTGCTAAAGCATTTCAATAAAAACCCCAAATGATGTTCAATACAGTGGAGCTCCATTTCTGTGCCACCTGATTCGACAATTGCAGCAGGAAGACAAAAAACAGTACGTGCCATCATGGCATGGGCAGCTCTTTTAAGTATTCACGAGTACATTGATTTTGATTTCACTAAGTTTCCTCAAGGCAATTCAGCAAAGATTTTTCAAAGGCAATGCTTTACTATGCTTTGAAAAACAACAAAATTGACTGGATAAATGAAGCAGTGTCTGCCTTTAACCAGTTTAAAGAGCTTTCATTATCTTGCTGTGTCCAGACTGAACAAAACCCTTCTTTGTAAAGATGAATACATAGAATTATAAAATTGGACCTGACCTTTTGTAATGCAAGAACCCCCAAATGAACACTGTTTGTGCACGTTCAATTCCCACAGTGAGAAGTGAATATGAAAATGGCAAGGAAATTCAGGCACCAAGGAGCCCTTCAGGCAATGACATTGTGGTTTAGAAGGTGAACAATGTCTGAATCAGGTTTTCATAAAACTTAAGAATTTCAAAAACCTCCAAAGAGCCTTGATCCAATACCAAACTCAAGGGTCATTTTTCTTCTCTAAGTTCATTTTCACGCTAACTGTTGCCTGGTCCAAGCACAGTAGTCCCAGTGCACTATTCTGTTAGTAGGAATAGCACCTTTCAACGGCTTGCAATTATTTTATGATCCTTCCATTTTGTCAGTGTCTCCATGATCTGTAATGCAATATCGCATATTAAGGCAAGATCATGCCAAGATCTGTTTTCCGTTGAAACAGAATGTGTCAAGGGAAAACCTGGTCTTCATTCAGTATTTCAGATCAAGAATGGGCTTGCATTCTTCAAAAACTAATTTTACACTTGGGACAAGTAACCCCACTGAGTTGCTAAGACGATGCCACAGTTCTCTGAGAAGCAGCCACCTTGGATGTTTCGAATATACGAGCACTTATCTCTTCAAGTCACATTTTAAAACTTCACAGGCCGTGGGCCGGTGGTGTTGCTGATTAGAGAGCTCACGTTGCATCTCTTTCCTGGCAGGCAGAGATGGAGATGAGTCAGCCCACGGCTCCGGCCCTGCCTGGGACCCCGTTTCCTGCTACGTGGGAAGTGCACATCTGTTCAAATATCATGGGAGAGGCCGAGGGACCCTGTGGGATCCAGAGTGACTACTAATAAGGAGCAACTCCTCCAGAAAGCCACCTACCTTCTGTCTCGTGCTGAGGGGCTCCTGGGAAAGCAGGAAATAAAAGCAAAAGGTCATGCGTGCTCTGTGTGCACAGGACATCTGGGCCTTGCCAGCGGCTGCACCACCATGTCCTGCCCTTCTCCACAACTGGAGGGAGCCCACCCAGAAGGGAAGGCTGGGCAGCCCTGGTCAAGAGCAGGCCTTTTAAACAGCAATTAGGGAAACATTTGACTTTCAAGTGCTGCGATCCTTGCCTCACAGCACAGCTTCAGGCTCTTTCCCCTTGCCTTCAATTACTTTCAGGTAGCTGTGTCCTTGCCCAGGCAGGGAGGCTCCTCCACCTTTCCCTTAGGCCCATGGAGGCTGCTGCCTGGAGCCATGGCTGCAGCCCAGCCTGGGCCTGCATCCTGAAGGCACTGGCCGTCGGAGCTTTGCTGTTCTGCTGTCTCTGGCTAATTGGCTCTCTGAGACCTGATATTCTCCAGGCCTCTTCTCATAGACAGCCCAGGAAACTTAGGGGGACAGAAAGGGCCTGGGGGTGAAGCGGTAACTCTATTGAAGTAAGAGGCAAAGCTCCCTTTGACTTGAGCAGGGTCAGAGTTTTCCCCTGTAGCTTTAATTAGCTGGCATTGTTGTAATTGTCTTGTGTCGTCTGCTACACGTGGAATGTAAAGCATGGTATGTTCAATAGTGGTGTACGCATAAATGATTTAAGAGGATATTAAAGCAGAGGAGTGAATTTAAATGGAATGAAGTTACAGGAGCAGGCTTGTTTAAACACTGCCTACTCTGTGCTTCATAATGAAACTGAAATCTACATGAAGCCCTGTGCTTTAACCAAACAAACTGGCTCCCCAGAAAGCCACTACCTGTGAACCACTGGGAAAAATGCCACAAAAAAAATGATCCGACAAAAAAATCACCTATAAACCATTCAGAGAGTGCCCCTTCTGAAGTTTTCATACAGACTTTTGGGTTTTAAGCAGGATGAGATGGCTGCCCTGTCATGGAGAGGAAGGAAGACAAATCTCAGTCATCTGCAGAAGGGAAGGGGGAGCGTGGCTACAGGATGCTTAGCATGCTGGAGCACAGGGGGCGCAGGGGACACGTGACAAGGTGACACAAATTGTGCACGGTGGCCAGAGAGCCGAAGTTGGAGAGTGACTGATATTTTGACAGGAGCCGATGTGCGGCCAGTGTTCTATGCAAATGGCGTGCCTCTGATAATGAATAGGATAATTTTTTCCTCTTCTGAGAGTTTCACTGGAAAGGACACCTGGATTTCACAGAAAAGCCCCCACAGAGGAATTAAAAAAATGTTTTATTCATTCACAATGCAGACTCTGTCTTGTGTGCAGATTTTATCATTTCATTGTCTCTGCTATCTCAAAGAAGAACAAACAGCTGGGTCCTCACTAGATGCCTCCATAGAGGATTAATTTTATTTTATTTTATTTTATTTTATTTTATTTTATTTTATTTTATTTTATTTTATTTTTATTTTATTATTTAATTTCTTTTTTTTTTTTTCTTAATCCTTTTTTTTTCCCTTTCCCACAGGAAAATACTAGTCTGTTTGTACAGGAAAGAAACAGGCAATGCTTCCATATTTCCAATTTCTTACCTATGCTAAGTGAAGGGTCAGTCCAGCTTGGGAGAGTACAAAAGCGAGAGCCAGGTCATTTTCTGACATTTTGGAGTCCTTCCTCATAGGTGGAGTTGATTAAAGGGGGGGGGATCCAAGTGCTGGAGCTAGGAGCGAGCACTACCACTGCCCTCAAAAGGTGTGCACAGGGCTTCAGTTTAACAGAAAGTCTGCAGTCCAGGAGTCAGCTCCTGTGTGTCATCTGTGTTCAGCTGTTGTTTGTATGACATAACTACACTCAAGATACCTCAAGTAAATCATCTTGTCTGTTTTTCCTTAGCCTCCCCCAAATCTTCAGTCTTTGGAAACTTGCCTTTAGACATTCCTTTGAGGCAGGATGATATCAGGCACACTTCCATTAGTAAAAGCCTGTGAAGTACAGGTTGAATTTGCTTCTCGAGTTGCATTCTGTCAGGTCATTCCACTCTGTGCTTCAGTTGCACAGGTTTGCTCCAGGTCTTATTTATGCTAACAAATTTCAACGTCCTAACGTGCTATGTATCACAAATTTAATACCAGCAATTCTGATTACTTTGTATTGTATTTCTAATTGCTTACATGATAGCTGTGAGAACAGAAAATATAACTCAGTGTGTTCTGAATTCTCTTAAGGGAAGAAAAAATTTTTTTCCATCTCCTTTGTTATTGCTATAACTATATTCTTTGCTAATGCTATTTACAACTGAAATTTAATGTTTTACTCCATAATTTTTGCTAGATTTTACATTGTGACTCTTTTCCTTTTAGGAAACTCTGGGGAGACAGCATGTCTCTATCAAGAGAATTCCCTACATAAGGGAATTAAAAAAACAACTTGTAATGAAATATGCTAGCATTTGTATAAAAATACATTGTGTGGGACTTTTGCCTGTGGCAGTATGTACGCACATGAATGACAGTATTGTGTGAGACAGAGCATTGTGTTGTTCAGTGCCAGTGTATAAAGCTACACTCATTTTGCATAAATATTTGACTGCTTTCTGAGATGTCTGGGATTTTTTTTTGTATTTTTTTTTTTAAGTAATGTTCCATTTTTCTTTCTCTGCAACAACTCCTTGGATCTGCATGTCTCAACCATGGCTGTGACAATTGGGTGTCACTTCAGTAAATTTGATCAAATTGGGGAGGGGAAGAAGAGGGAAGAAAATGTGTACCATGAAAATCAACAAAATCTTACCTTTTTTTGTGCATAAACTATGCAATAAAAATCATACAAAAGAGAGTACGCTTTTAGGCAGAAACTCCTTTAAATTTTTATTTATTTAGTCTTTGCAGTGTTCCACAAACTTAGGGGCCACATCTACAACTCCATAGAAAGCCAGACGATGCCAGCTGAGGATGTGGTACTGGTATATTTACAAGTGTTTGTGTTTTAGTGTTTCAATCACATGTAGACACATGCAAAAAAGTTTTTTCTCTATTCTGATGCTTCAAAGCAGTCATTTCTTATGTAGTTCATATGATGATGACAGTAAGTCACAATAAGATTGATCTGGACTGCTCACTTATGTGAATCCACTGCTTTATAGCCTACCACAAATGTATACATTTAATGAGCAGGAAGGTTACATCTGCAATATGAGAGATGACACCTTGGAAACTAGAGGTTCAGAATAACATTCAAAGGAAGGAAAGGGCAAAAAAAACCAACATGAGCTTCAAATGCATTGCGATGAGGAAGCTAGTTTCAGCTTTGTAACTAGATGGGCCAAAGTGGTGATAGCACACTGGAGAGATTAATGGTGGGACAATGTGTTGAGGTTCAGTTTTAACTTGGAAATTTGGAGTTTGAAAAAAAAAAAAAAAAAGTCATAAACTTTACATGAAGGCTAGGGAAAATACTTTACAAATAAAGACAACTCATTCAGATTCTTTAACTTATTAAAACATAGTCTGAGAAATGACTTGGCTGCAATAGAGAGATGGTTGGATGGTGAATCGCAAAGGACCTTAAAGTCCCCCTTAATCTAACAGAAAATGGCCTGACACCAAGGTAGATGTTATAGGTAATACAAATGAAATAACATTTAACAGTGTGAATTATCAAAGTACCAGGGCACAGTCTCCATCTCTTGGAAGCTTAGTCAACACTGGCTTCCTGGAAGGTGCTGGTTACCTGTCCATAAATTATGTTTTATTTCATAAATGGTAGTCAGCCCTCGGAATAATAACTGGGTAAGTGATAACAGACCATGTTGTCCAGGAGATCCGTGAGATAATCTAATGTCTGTACACCTGAGTAGCTCAAAGGAAGCTCTTGCAAGGTTGGGTCAGGATTAAGAGTCCTCCCATTGCTCCCATTTTGCTACTGTTGCTGCCCAGCTTGTTCACTCAGCAGTTGCAAATGTCAGCTGTGACACTTCCCATAGACATCAGTGTAACCAAAACTGAAGGGAAGGCAAGAATCGAGGGCAGCTCAAAGCATTGCCTATTAACAAGTTGGCAAAGCGAGTTATCGTGTATGCTACCACTCCAGGGCAACTGCACAAGTGCAAATGGCTTTTCAGCCCTGGGTATCTCACAGAGAGCAGTCCCAAGGGGTTCCCTGAGTCACCCAACATCCAGTAAATCTAACCCATCTCATTTGGCCTGACTAATTTTTATATGTGCTAGCAGGCACTTGAAAACACAGCCTAGGACTTGCCTCACTGTGCATCCCATTAGTAACTTTTCTGTCACCTTGTGTCTGTGGCCTGGGCTACAGGACTGAAAGAATGATACCCAAGTTTTCAGCCTATACCTTTCTGTTATTTCTGTTTCAGATGAACTCAGAGTATTTAACTAGCATTGAAAAAACACCTTTTTTTTTTTTTTTTAATAAACAGTGTTGTAATTTCTTATATACTTAGGTTTGAAAAAGTCATAATTCAAAAGCAAATATAAATCTACTTCATAATATGTCTGATTAAAAATAAATAAATAAATAAATTTTACAAATTCCATTATAGTGTAATATGCTGTAGAAAGGAATTCAAGAAACCCATCTCAGATGGGAGAAAGGCTGAGATCATGAACAAGCCACAGAACGTGAAGGTATTTTTTCCATGTGATATGTCAGGAAATAGGATTGACAGAGGGCTCAAGGAGCCAATCTTTAATTCGAGTCTGTGAGACTGGCAAGACTTGAGTCATACTCTGCTAGTCTATGGCCACAGCAGGAGCAACTTATGCCTTCTGCATATGCTGCACTGCTGTTCTCCAGTCTGTAAAGTTTGACACTCTGCTGCTGTGCAAAAATTTCCTACGTGGGTCTCAGCAGGGTAGGAACCTCCCAAAATGACCACCCCTCAACCAAGCCCAGAGTCTCTATATGTAAGCAGTCCTGATACTCTCTGCTGGTCTCCTCTGAGAGATGTCATGCTCTAGCAGTCACCAACCCTTCACCAAAGCTGCTGCTATCAGTCAAGCTTAAATGGATATTAATATCTTAAATGGAGAATGACTCATGCAGGCAAGATGTAATAAAGGTGAAAGGCAGTGATCGCCTCTTTGTTCAGATAGACTTGGATACAATGAGCTCCTCTGGCATTGCTCCATTCTTTCAGGTTGCTAAAGTAACCTTTCTGGCAGCGGATGCAGATGGAGTGGCAGGAATGTCCTGCACAGCCTTTGCTGGTCTCACCTGCGAGGTGGCACTCAACAGCCCCACATATCACTGAAGATCGAAGCCTACTGCCAGCATGCTCTGCCTTGCCTTGACTCCTGAGAGGTGGCAGATACCCATTCCTCTTTCTTAGGCTGCTCTCGAGGAACAGACTAAAGTAGCCAACAGGGCATTACGAGAAACCTCATGAGCAGCCAGTCAACTATGACTCGATATCCCATTAAAACAAATCGGAGCATGGCAGCGAACCACATCTCCTCTCACTCTCCTTCCCCAGAGGGCTGCAAACCTTGAACTTCAAGATGCAAGAGCCTGGCTTTAGACCAACTCCATGCATGGCTGATGAATTAGGAGGCAAAGTTAGGCTCAAACTGGGACCAAATCCATAGCACAGACTGTTCCAACAAGCCTTTATGCATGTAGACCTCAGAGCACCTCCCACAGGGCTGTTACTCTTCTGCATGGTTTCCCACCCAAAATAAAGATTAATATCTTAATAATGGCAACAGGCATTCGTAATGTCCACCTGCATCACGCAGACTGCATCTCTTAAGACGGGGAGGTAAACTTTTGATATCTCTGTGGGGCAAGTGTGGAAATCATTATGTATATATTGGTTTCACTGGGTAGCTCTGATTGTGAGCAGAACTTGACTGTGCAAAATATCCTATACAAACACAAAAGACAAAATTTCCATAATTTTAACAAGCCAGATTGAAAGGGGAAACAGAGGTGGAGAGAGGTCAAGGTACTTAGTTCAAGGGCATTCATCAGATCAGTGATAAAGCAAGGGCAGACAGTTGCCTTACATTGTCTCTCCAAACAGATAAAGTAGTACTGTGAGAGTGTCCATATTTGTTAGCATCAGATATTTTCATTACGTTTCTATTGAATTTTCCTTGGCAGGGGTTCTTCATGTTACTGAAATCTGGCCACATTTTTTTTTGAAAGAGTGATTTAGTTCCTGTAGGTTAATAGATGTGGTTTTTACTGTCACAGAGAAAAGCCACTATTTTTGGTACTTTAACAAACTTGTGTTCTGGTGAAGGAGGTGAAACAGCTGAAAAAACTTGCCCAAATTACTGCACTTGGTCAATGGAAAAATCAACAGATGACAAAAGTTAAAACGTTGCAATAAAGTGCAATCAGCTACAGTTTATCCTGGGGATTCATTCATCCAGTGTTAACCCTATGTGAAAGGAAATCTGATATGTTTTCCCTATTGCAAACGACTCGATAACAGAATTTGTCAACTATCCCCATGTTAATTTCTCATTCCCACATTGCTGCACTGAACAATACTGAACATTTTTTTATAGTTAACGATCTCACAGTTTGTCTTCTAAAAGAAACTATCATATTTAAGGTTGAAAAAAATAATATTCTATGAAAAAAATAGAGAACTAGATTTTTTTTCAAACTTTTTGATCAAAGAAATACCATTGAAAATGAATTGCTTTATTCTTGAAAAGAGTATCAACAGCTTTATGTCCATTTGTATGAAATACTTAAACAAGCAAATACATATTCTTTTCCTTACTTTCATGTGAGCACCCAGAGCAATTCAGGAGTTTTTTCAATAAAATATTTTCTGACAGAAAAGCAGTTTCTACAAAATCAAAATTTCCACAGGGAAAATTTATCAAGTTTCTTTTCTTTTTCTCTAGGGAAAATAGAATTTAAATATTTAGTTCTGAAACATGCTTTGAAGTGTGTGAATTACCTCCAAGCTGAACACTCCACTTTCTTGCATCTATAAATAACCAGTGTGTCTCTCAGTCATGCATATTGGTGATGCTAGCAAGCAGTCCAGTGCCCAGGCACTTACTCCTGAAGGGCACAGAAAGGCATCCATTCTCACTTAGTCTGTGTTTCAAACATTACCAAATGCAATTATCAATTCTCTGAGAGACTGTGCAGAGGGGACAGCATTTTACATTCTGTATTTTCAGACAGAAGTGGTAATAGCTGGGGAGTGTGAAAGAGTTTGGTAACATTTAATCCCATGGCACTCCCCTGTCGATGAGGTTTCTTGTTACATCGCTCCACTGCTTTGTCCCAGAAAATGATGACCAGCTCAACACCGTGCAATGCTGTCTGCAGTTCACAGCATGGGCAGAGCCCCATGGCAGCCCAGTACGAGTCCAGATGTTTATTATGGTCATGGGCAAATAAAGTTGCTAAAGTATCAAGGGGAAACTAGAAACATTTGGACCAGAAAAGTGAGTTTGCTCTGCATAAATTCTGGCTTAATCATTTATTGTATTGTTATTTTCATTATTTGTTATCAGCTATTATTTAGCTATTGCATGCTAAGATTATATGTTATATTCATTATTTTGTCTGCTATCAATGGCTGTTTTGTAATCTGAATAGTCTGAATCTCCATGGTAAGGAAGATGACAAAAACATATGCAATAATAGAAACAGAAAGGTTTTTATTAGGTTTAAATTATAAATTATTGTAAGTAAATAATATGAATATTCTTAAATTATATACCAGAACTGGAAGGCAGTTAAGTGGAAATAATACTGTTAGTGTAGGTCTGCCAATCAAATGTTAAGGTAGTATTCTTTTTGGTTTTAGTGGGCATCTGGCAACCTTGCTATTTAATTCTCCTGTCCTGAAGAGTCATGTGCTTCTGTTAACAAAACCAAAAACAAACAAAAAAAACCAGCATCTATATATTTTTGAAATAAACTTTCAGTGACTGTCAGAGTACAAAATCAGATGTACAATTGGCAGTGTTCAGTGTCCCACATATGACAATGAGGACGAAACAACCTCTGCAAATGGTGAATGCAAAACTGTGTTCTCCAGGACTGTTATCTAAAACCCTAAAACAGAGACTAACTTAAAACCGATGTCTAAGATATTATATTATTCCAGAGGTAGTGTGGCGGAACAGCACAAAAGGTGTTAATGATGGAAAATGAGCTAGCTGTGATAGCTGTGTTATTTGTGTTTTCTATATCCACACTATACCAGGCCTCTTGTATCCAGTATGAAGAGAAAGCTTATAGAGGGCAGAAGCATTCTCAAGGAAACATTGATTTATGCTGCAGTATATTATCCACATAATTCACCGCCCTGTTTTGAACATTCTAATAACTACACATTAAATTGAGGTCTTCGTTGTGTGTTACCTGATTTTACCTATTGCAAAACACAATTATTCTACAAACATTTTAACCAGAAGGAGGACAAAGCCAGGTTTATAGTACCAAGATTTTGGTTTGTCCTTGTAGAAGAGAACCATAAATATCTACAAATAACAAGAACATCCAGAGTTGTATCTGCAGGGTTAAAGCTGAACTGATTTCCATGGGGTCTCTTCTAAAAACCAGTGGAGAGGCAGGACAGCAGGAGGCAGGGCTGGCCAAGGCACAGTTACAACAGGGCAGGGGCTGATGGCCCTGGGCTGAGCTGAAATGGGGTCCTGGTCCATGGCCAGGGGTGGGGAGAGGGCCCAGGGGAAGAAGGGCAGGGCCAGGAAGGGCTCATGGTACCCTTGGGGCAGATGCCTTGGCTGGCATCACCCCTATCTTTCCCTTAAAAGTCTGTGAATGATACTGGCAGTGAAGAAAAGGCTCACAGAGTGCGAGGGAACAGCAAGGCTTTCAGAAAACTTGGAATCCTCAGTGAGATGCAGTTCTGGAAAAGACTGTCCTTTCATGGGGCTCTTCATACTTGTAAAACCCACCTCCTGCCAAAAGTAGCAGGCACTTTAATGAAATGATAGCCTCTGTGTAAAGGCTTCATGAAGGGAATATTTTAAAATAAGTAAATAAATTGCCCCACTGAAATAAAAAAAAAAAAAAAAAGAAAGAAAGAAAGAAAGAAAGAAATGCAGGTCCAGAGGTGTTAGCTTTGCAGGAAATCCTGTCTCACTTGGATGGATATAGAGAGCCTGAAAAACAGCAGAACCATTAGGTAGCAGAGGTGAGAGAAAGAGGGTTACATACACACTTTACAAAGGGACACTATTCACCCTGTGTGTACACGGACTGCACACACAGAAGGCTGCACTCTTTAACGGAGATGTAGAAAATCCCTGTACAAAGTGCTCTTTCTACAGCTGTCTTTGAGACAAGCCACAGTGCATCCCTGTTGCTAGACAGATGCTAAGCTGGTGTGTGTTAGCCAGCGTATCGAAACCTGCCTCATCAAAACACGAAAGCCTTTGGCCATCACAATAACCACCACTGAAAAATAAATAAGTAATAATAATAAAAGGGAAAATTAACACCTGAGGGAAAGAAAAGAAGTCCCAAAGCTGATCTTGAGAAACAACAGACCTGGGATCTGTTAAAAGACAGGGTGAGAAACTAGTTCCAGGTGATGCAGCTACTTTTCTTGAAGTTGTCCTGCGCTGAGATGCAGGTGTGGATTTCCAGAGGGCCCGGCAAGGAGGGTGCACTTTGACACCACCCTCACTTACAGATCATACCAGATGGTTAGCTGGCAGTTGCACGGTTGCAAACCCATCCCATGTGCATTCACCCCCAGCCAGATGCACACATCAAGTCTTGTCTCTTTAGATGCTGTATCTGCCAAGTTGAAATGCAATGAGCTTATTAATATATACAGCCTTCAAAGCAGGATGGGCCTTATAGGTCAAAATTAACCCAGAATTAATTGTGCCCAAGACCAAAGCTTCACAGAAGTACACGTTATGCCCTGTGCTAGATGGTCTGCAAACATGGGTTAATGTCTGACGAATGCCAGGGTTAGGGACAAAGAAATTCACCTGTTTAATTCAGATCAACTGTTAAACAAATCCTGGGCTTGAGCAGAGGCAGCTCAAGGTCAGACAGCAAATCTGACACTGGGCTGTGCTCTGCGTGGGACACCGATGGTTTAAAGCACAGGAAGGTAAAGATGGAGTAGCAGTGACCCAGAGCACTTCTTCAGCTTCATATTCCCCTTTGCTTGCTATTTTGGATTAAAGCCTGTATGATGCAAGGCAGCACTTTATTAAGAAACACTCTTTTTTTTTTTCTTTTTTCTTTTTTTTTTTTTTCGGACAGCCAGATGAGTTTTTGGGGCCAGCTTTTATCTGTCATCAATCAGTATGCAGCACTCAGTGGAGGAGTGTAATAAAGCAGTTCATCAGAGTATGATTTGCAATAATGTGAAAGTATTTAGATTCAGATGTCTCTGTTTGAGTGTGTGTGATGTTTCTGCCTACTGTCCATAATAAAACCCAAATGCAATAGTGAAGCGTCCATTTCTGCCCTTTGTATTCAAATCAGTAGAGCTATATCCTTTTACCCTCAACAATTATGGCAAGTTTCCTACTAATATCTGCTTTGTACTATTTTACACTAACCTATATGTATGTATGTATATTTCATATTGGTTTAATAACCAGAACCCTAAAAGAATTTTCCACAGCCCATTGGTGCCTGGCTTTCTGCTGCATGGATAAGATTTGCCTCCTGTATGGCTGTAAGTTATTCTTACTGCAGAGATTGTCAATATTCTAGAAAAGCAAGGCAGTGGACCATATCCAAGCACTCAGAAACCTCAGTGATAACAAAGAATTCGTACGTAGGGAAGGAGATGTACAGTTCTGTGCCATCTGTATATCACCGGCTTTTAAACCCAGTTCACTCAGTAGCTGGATGCATGTAGACATTGAAAGGGACTAGAAAAAGAATGGGTCTTTGTCTAGTTGAAGAGTTACTTTGGATTCATGCCACCTGTCAGACTTGACATAAGGTCAACAGTGCCACACACTGCAAAGATATTAAGGAGAATAAGAATGGATCTCTCCCTTGTATCCATTGACAGCAACAGCCCTTCTGTGCCAGCCATCCATCAGTGCCAGTAAGACAGATTCAGCTCCTTGCCCCGGCCTGTGTCTGTACCGCCTGTGACCCTAGATTAACATGAATAAACTTGTAAGTGGGTTCTCTATGAGCTTGCCTGAGAATACCAAGTTTGATGGTAGGTGGCAGATGAACTGAAATGATGTATTCAGGATAGATTATTGAGGAGAAAAAAAAAAATGAGGTTGGGTATTGCTAGAAATACTGAGACTCCCTCCCTGAATTAAGCATGAGCTATTTCTGCCTGGATGATAAAGCTGAATATATAATGATAACACGAGTCCCCAAGTCTTTGACTCCTTGTCTTGTGGATGTAATGTTAAAATAAATTAGGAGGCTGTCTAAATTGCTAGAGCCTGGGAATCTGTTCAGTGGTACTGGGACCACCAACCCCAGGGATAGCCAGGGAAACCTCCGTGGAGGACCGCTGCACAGGCACACGAGCACAGGAGACCTCTGTAACACCTGTTAGTGAAATTAATATATATATATATATGCAAATTAGTTAAGTGTTGCAATTCAGACTGAGCCCAAAAAGAAACATACAGGAGAGTTAGAGGGTCGCTTGCAGATTACCACTTGTAATCATTGTCCCTGTTATTCTTTTTGCACCATAGCGTCCTCTCTAACCTCGATTGTGTTGTGTCATCGTTAACACAGAACAACAAAAAATGTTTTACCAAAGTCTGTAAAGCTCCTATGGGATGCCACCCACTATTCCAAAAGAAAGAGCATTTGCTGAACAAAAACATATCACCTTCATGTTAAGAGGTTGGATAGCGTATGTAGAAGGAATAGACCTATAAGACCACCTTGTCCTGGTGACAGGCAATCTAAGACAGCCCGGTTTGTGTTTTGAGGTTAGGCTGTTATAGATGGCTCAACCTTCAGGCAAACTGCTAAGAATTGGCCAACAAAGTTGTTTTATTGTCTGTGATGCCATGAGTGCACAAAAAAACTAAGCCAGAGTTACACCACTGAAACTGGAGGGGTACAAGACATCAAACCTTTCTTTTCTCCCTCCTTTAGGTCTTCAGTTATGATCGATACAAGAACCATAAATTAAGTGCAGGGGACCCTATCCACAACAGAAGGCTCCCCCTGTTTTCAAATGCAGGGTTTTTTTATGCTCTATTTGACATATCACAGGATCAAATAATATTAATTTCAAGTCATCTAGCAAAGTGTCTACATGTCTTGCAATTACAGTGAGAGTTATGAATATAGGAATACATTAAAATGACCAGATTTTAATAGATTGGTTTGGAGACCAAGTGGACTTACAACATCTATGCCCATTTTCTCTCAATTTAACTTGCTGAAGGAATCACTCCTATCCTAAAATTAAATATTCACATCCATTATTATTCTCGGACTAGGGACAATAATTTAAATTAATATCAAGATGCATTTTTAAAAATCATCAATCTGCCATCTTAACTACATTATTTTGTACCTTCAGGCACTTGTTGTAGTTTTTATGAACATGATTCAAATAAATTGGCTCTTTTTCCTCGGTGGCTTCTTTAATTACTTTGTTATTATCCAAGGAACCGGTTTAATTTAAATGAACACAGTGTTCCTGCTACTACTACCCAGAGAAAACACAGACTAAGAACATGCTGTTTTGTAGTTACAGTGTATAGCTCTGCATGTGGATGCCAAAACTGGTCTGGTCTTACCCAGTTACCTGCCTTGTGTGATCCAACAGGCTCCTACCAGCCCAGCATAATCGCTTGTCCCAAACACCTTCTTATGAGGCTTTCCAGATAAAGAGCAAAGGTAATTAGGCAATTAGATTAAAGGACACTTTTACAGAACATTTATTTCATGCCCAGACTACACAGTTACTTCATCTTACCTAGGGCAATGTTCTTTTACCAAATATTTGTGTATTTTTAATCAAAGAAATGTGCCTAACAAATAAACACAAGAAATTAACAGTATTTGCCCTGTTACGTCCCTATATTCCTGTTATAATAATACAGGTTGGTAACCCAGTTCTGCACGTAGGTGTAAGATTCCTCCTCTCCCTCCTTTTGGTGTCTTTCCAACTAAAGTACATAATAAAATACATAAGAGGGTGTTTAAAAAAAATACAAGCAAACATTGGTACTTCATAAAATATTTAAAGACCTTACAAAAACGCAAAACTGTATTTCATTTCCTGAAATAGTTATAGTTTCAAACTCCATCTATTTCTTTTAAACCAAACCCATATGTGTTTGAGGCAGTTTTAATCTGTGGAAATACTTTATTTCTGGCTGCCTGCATGAGTGAGCATTAAGTATGAAGCAACTAGTACGGCAAGTCAGGATATTGAGAAGAAATTGTTGTATCTCAAAAAGCAAATTGTTAAAATCTGAGCAATTTCACTGTTTTTTTCCCCCCTGTGATTAAATAGGAGCTACATGACATTATTTCACAGACGTGGTCTAGGTAGCTGGCATATTCTGATTTTTCTGCATGTTTTAATGATGACACGTCTTCCCCCTGCCACACAGCTGCCATTTTGTGTTCCTTTACTTGTGTCCTGTGTACAGAGGACACATGCAAGGAGATTTTTTTAGGACAGCGTGCACATATGTAGGCACGTGGGCCAAGACTCCTTACTTTTGCCTTTCCCCTATCCCTTTCTTAATACCACAAGGAGCCCTCAGAGACAAGCTGCTCAGCACGTAAGGGCTTGTTTCCGCACGGAGGAGCACAGACACCTTGGGAAGTCATTTACAGCAAGGTGAAATGCGTCCTCTGCTTTAACAGCATTTCACACCACTCTTGTACAGACAGAAACGATGCTCAAAACACAAGTCAGAGGAGAGCTGGGCCCAGCAGCTCTCTGTACTCAAGCTGTGCTCACTACAGATGACAACCCTGGTTGGCCCTGATGTTTCTCCAACATTTGATGTGAATTTTGTTGCTGTTAGTCAATTAATATTGTCATCACGAAATCAGAGGGAGAGGCAAGCACAAGAAAGACTATGTGATTATTTTCTTTTTTAATGTGATCTCTGCTGAGCATAAGGTTTATATTTGCTTAATTAGGGCTTCACTATAAACATTAATGACCCTAAGGCCAACCTGATTTGTTTGAGAAAGGTAATAAATTATCTGCCAGAACAGTTTGATCTCTGTGTAGAAGTCTTGCTCCAGCTGGAGCCTGCCTACATCCCCAAGCTTCCCATCAGTTCATCTCACACGTCTTTTTACTGCACCACAATTCCTCTTGCAGCAGCCTCAGACATGTCAGCTAGGAAAAATATAAAAAGCCTCGTCTTTCCCTTTCAGATGGATGCTCTGCTGCCCACCACAGAGCTGCGTTCGGAACAATCATTGCTTCTTGCAACTACCAGGAACGTGTCAAGATCTTGAAAGAAATAATTAGATGCCAACTTTGGATAATAGAGTATTTAAAAATCAATTAGCCTTAATGGGAATACTTCGCAAGTTTTCTCATGATTCTGCCATTTGACACAATGTGTTGAAGTGTGTCTCACAGACAAGTAATAGCCCAGTATCTCACGGGAAAGTGAAGCCTCCACTGTGATGTACTAAGAGTGCATTTTACTGCTTCTGGAGGCCATTCATTTCTTGCCATCCCGGCGTCAATGAACTTCCTAGCCGCTGTCAGCGTGCTTAGTGCACATGTCAAGCCAGCACTGTGCTGGCCCTGACATCAAACAAACTGTCGGCAATCAAGATATTACCTCGAGCTGGCAAGGAAGAAAAATAACAGGACCCTATAAAGAGCAATAACCGAAACACTTTCTTTATCGACCACCCCAAGTTTCCTGTAATCTCATGGCCATAGCATAATTAATCTGCTACAGATGATGGCATGAAGAGTGTTGAGAAGAAACAAATTATATCTTCTGCTTCACACTCCATGAAAATGTCATTTTAAAGCTGATGTCTGGGGGGGGCACGTTCCACTTTCTCATTTCCCAGGGTCCGCCAAGGAGCCAGTCTGGTCCAACTTTGTCCCCTTGCTGTCAGTGCCTCCTTGCATACCTCTTTCTCCTGGAAAGCAGGCTGCAGACACGGCACCGCTGGGCTGCTTGGCAATTGGGACACTTTGTGGATTTGCTTTTTTCCTCACTGCTTTCTCCCTGATGACCTAACATGATGCGATGGGGCAGCTATCTGACTGACCAT
Source organism: Cygnus olor (assembly GCF_009769625.2). NCBI lineage: Eukaryota > Metazoa > Chordata > Aves > Anseriformes > Anatidae > Cygnus > Cygnus olor. The sequence goes on from NC_049170.1 coordinate 135,767,053, forward strand.
TAGCTTCATGTGTCTTTCCGAATACAGCTATAACCAAATCAGTTCAGATTGATTCGAGTGTAAGATTTATTTCTTTTCTAGTCTTAGTCCATAAAGCATATGCACATTTTATTTGTCTACCTCTAAGGAGAAGAAAGAAGCCAAAGAACCACAGAAATGCCCCTTCTTCCCCTCTTTGGGCCATGGCACCGAGATCCAAGCACACAAGATGTGGCAGACTCAGGATCGGTTCCCATTTTCCTGGAGGGCACTCAAGCCTATTTTTTCCAGTTCCTCACCCCCTCAAGAAGGATTTTCGATCTTTGTGTTTGGGAAACAACAGGGAGATGAGATACTGGCTTTTCAGAGCCCAGCCTAGAGCATGGTTTGTGTCTCATCCACAGCAGCACAGTGCCAGCAGGGCAGATCAAGCATGCCCACACCTTGCAGCAGCCCTTTGCCTGCTCCCCCTGGGAGCTGAGAAATCCAGGGTGCTGTGCTTCATACAGCAGTTGCCTCCAGTGTCTCAGGTCATAAATCCTGGGTCATGGACAGATGGGGATAAAGAAGAGACCCAGCCCTGCCTTTTCCCCACTCTTTCATGCCTGAGATACTTCTTCCTACTTACACACACACACAAAACGAATCCATAACAAACAAACAGTTATTGTATTCCTGCCCAAATCTACTCAACGTTTTGCTGTTGTTTCTTAAAATGCTTTTTGTGTTGAAGTTTCTTTGATGCATTTTAAATGTTTCAGAAATTAAACAGAACGGCTGTTCATATAATAGATGAATATTTGCCTGTTATGTGTCCTAATAGCAAAAAGATACTGCATGGCTAAGGGAATCATAAAGACTGAAAACAAAAATGCTTCATAAGCTAAATAAACAAAAACACATATATAAATTAAAAAGTAGCATAAATCAAATTTTGTCTGTGGGGTGCCCTTTCAAGCATCAGAGCGTGGGAAGAGACTGCTGTGAAACATTAAAAAAAATAGCTCTATTTGCATCATTCCAGTGGCTCCAAACAAAACAGCCATCATTGCATGAGATGAATAAGGGATGCACTTTCCCCTGTCATTTTGCCTGGCACTTTCTGACATCAGCTCAAACTTTAAGCAGCACTCAGCCAATCCTGCAGCATTACCATATCTCTTTGACCATAAAATAAATAAATAAGCAAACGCACCCAGATGCAGCAGCATATCTGCTTAAATGGATTGTTCAGAGATCTCTCCTTGAAGTTAGTTTCTCAGGCTTTTTAAATGGGTAGCCTTGAGCTCATATATCTCTGTAAGTACCAACACTATGAATCACCTTGAAGAACTTTAAAAAACAAAACAAAACAAAAAAAACTTTACAGATGTACTAAAAATGAAAAATGGAGTTCCTTCTGGCTTCCACTGCCTGAGAACAGTGTCATCTTTTTCTTTTCCTTCTTCTTCTAGTTTATAGATTTAAGAAATAAGCATTTCCCAGGGTTTGGCTGACAAATATTTGTATACGAAAACACCTGCACGATTAAACAGAACAACATGCTTATAACTTGTCCTTTACTCTGCTTAGCAATCAATTCTTTTGCAAATTTGCATAGTTACGATGACACAGTAGCAAAGGAGATCTAAGCGCTTGTTTTATCTGCTTCCATTTTCAAGTGCTTATCATTCAAGCATATTAAAAAATATGGCTTTAAGCTGTGCAACCTGCTAGCTGGGACCCTGAGAGAAGATACAGGGACTATTGCTTCATGTTCCTCCTGGAACTGGATGGGAAAATGGTGTATGGCTGTACCATGTCCTCTATTCCCCAGGTGTAACCACAGGTAGATCCCCCTGTTGGACCAGACTAAGGACTAAGACTCCTAATCAGCTGCCCTCATCCTGTGGTGGGCTGTTTGGAAGGTTTATATAAGGCTGCTGTAATAAAGTTGAGAATAAAGGCAGCCAGAGGCATGAGGGGTGTTCCTGAGTTCAAGTTGACTCCCTTGAACATATGGAGCTAAAACTTGTTCCCTCCTCTTTCCATCTCTCTTTCACTACAGATATAGTAATGAAGGAGGTTTAATTTTGAGTTTTTTACTATCTATCTTAGTAAAAAAGCAATGTTTGAAATGGGGGGGTTGTTCATTTTTTGAAGTGATTATTTTTAAACAAGGATTTAAACAAACCAAAAAAAAATCCAGCCTGTATTTTATATTTTTCCATTGCAAAATAAATAAAGAAAAATGAAAGATGGGCATACAAATTAGCTGTACTAGTAGGAGAAAACATCAGATCTTTATTTAGTATCAGAACACATTCAAATACAGAGGTATTTGTTATTCTTTAGTTAACAAGGAGTTAATTTTGAGATTTTCTTGCCTCCTTTCCCTAGCAGGCACAGTAAGAACTGCAAGGGAGACAAAAGATAGGAATACATGGGGGAAGGCATCCCACCAGTGGTGGTGTTTGTTACTGTCTGGCTTCCTGTTCTAATTTGTTTTCATACAGGTTTTCACCTTCATCAGCCCATAGCCTGCTTTGTTTCTGCTTTGAAGCCCTAACAGGTCTGAGAGCAGCTGTGTTCGCCCTGGACATCGTGGCACCGCCAGGCAGAGCCAGAGATGACCCTGTGGGATGCCGAGAGACTGCAATATCCCCCGGGGTGCTTTGATCGAGATTAGGCTCTGGAGGTACTGATGGAGACTGCCTCTTCCCCTGTGATCTTGCCATGCAGCAGCTCCAAGGAGGAGGGGGACCATTTCACCTTCAGAGCGGGATCTGGCATCAAATCAGCTCATGGTGATGGGATGCAGAATGGGAACAGAATAAATTCATCCGAAAAGAGCTCTTGTGCCCAGACAACAGGCCTATAGGCAGGCGAGGGAAGCTGTACATTTATATGCAGTGTGGAGGGTTGGCGAGGCTGCTCTCCGGGCTCCAAGCGCTCTCTTGGTTAGACTTCAACATGACAGACAGCCATCAGGTGCAGACACAGATGGGAGATATAGGAATTCTTCCTAGAGAGGACCGAAATAGCTCCTGACATTCAGAGAACTGCACTGGAGATGGACACTTCTCAGAGACAGGGTAAAAACCACCGGGGCTCCGTGTAAGGGGGCGGGGAACATGGAAGAAACTCTGTTTCCTTGAAAAAAGATTGCAGCTTCTCCTGAAAAGAGGCGTCTTCTCCAGGCTGGGAGCTCCTGAAGATCTTCAGCCAGACTCATTCCTTCACTGCCATGGCTTTCTTCTGGTGTTGCATCCTTCCTGGCCTCCTCCCAAATCACAGGGACACAGCCTAGGGCCAGAGGAGAAGGCTGAGCAGAGGCAGCTCTCCCCCATCTCCGAGGAGGAAACTGAGGTGTTTCCTGAAGACAATCACTATGTCATTCAGGCTAGTGAGAAGAATTATATCTACTACAGTCCTTTTCAAAAAAAAGAAAAAAAAAAAAAAAGAAAAAAAAAAAGGAAGAATAAGAAACATTAGCAGCCAGGAATGAAAGACAGAGTGAAGGAATGACACACACTCAAACCAGTGGTGACTCACGTGCAGCACAGCACATCCAGAAGGAGCAGTGATGAGCTCTCACACACATGATGATGCTCGTTCATTCAGACAGCTCCCAGCAAACCCTAACTCAGAGTTTCTCACAACCTCTCTGTCTGAGAAATTCTTTGTCCAGCTTCAAATGTTGCCAGCCCTGCGATGGAATGAAGAAAATGCTTAACAGTGTTCAGAAGCACTAAAAATAAAGAACTCAGTGAAAGTACAGTAGGATTTTCACATAAACTGAGTGTGGTGGGGGAAAGGGTGAACAACATCGGGCCAATTGCAAGCCAGAAGCACCTGCATTTTCATATTGCCCCTCAAACTGCCAGCTTTACACTTATCTTTGCTTGCACTTCTGAGGAATATTAGTGAAATGAACATTGGCTGTTATATTCTGAAATAACACAATGCCTCAACTGGCACATGTACTGTAAGCTTTTTTTTCAGCCCCAACCCCAATCCCAACCCCAACCCCAACCCCAATGGACTTGTCAGCAGTTTCTATCATTAGCAACATAATCCCTCCACTCTCCCACTCTCTCTTTTTATGTTTTCCCAGGGCTGCACCAATAATGAATAATTTACCAGTGTGGAGAAAGAAAAGTGTCACTACTGGAGTCTCAAGGCTCATCACTCACAAACCTGTCACATGGTCAAGAGTCATCAGTGCCATTATTTGTGTGAAGAGAAATTAGCACTAATCTATCACCGAGTCTCTTGCTCCAGCCACTGTAAATGGTGCCAGATTCTTAACAGAGCAGATTGTCTGTGCCACTGCAAATTGCTTATCCTGATAAAATTAAACAGAAAAAAAAAAAAAAAAGAAAAAAAAAAGAAAAGTCTTCTCACTTACTTTGCAGACAACATCCCACATGTACTAAGAATTAAAGGAGAGCCCCTATAAGGCAAAGGGCTTTTACCTTTCCCATGCTGGAGAAGATTTACCTCTCTGCTATTAATAAAGAGTGATTCAATCTGCAGAGCGGATTTCAAGCAGTGCTTTCAAAGGTGTACTTTTTTTGCAAAAAGGAAATATGCCTTTCCATGTCATAGAATAAGCATGTGAATGCTCAGGTTTGAATTTAGGAAGGAAAGGAAATGCCCTGTACTGAACTATGAAATATAAACAATGCACAAAGTAGAACAAAATGGTGTCTTGACTAAATAATCAGGGCAACAATGAGAACTATTTTGTTATGAGGGGCTTCCTCCTGTGAAAGAAAGGAAGAGATTGGTAATGCACTCGCATTTGTTTCAGCAGTGATTTCCATCTATCAAACTGGGGATTTTAATGCTATGACCATCAGCAGATTTTTGGAACGGCCCCTACAGGAAATCAGCAGCAAAAGCAAAGCCACAGCAACCCAGCTCATCCTCGCTGCTGAAGATGTGACAGCTGGGGTTCGGGGGCAGGAAGTCCCCCAGTCCCTCCAAGAGGCCTTGGTGGATCTCTTCAAAGGATCAGGCTTAGTGTCCACCAGGGACTGACCCCCATGGCTGGTGAAGTCCAAGCAGAGCTCACAGCAGAAAAAAAAGTGTTTTCTGACTCCAACGATTCAATTCATCTCCTTCCTCTCCCGCCCTTTGTTCAAAATAATTTTGCAATTTTAATGGCTAGTGAAGTAGCTACTGAAGGCCTGTACAACTAGGGGGTCATGAGTGAAAAATGTAATACTTTGGGTCATGAGAAATGCTGGCCTAAAATCCATGCCATTATAAAAATTTTGGAAGAAATAACTTTTTTAGTTTGATCAAAAAGCACTCAATTTGTTTTAAAAGTCTTGTTTCATCTCACTCTGAGAGGATCTACAGACTGCCAGGTCTCCAGCCTGGCTCTGAGCCCAGCAGCCATCCTTTGAAGGCTTTTCAAGGCCTAAGGCTGCCCTCACACCCTTCCTTGTCAGCAAAGCTCCCCCAAAACCCACTCTCAGGGCACCCCCCAGCTATGACAGCCCATGTAGGAGGCTGCATGAGGAACATCACACTGCCTTGGGCTTAATTAGGGTTTGCATCTAAGAACCTCCAAGGACACCATGCATCCTCCTACCACAGGGTCATCTCCTCTCAGCCCTGAAGGTCGCACTCTGTCTCCGTTGGGACCTCCAAAGAGGCTGGGCTGCTCTTGAGGAAAACAGGGAGAATGGCATGGCTTGAAGAGGATAGCCCTGTCACAGCAAGAGGAGGACCAAGTTTGTGGAAGTGCTCCTCAGCACTGAGATTGGGACTGACCCCAATAGTAGCCAGATGTTACGGAAATATCTGCATCCAAACACCACTGCAAAACCTCAAAGGCCTTCTCAGACATCAAAATAAGTATGGGTTTTAAAGTTCAAAGGTCTTTGGGATTTCCTCTTAAATTTTTTCATAATTACTCTTTTTTAATTAAAAAGAAATGTCAGAATTTCACACAACTCTCCAGTCACCTGTGAAAACTAATGACATTATCCTAAAGCTGTATTCTTGACTGAATTTCCAGAGTTCCTTACCAATAATTAACCTCTCTACTATCCCTCTTGTCATGATTTTGATTGTTTGTCACTCCGTGACTGTAAAGCAGTAATTATTAAATAAATAATTAGTAGAAGTGCATCCAGGTTCTCTCTCCTTCTCAAGCACATCCAATCCACTACAGCCCTAGTATAGTTTTGTGTCCCAAGCCACCACACACCCACTGCCAAAGAGCCTGAACATTGCTGTACTCACTGTGTCCCCGGTGCCCAAGGCTGACTCCCTTCTCCAAGGCCAAAGTTTCTGTTACTCATCACTTCCTTGCCAAGAGAAATGACCTGCTTTCCAGAAAACCAAGGCATTGCAAATGTGTTCTGGGACTGCAGTATCAGACATCAGAGGTGGGGACCAACCCCTGGGAAGTCCAGCTATGGGAAGAAAGGTTGAGGGCTCTGAAAGAGCAGCTTGACTGAAAAAGAGGCATCTCCTGGTGGTGCTGGGGGGCAGCACACCGTGTCCTCCCCCTGCTCCTCTTCACTTCTGCACTGCAAATCGCTCTTGCTGTTCCAGCTTGCTGGAGCAAAGAGGTAGAAACACCAGCTACAGTGTTTGAAGGGACTCCTCAGACAGAAAATGTTTGTGGCTGAAGGCAGACTGTGAGACAGACAGGCGGTATTCAGATTTGGATTGTACTGCTATGTCACCGAGGAACCCGTGATGTTTTCTCGCTCCCTGAGCACATCTGTTGCTGGAAACACAACAATGTTCACCTTGTTAAAAGCAACCTGAGTCACAAAGCAGCCAGGAGGAGCAGAGTGGCTGTGGAGGCTCCCGGGAAAGTTTTCCACTATGCCCTGCTCCCTGCAGCTTGCAAGGTGAAGGAGAGGGCACCCTGGACCACATGCCTGGACCAGTTACACAGGCAGTCTTGGCACACCACGGCCTCATGATTAACCACAGGAGGACTGGTCCCCACCTTCCATGGGGAGGGTGAGAAACTAAGCTGTGAAAGCACCTTACATCACTCCACTGGCAAACAAGGGCTTTCTTCATCTGGCCAGGCAGTATGTTGAACCCATGAAGGCTCCTGGAAGGTCTGCTAGTCAGATCTTGGCTTTCTCTGTGATTTTCCAGTGTCTCCATCCCCACGATGGCTAGATTGTCTGGCTAGATGGTGTCACCTCCCAGCAAGACGAGAACCTCCTAGATGACAGAGTAGCAAGCAGGCACCAACAAAAGGCATTCGAGTTTTCTGCAGCTGCATCTGTTCTGCCAAGTACTATAATATTTTCAGTCACATTCATTTTGCCTTCAAGGAAGAAGTTTATTATGACCTCAGACCACAAGTGGAGCCAGTCTGAAAGATGAAAAGTGTATCATATTGTATCTGATGATGTCAGCTCACACTTCTCTGTAAGCCTCCCCCAGACTGAGTCATAGCAGGAGGGTTCAAAGTGAATACTAAATAGGATTAGCTTAAAGATATAATGCCAGCAGGCTAATTTATCAGTAATTCAGAATGGTGTGAATTTCCCTGACTCGGTGATCTCTTATCTGTCCCCTGGTGAAAGTGAAGCAGGATGCCTTTCTGGTATCTCAGATCAGTAACAAGCTTGGGATGATTTTAATTTAAGATCCCAGCTGCAGTATTTGCCTTTTTTATGTCTTAGCACACTTTACACCCTCGCACAGTGTCAGAAATCAAGCCTTTAAATATGAAATTCAAAAATACACATGAAGACTACAGCCATCTTTAACATGTTCATGGCAAGCTGCACTCTGTCAGACATGCATCCCAAAGCTTTGTTCTACAATCCTAAGTGCTCCAAAATGACCCTGAAATAAATCACAATATTAATCTGACTCAGAACAGTAAAATTCAGGTCACTCAACACGTACATGACCTCCCCAAAAAACTCTTAGGCAGATAAACGTAATCTCCATTAAGATCTCCTGAACAGATGTCACACATACTGAAACTTTGGAATGCGATGCTCCCTTGCAACAATACAAGTCATTAACTGCTCGATATCATATATATTGATCCAGAAGTGATTCAATACACAGTCCACCTCTTAGACTGATTGTTCTCACAAGCAGAAAGCACTTTCTAAGCAGGTGATATTCAGTGGTGTCTATGCAGCACTGTTGACTCACAACACCTTGCGATACTTTTCATGCTCTGCGTTGGGTCTGAGCAGAGCAGAGCAGTGGCAGTAGATATCTACAATCCAAGCTCAAGCTGTAGGTCCACTGTAAAATTTGTTGCACCACTGACAAGTGGCCAGTATCTCTCAGTGACTCAATGAGCCTCTCTGAAAAACATTCTGCTTCACCCCAAAGAACCCTCTGATTGATGTAGTCGGCAGCATTTGTTCTTTGTCAACTCATGCTTGCCTTCTGACGCTGCAATAAATCACAAGTGCTATGATGCACTAGTTGGTTTCAGTGCAGATAGAACCCATTGCAAATATAGATTTAAATGGCTGCTTTGAATTGCACACACACACCCTTTTTTTTCTTTTTTTTTTTTGTTTGTTCAGGTTTCTTTACAGAGGCTCGTTTTACAAATGTCTGTTTACTCTCACACTTTAATATTATCAATTAGCAGGGTCAAAGAGCTCCCCTTAGGAAGGTTTAAAACAACACTTTTTGCCTTTGGTTTTAATGCCGTACGCAAGTTTGCGTGCCATCTACTGTGTAGCAGTATACCTCCCACTTGCTTTGTAATCCTAAAAATCTATGCCCTGATTCATGGCTGGGGCATGCAGTGGCAGCCAGATCACAGCACTTACACGCAGACCTTTTCATAGGAGCACAATGGTGTCCATTAAAAGAAATGAAATCTCTTGCTTGGGAAGAAACAAAAACACACAAACACACACACAAAAAACACAGCATCCCTATATTATAGTCTGTAGCTAAACCTGAAGCTGCATGGACCCCAAGCCAAAACATAACCACAGTTTAGGGCAAGTGGCATAACGTGTTCAAACAACAAGATCCCACCACAATAACAGACTTAAAGAGCCAGGCAAAAGGTGAGTTTATTTGTCTTTGTTGGCAGTGAAGATATGTGGAGGTTTCTTTGGCTGAAATTTCTTATTTCCTTTAAAAAAGGGCAAATGGAACACCCCCTTTCCCCATCACTCTCCACAAAAATGTCAACAGCTGGATCCCTACGTGCTCCATCAGCTGTGGGCAGCCGCCTAGCGCAGACCTCCTTTCAGTGAGCTATTATTTCACTAGTGGCTGTAATAGGTTATTATCCGTGTGACACAACCTCTGGAGTGGCAAAAGATACTCGTTTTTCCTCTACTGACAGACTGAAGAGCTAAATTACAATTTAAGGAACCAGGTACCCAATTCTGTCAAAACATCCCACGCGATTGTTTCTTATTCAAGAGAAAACGATACATAATCAAGTAGAAGTGCATGAAGGCTCCAGGTCTAAAATGAGATATCAGAGACAATATTAAGTGATGTCAATACTAGGACCACCTTCTAGCTATAGTGAGCTTCAGGTTAAACAACTTAAGAAAAGCTCAGTAAGGAAAACAGATATGGCTAGCTTTGCAAAAATTAAAATAACTCCAAAGTGAAAATGGTTTTCTGAACTTCATAGAATAAATAATAAGAAATAAGAAAATTAAAGTAAAAAAAAATTAATAATACAAAAATTAATTTATTCCACAGGTGAGAGAAAACATATGAGTTTTAAATTCTTTCATTTTGAAGACTTTATGGTTTTAAAGCTTATGAATTAACTCGAGACAGTGTTATGCTAGAAATTTGGTGAGTATTCTTCCACGTAAATTAAGAGAAGATGAACTTAAAACATTAAATGATATTTCTTGGAGAATTTTATGTAACACTCCCAGAGAAAATTTAAACAAAATTCAAGGTGCCCTACTCTTGGCACCACATAGTCTTTGATTTGTGAAGCAGTTTTTAGATAATTTAACAGCCAGAAATGGTTTAAAAGACAGATAAGGAAACTGCAGGTATATATACCAATTTGTATTCTCTGTCTCAAACCTCATAACTTGTTCCTGTTCCTGTGTGACAAGCACTGATTGGAACATTTGTGACATTTTAAACAACGCTGAGACAAAACTTTTGCCATTATTATCCTCCCAACTATATAAATTATTTACACAACACCATTCACTTTCCCTATTAAATACATTTTGATATTTTGGGAACAAAAAGAGACCAATCTAATGCTTTTAGGGACATGGCTGTTTCTAACCCCAATTTTTTACATTGAAAATATCTGCTTAAGATGAGTGGCAAACTTTGCAAAATTCATCTTGCATCAGTTTTAATCCAGCACTTATGCTCATGCCCCAGCAAAAGCAGATGACACCTCTGCTGGTCCTCCATGGGCCCCAATATGGGTCCATACCACGGGGTCCATCCCCCAGGAGCAAACTGCTCCAGCACGGGTCCCCCACGGGCGGCAGCTCCCCCCAGACCCCTGCTCCTGCGTGGGCTCCTCTCCACAGGCTGCAGCTCCGGCCCGGGGCCTGCTCCTGCGGGGGCTCTCCATGGGCCGCAGCCTCCTCCAGGCCACATCCACCTGCTCCACCGGGGGCTCCTCCACGGGCTGCAGCATGGAGATATGCTCCATGTGGGACCCATGGGCTGCAGGGGGACAGCCTGCTCCACCAGGGGCCTCTCCACAGGCTGCAGGGGAACTTAAGCTCCAGTGCCTGGAGCACCTCCTGCCCTCCTGTGCTGAACTTGGGGGCTCCAGGGCTGCTTCTCACTCCTCTCTCCCAGCTGCTGCTGCACAGCAGTTGTGTTTTTCTTTTTCTTCAATCTTTTCTCCTAGAGGCCCAACCAGCATCGCTCATGGCTTGGCTCTGGCCAGCAGCAGGTCCATTTTGGAGCTGGCTGGAGCTGGCTCTGATCTGACATGGGGCAGCTGCTGGGCTGTGCTCACGGAGGCCACCCCTGCAGCCCCCCTGCTACCTAGCCCTTGCCACGTAAACCCAATACACTCAGATGGGTTAACGAGGCCAGATCCAACAACATACAGTTGGAGACTTCACAATCCCACCTCAATCATGCTGCATTTAACTGTGTTACTGGTATTAACAGCCTACTTGTTCTGTATTTGTCCTTCCTCTGTAGGAAAAAGTAAATTAAAACAAAGAAATAAATTCCACTGAACTTGTCTCATCTGGTAGACATTGATTAAAGCAGGATGGTCACCCTGGCTCACCTCTGCTTGCTTCCAATGTCCTACTTCCAGTTACTTCTATTCTGCCTTCAGTAATGTACTTGGCACTACAGCAGGGAGTAGCTTTGCTTAGAGGATGTTTTCCTGTAAGTGTTAATGACTGAAAATATGTCAATACATGGACAATGCACCATTTTAAGTGTATTCCAGTGATTAATTTTTACCTTGCCTTTTTTACTTCTTGCAGCCCGGGGATCCCAGATTGCTTCTTGAAGAGTCCATTAACACCCCATATTTTCTCACCATGAAGGTGAATCTATAGCACTCATGTAACCTTTCACTCTCTTTCTCAATAGAAAAAACAGATCTTTTGAAGCTTGCAAATGCAAAACATTTTCTCTCAAGTTTGGGAAATATGTGTATATATATATATATATACGCATACACACATATATATATATGTATTTTTATATTTAAAATTTATATTTAATTCCCTTTTGAATCTTTCAACATCTTTGTGAAACATAGACACGTGTCCATCATAAAGTCAACACTCTAGCTGCTTCCTACTTTGTGATTCAGTGATTACATTAGCTGTTTTGTAACAGCTTGGGATTTGGAGTTCGCTTTGAACTGTTTATCCCTAGGACCGCTACTACTTTTGGAGTCATTGCTTGCCAGATCTGCTGCTGTGAAAGTCTGCCACCATTCTTATTCTCTGTTCATCTCTCTGCATTTATCTGTACTGAAATGCATTTTCTTTGTCTTGACCAGTTTGCCAAGCTGTATGTATCGCCCTGTATGGCTTTCTTGCCCTTGTTAACTGTTTTTGTTTGTCTGTTTTTTCCTGTCTACTTTTCCATTAACTGAAAAGGATACCAGCATTCCCTTCGTGGGTGTAAAATGAGCACTGAGCTTCAAAAATATGTCTCCAGATTAGCAATAATTTCATATATGTGTGTATTAATTTTGTATTTACCTGCAGATTATATAAATTATCTGAACAGCACAAGATGACTCAAAATGACCCATAATGTGACAGCTTCCCCATATGTGATTTCTCAAGACCTCTGAGATCTTAGTCTTTCTAATTGCTCTCTCACGGAGCTCATTTTTAAATTAAAACTCTACTAAATATTAAGACAATGTCAGTAAAATTTCTGTGTATCATCAAGGAAATTCATAGGTTCAAAGAATGAGAGCTGCGGTGGTTCTTAGCAGAAAGCTGCTAGCAATAAAAACACAATGGTGGAGCCTAGTGACCACTGTCCTGTAATAACACAGATTTAAATTTGGTGTTTACATTCTGATGCTCTGGGTTTTTGACAATGGTGTTAGAATGACTTTAGCCACTTAAAAATTATTTCTCAGTACACTTAGCTTTGCTAAACAGAAAAATAGAAATTATCCTTGTCTTTGGCTCCCTTATTAAATCTGTACACTTCAAAACTTATGTAGTAGTTCCTAACTTCTCTACTTACTAAATATTTATTTTATTTTTTTTATCTCTAGTTCTTGCTTTTCCTTCATCATAGCCAGATGGACTTTATGCAAAGTTGTCTTCTTTCTTGGCTGGGAAATGGCAAACTTTCTGGTCCTCTGACAAGCTCCTCACAAAAAAAAAAAAAAAAAAATGTTTTCTCAGTTTTCATGTAGATCTTTCTCCAGAGTCAGTTTCACCACACCATATCTTTAACTGTGCGAAACCAGTCTTTTTGATGTGTCAGATATATTACTGGTTGAGATTGATGTCCGTTTTACAATGTTAAACCTACTGATGAAGTGAAATCTGGTACCTTGGTGACCCTGGCTATAGTCCAGCAACTGATTTTCTTCATCATGAAATCCAAAATCAGGTTCTCCTGTCAGTTAAAAATAAATAAATAAATAAACAAGCAAACCAAAACCAAACCAAAACCACACATTTCTGTGCCAACAAATGATCACCTGTAAGGACTTCAGTATGTAACCTCAACAGCTCAACCAGGAGCTGGGAGTGAAGGTGACAAGGACCTCCCCAGAGGACAACCGGGGTCTTCTGGCAACACTGACATTTTCTGTTTTCCAAAATAAAACTTTCCAACATCCTCTAGGTACCCAACTTTCTACTACTTTGCCATTTATAAATAGATTTTAACATCTCTTCCATCACTCCAGAGACTTCAGTAAGGGCAATTATGTGCAATTTTTTTTGTCATCCCTCAATATTTGATTATTTTCCTCCTTACCTGATTTCCTGTCCTTGGCCTTTCTAACTGAAAAATGTCTTCGTTCATGTTTTTTAACGTAGCAGTTCAGTTTGCTCACAGCAAGCGGAGTTGGAGTTCATGGCACTCATTTCCCCTTGCTGTGCTGGTTTCACTTTGTATTAGTTACTACAGCCATTTCCATGCAGGAAGGAGGAGAGATCCCTGATCCCATGGCCCAAGCCCATGCTAGCTGTGCCAAATGTTAATGAGAGGCAGCTAAGCAATAAAGACCTCCAGCTTCCTACAACTTCCACATTCACCAGTTCATCCTTGTCATTTTCTACTTTGCTGTTGTTCACCTGAGGAGGTGTTCAAGGCCAAGTTGGATGGGGCCTTGGCCAACCTAATGTAGCAGGCAGCATCACTGCCTATGGCAGGGGGATGGGAACTAGATGGGCTTTAAGGTCCCTTCCAACCCAAGCCATTCGATGATTCTATGACCTCCATGACTTTCTCTTGAAGACCACCACCAACAGGACTTCCCAGATGACCCACATTCGCACCGACCACCAGAGCCTCACCACCCTCCTGCCTTGGTTGAGTGGCTGAACCAGAGCCGGAGCCTCACAAGGAGGTCTGCACCGATGGCTTGGCTTTGACCACAGAGAGAAGCACCTTCCTTCAGGCCATGCAGGTGCCACAACTGCAGAGGATCTTTAGTGCACTTAGAAAAGTTTTAATGACCCTATTCAAGCCTCTGAGATACATAGGTATTAACTAGATTCAGGATTTTAAACCATCTGAATAATAACAGTTTTCCTTTTGGAAGAGTTTTATTTATGTAGGTATTTCGAATATCTCCAACAACTTATTCTCTAATTGTACACAGACCTACTTTTTTTTTTTTTTTTTTCTTCTCCCCAGGAACAGCAAAGTAGACTGAGGCTGAGTTTCCAATGTAATAAACAAAAAATGCAAACATTTATGGCCTTTTAAAAGCATCATTAAAAGCATCATCAAAGAAGAAAGAATGGCAGCAAGCACATTTCTTCACCTTTTTCAGATCTCCTTTAAGAAAACATGGCTTAGGCAACTGAAGAAGCACACTATGAATATTAGTTCCCTTCAACCAAAACCTCTAATGAAAAGTGAACAGGAGGACTTCAGCTCATCTTATCTGGCTGGCAAAAATGAAACAAAAACGTGCTCAGAAAAATGATTCATTGCTACTCTCCCACCTCCTATCCTAACTGCAAGGGAGCACTACCATCTTCTGTAAGCAACCCTTGGACTACAATAGGCACTTATATTGCTATTTATTGCTTACCATCAGGCTAGCGCCATGGACAGAATGGGTGGCTTTTACTTGAGAAAATGTGCTTGGTTTCCTTTTTCCACAAGAATGTGACACCTTCTTTGTGCCCGGATATTTACCAAAAATAACTTTTTAATCTATTTTAATTTCTGTAACCAGGAGAATATTTCAAAGTGCTTCCATCTAATTAGCTCACCTGAGAGAAGTATGTAGCCGTTACAAATATGCCCAAATGATGCCCACGCTATTATCTTCTTTGGTGAATATTATTTAATTTCCTGTATCTCCAATCAGAAATTCTCACTCTGTTCCTTTGAAACACCTGTGCTTGTGGGCTAAGAATAAGATCCCTATTCAGTGCTGTCACAAAAGCAGAGAAGAACATCTGGACATATACGTCCCTGCTACCTTCTGGCAAATGTTGTTCCACACATGCCTGTTTCACACTTTTGTCTTTCCAGCTTGCTGGGGGGGTTCTGGGAGCTTTTCACGGTCTTGCTCAGGGAAAACAGGGACAGTGCATTTGTCTGTAGGCACTGGAGGGGCAATTTTTAGTGGCTGATAACTAGACCAGCTTTCCTGAGAAGAGTGGTTCAGATTCATCCCTGATATAACTCTGCTAACTCTAATGGGTTTTTACCAGGGATGAACTTGGCCCCATGTTGTTAGATGTGTGCATATTAGAAACAGAGTCATTTGCTACAAGGGAAACAGTCAACATCTTATTTGCATCCATGCATATCAACAATGCAATTAGGGCAAACTTCTTTGAGAATTGGATTCAGATGGTAATTAAAGAATTGTGTTATGAATTTTAATTTGGCATTAGTGAAGTAAATTATTCTGTATTGCTCTGTTCTCACAGTTTGGGCAGAATACATTATGCTTTGCTTACTGAGACCTTTGAATTAAAAAAAAAAAATAAAATAAAAAAAATGAGAGCCTAGTCTCTATGTCCTTACAATCTAATTGTGTGGAAGAAAATGAGTTACATAAAACATTTGCCAGTGATTCAAAGTTAAACAGCAGCAAACATCATTCCTTTGATTCCTTCCCACAATTTGGGGACTAAGTTGGAAAGGTTGGTGAGGAAACTCTTCTAAGCAGCAATAATTGATAAGATGTATAAAAAAAAAAAAAAAAGAAGAAAAAAGAAAAAAGAAGAAGCACATGAAAATAACAACTTTGAAAAGACGGGTGAGACAGATATTTAAAAAAAATCAATGTCAACATCTATCTATATCACTGATAATGATATGTGGCCATCAGTTGTGACCTTAGCAATTCTGGGTGAACTTACAAAATCCTCGTTTGACTTCTGAGAAAAATCTTCAGGTCCATTTAAAGTCAATGAAGCCCTACCAGCTAAAGACACAAAACCAATTGAATTTTTTGCCACACAGGAGAAGTGCAGATCATTTTCTGGCTTGGGTTTCTTAACTGAAACATTTAGCAGTTAAAATTCCAGGGCGTCAGACTATCATACAGAGGGCTCTACTTCCTCTATTTCTCATTTGGACAGCTGAAGAGACAGACATTTCACAAGGACTAGGCACTCTCATGAGAAGGAATTTCTCCATTATTTTCATTGTAGATTAAAATGTTTTAGCCTTAAATAATCCTTGGATGAGGTCTTGACCTCATGTTTGTATAAGTATGGACTTGCTCAGTTGAAGTCTCCGGAGCTATATAAAAATAACACCAATGTAAGAGAGGATCCAGCCCAGAATATGTCAGCATATTCTTAGCCCCATGATATTGCCCAGCACCAGCCCTATATGCTTCCAAGTGTCCTGACAGAGGTATTTGCAACTGCTGTTGGAGTGCTCAGATATGTGCTACAGTATGAAACAGATGGTATCATTGTGTAAAATAATATATCCAAAGGTACTGACTGTAATAAACCTCCCGGTACTTGTGTCTTTGAGGTAAGTTTACTACAGATGTTAGCCAGAGGACATACTAAGCTTATTCAGTGGATGTCTTTAGGGAAGGTAGAAGCTTCAGTCTTTAGGAAATCAAAATTATATTGTTTTCTTTTTTTCCTTCCTGAGATAAATGTTTGTCTACAAATGTTATGTGTGGATTCACTGTGCTTTGTGGATGTCAGCGTGTGTGTTCCCCACTTTGCCAGTGAGGTCCAGTGAGGTGCAGTGATGGGAAGGTGGCGGGTGCACTGAAGAGCCCAGGAGGGGTAACAGCTTTTGTCAGCAGCACGGTGCAATAAAAATGACAGCAGTGGCAGTCAGTATCCAGCGTGCCCAGCTGCCCAGTCCTAATGCTACATAACATTAAAAAGTAACAATAACAACAATCCCGTGTTGTCCCTCCTCATTAACTTTTTAAGGCTCCTGCTCACTTCGTGGAATCACCATTCTATCACATTGTCAATAATGTATGAAACAAAAAACTCCTGTCCACCCTGAGATGAGAAGAAAAGCAGATAGAGATTTACAGGAACTATCTTGCGCTATTTTCAGCATCCTTGAATTCAGGCACAATAAAAATAAAATTAAAATAAAATAAAAATAAATAGCAGAGACAAGAAAATTAAATTAAACTTAAAAAAAAGTGTTCAAACATTTTAAAGAGAGTTGCAGGAGAGAGAGGTGACATTTTCTCTTTATTCTTTTCTTTTACTCTGTGCCACCTGCTCAGTAGAGAGATTGAGGCTCCAGAGAAAGGAATGCACTTTTAAAAGAAATCATTTATTTTTTAAGATTAATTTATTGCTCATGGAAGACACTTGTCTCTGCTAGCCCCCAAGACCCAGAATGCACAGTAAATGCACATCTTCAATCCATCCTCCCATCACTAGCAATCTCCTTGACCTATTAACCATCTCTCTGTTGGCTCAGCTGAAGCATCTGTCCGGAGGTGGAACATGGCAGGACTTTGCTGATTGCGGGCAGCACTCCGGGGCTGCAGAAATGCTTTGCCCTGTGTCATTAACACATTCATGTACAGAAAGGATAATGGTGATGAAATATATTCCTAGCTCCTTTATTCCAAGGTGGGCAGTGGCAAAGAAGGCAATCTGAAAGAGGACAAGTGGCATTTTCAGAAGTAGGCTTACAAAAATCACATTCAGCCATCCCAGCATGCTGCCTCTCTCCAGCATGCCACTTCCTGCTGCCACTGCTGCTGAATTGTCTTGCAGAGGGAGAAGCACTGACAGATTCACATACACAGCCCCTGAAAAATCTAATTTGGGTGCTACAGACCCAGAGAAACTTCCCAAAGCATCTCTGAACCCACCCGTTCTCCTGCTAACGTGCCCTGCTTCGTGGCTGGGGCAGCGGCTGCAGCCAGCTCCAGCTTTAGCACACAAACTGGAAAATTCAGTACGGAATAGAAGTGGTGAGCACCTTCCTCACCTTGTAGCAACTCACAGCAAATTGGTCCAATCTGCATTTCCAGCTAGAGGAGGTTTTGAGCAGAATTAATTGTGAATGACTCCTAGCCTAGTTATAATCTAAAATACTGTTTCATTTTGGCAGGAGAAAGGAGCTGCACTTTCTGCACAAAGCCAATGCCTATAAAACAGAAGAAAGCAAAGCATGATCAGTGTGGTGAGCAGGAGATAAAACAAGCTCCTTGGCACTGGGCAATGGCAGAGGAAGTCTGTTTCCTCCCTGATAGCTAGTCGAACATTGTTACCCTAAGCTGGGCTGGTTCTCCTCCCACCAGGCTGTTCATATACCATCTGTCCATGCTGAAAATTATCAGGAGCATTATGTTGTGTCTTCACTTATTAAAAGGCTGAATGCAAACTTTCCAGAGCATACAGAGTGTTACAGCTTACCGCACCAGAAACTTTATACCATTATGCCTAGCTAGGCCCCTGAGTCTCTGTTTTAATGCCTTGGAAATGCGACAAAGTATAGCCAAGAATGGGCAAGAAAAAATGTAAAACATCAAAATCAGGATCCATAGTCTTTTGCAGTTTCCCTCGTTCTTTCGCATAAAACTAGAAACAGAACAAATTTATACTTCTGCTACATTTTTAAACCAAGGACAGGGTAAGATCTTTCCCACAAGCATTTTGACTCTGCTGCCTTTGAGGGGTGGAAAAGCCTGCAGAAGAAATGCACAGTGCCAGTAATTTTTCTTTTCCCTCAGGTTCCCCATGAGAGCTCTCTTTTGCTAAAATGTGAACAGAAAACCATCTTTGGATACCGCCTAGATAAGAGGTGAAATGCAATTCTCGTTATTAATATTTAAGAATCACATCTATATCCATGTGTTAAAACACTCTGTTACCACCACCAGCGTCCACTTTCCTTTGATGCATGAGTTGGCATTTTCTGCAGTAATGCGATAACAACATGCTAACTTGACCAATACCTTAGATAATCTTATGACAAAATTAGAAAATTGACTATATTAGAGTAATGCATGTGTGAGTTTGGATTTAGAATTCCATGGGGTGAGAAACACTATGCACCTCCTGGGTGTAAAGGGGAACACAGAAAGAGAATAGAAACAACTCACTTGTGCCCACAGAACAGGTAAACAGCAAGTGCTGGGAACAGGGATGAGATTCCCAATAATCAAACCACAGCTTCCTGGTATTTTTAGGCAGATATTTTGAATTTCCAGAACCTAAGTCTCTCATAACAGGTTCATATAATTGAAAACAAGACTTAGCAAAATTCTTTAGCAGATCTTAAACAACTTTTATAAGTGGGAATGGGTGAATATGAATTTATTGAAATCTATTACTAATCAATTAATTTTAAAATACTGTGGAAAAATAGACGTTATATCTCCCTCCTTTTAAATAATCCTTTCTAAATATTCCCCTCTATGTGAAGATATCATTTATTTTACACTAGACCAGATCCTATTCTTTATCTACTCCTTCCCTGCAGTATTAGGAAAAGTAGATGTATTTTAAAAGTCTAATATCTCTCATTCCGTAAGTATTTTTTATGGACTTCACAGAGGGCAGATTTTTTTTTTTGGTAAACTTCCTAATGGTTCCAGTCAAGGGTGAGATGTTAGAAGCCATCCAGCCAGCCTTTGGGGAAGCTCACTTTCTTCTGCACAGACATTGCAGATGCAATAGCCTCACTGGCCAAGCATGGCCCACAAGAGGTTCATCTTCCCTAAAGCACTCGTTGCTCACATTACCCTGCTCTGTTTATTCAATCTTTGCTTCTCACCCAGATCTGCCACAAAGTACACAAGCATGTGTCTTTCTAAACCAGTCCCTATTATTTTATAAAACCCAGCACAAAACATACACGAATTGATTGTGGTAGCTGTCAAGCCTGCAAGTGATTCAAGTGTGTTTGCCCTTTCCTTCACTGCATTTTTGGGTGTTGTATAAATAGAACAAGAAATGTAAAATGCAGGTTAAGTCATTCAACACTTCTGTTTGTTGTTTTTTATTTTCTTTTTCTTCTGATTTGTGCCCTGTTCTGGCACCTTTTTTTCTGAAACCACTTTTTATCTGTCAGCAAAATGGGAATATTTGTGGTTCTGTGAGACAAAACAATAGATTCTGCAGTGAGTGTTATCATCTTTGTCAAAATCAAGTATTGAATCAGAACCAGGATCCATCCAGGTTCTTCAAAAACCATACTAGACACATTCCTCATTAGGCATCTGTTTATTCCAAAACACAAACACACAGGGGATAGAATTAGATAACACTTTTCTGGCTTACTAAATGGGTTAGACTTAGTAAATATGGTACTCGATTTTCAACTGATTCTACCATCTGTCAGCAAACTTATTGCTTTTAGCAGGGGTTTTTCTTGTGGTAATTTCTGGGATTTTTTTCCCCTCTGTTCTTTTCATGAATATACATGCCTATAAAGTTTAAGGGAAAAGCAATACAGAAAAATGAATTAATCCACAAAATCTGAATAGCACAGGTTAGGTTATAATCAGAAGGTACAAAGGGACTTGTAAATTGTTATTAACAAACAGCACAGGAAAACACATAAACAAACAAACAAAAAACAACAATGACAAACTTCTCATGTGTGGAAGAAACCTTCTATTGTTTTACAAGTGTGCCCAAATGCTGGAGTCAGCTACCAGGCAGAGTGTGTGCAATGAACAATGCAGCAACAACCATGTGCATGGGCAGACTGGTATGGGAAGGACAAAGAGCCGGGGCAAGGCAAACCACCCAGAGAATTTGCTGACTGGGACTCCGCTTCACTGAAGTCCAAACATAACATTTCTGCTATATTTTCACACTAAAAAAAATAATAAATTAGTATGCCTCAGGCCTGTTCTGATGCTAAACAGAGGCAGAACATGGGAACAGCAAGTTCAGTAGCTTGTAGTTGTGATCCTGATTCTGCTGGAGTCCATTGCCTCCCAGACAGCAGCATTGGCAAAAACAAGCGTCATCTATTGACAGGTTTCTGGCTGACCCAGCAGGTCAAAATCCTTGGAGATGTGACCCTGATGCTGTTATCCCAACCAGAAGCAGTCCAGAGCACCTCATTAATTTGCACACAGCCCTGCATGATGATGCCTGTTCTCCTTGGAGCCAGGATGGACGCCATCGGTTTGAAGGTCCTGCAAGAGGCTCCACTGCATGGTGTAGATGTGTGGTTTCTACAACAGCAGCAGCCTTGCATCCCACAGACAGTGCTGTGTTGCTGTTGAAGAGCTTAAAGTGTTTTGCTGCTTGGCAAGAAATCTTGGCCTCTTCAGACAGAGTGGAATTTTTTTCGTTGTTTCCAGTGGGTTTGTAATGGCACTTCTCAAATGCTTTCCTGGGAGATAGTTCCTCATGGGTCTTTTCTCTGACAATTGCAAGGAAGGAAAACATTTTTAGGAAAGCAAACGTTTCATTTTATATCTCCTTCTCTCACCCCATAAGCCCACTAGCACAGTAGAGTACCCAGAAAATAGAATGTACAGAAAGAATAAAAATATGGCTTCAATGTATGTTTAGAGAAGGTATGGATTTTTGTAAGGGGTTACTTTGTACTTGGAGGGATAATGGAGGATGAAGACCCAGCCAGAGATGGGGGTGGGTTTACCTGTGACTCTCTCCAAGATGTCCTTGGGCACATGAGGATGTTCCTCTCCCCTTTTGGGGTCTCCAGCACCCAAACTCAGCCACCACCCATCCCTCTCATTTGCAAGAGGAGGCTGCTCTGACCAGGAGAGAGGCCATCAGGAGGAACTTGTGCTTCCCCTCCCACTTTCAGCTGGTCCCAGTATACAGGTTTTCAGACACTGGTACTTTGCCCTTTGCGCATTCACAGTGCCAAGTTCGTCCCCATGAGCAGAACAACTCTTTTACCACAGAACTGAAAAACAAACAAACAAAAAAAAAAAACAGGAGGGCAAGGCATGAGTTAGCTGCAGACAGCTTAGGCAGAGGGGTCATCCTGTTGAAACTGGGAAACGGATTCATGGCAAGGAAATGGACTTGGGGAGAAAAATGTCAAATGTTCAGAGATCCATATAGGCAGATGCACTGATACATCCACAGCAGTAAGCATGGTTGGAACAGGCGAGCCCAAAGCTTATAACAATTGATAGACTGTGTGATGAACAAAAGTACAAAAAGTAATCAGGAATGAAATAAAGGTTAGCACCAGATATAAAGCATCAATACAGGGGAGGACTAGGAAGATTATAGAAATGATTATGAAACTGCAGGAAAATGATAAGAAAAGGGAAGGTGAAGAATGAAAAGAGGTATGAATGAGAGGTAAGATAAATGGGAAGACATGTTTTGTATACATAAAGGAACAAGAGATGGTACAAGAGGTGAAATGAGACATGGAAGGGGTAATATATTGACAGAAAGGGCTGACACTGTAAAAAGTAAAATGAATTCTTTATTCCTGTGCTCACAAAATGTGATGGAGAAATAATCACATATTTATTTTCAATGAGAAGAAGAAAATATACCATAAGTCAAGGCCATATCCAAGAGAAAGTCAAAGAAAATAGGAGATGGGAAGGTTTAAATTAATGGCCAATGACAAAGACCCCTGCTCTATTCAGAAAAAAAGGAAGAAGGATAAATTCAGGTATGTTAGCACACATACTACATTAAAAACCTCTTCAAAATATCAGAAAATATCATTGAAATAGAAGGTATCAAATTTAATGCCTTTACTTTTAAGAAGGGATTTTATCTGACAGCAAGAAACCATTCGTTTTATGCAGAACAACAGTGGGAAAAGTAATCAGGTGAAGATAATATTGGATGAAAGTGCTGTCGGAGAAAATATTGGGGAAAACATGCAAGAGAAACCTATACTGACAGTTCTTGTTTCAGTTACAGCAAGCATCATAGATGCACTCAAGGCAGTAGACTGTGAACCTCTCAGCAGGATGTCATGGCCAAAAGACCTAATATGAACCTTTCAAGGATGAATAGGGAATCAGAAAGTAAAGGTATGGAAATTAATTTACCTATGTAGTCAGCAGAGGTGAGAGCATTACTGGAATGAACTGTTTGCTTACTCCTTCTGCACTTATGAAGGCCAGTAAAGGATAGGAGAGGGCTAAGATCACAGGCACGAGGATGCTGTGAAAAGTGGAGGACCTTCTTTGGAGAGAGGGACTTACACTGGAGGGAGGGACAAAGGAAAAGACAGAGGGAGCAGCCTACTCAACAGCCAGAATGAACTTTCCATAATCTCTGCAGGGAGAAAATTCTGAGGGCATATAGTAGTTTAGTCATGCACATAGAAATGTAACAGGCTGCGGTGGCTGGAGGCTGGCATCTGCCAAATTCAAACTGGATTCCAAAAAGCAAATTCAGAAGTGTCCGTTTTTCACAGCAATAATTAGCCACCAAAAATAAATGACCAGTGGCAGTGGACAAATCTCCATGGCTTGAATTCAAGACCAGAAGTCTTCCTAACAGACTTCCTGGGAAGGGGGAGTCTATACTAACATAAGAGATGCTGAATAAAATTGTATAGTTTGGGTCATCCAGAGCGTCAAGCAACATGTCCCTTCTGGTGTAAAAATGTATAAATATATGAAATACCAGTCAAACTTCTGAAGGAGTTAACAAGCTTACCACATGGCGTCTGCTGACAGGAGATCATGGTCGAAACGGAACAGTGTTTGTAACACAGCTCCCTGAAAAATGCTTGATGTGATAGATTATTCTGGCAGGGAATATAGAAAGAATATCGGACTTCCGAGTGAATTAATGGGAAAGGGGATTATCAAAGCCACAAGCTTTGTTATTAGGGCCAAGGTTTGTTGTGTTTATTTATTAAAAGATGGTTTAGTCAGGCAGCGGTATTTGTTGATGATACCGGGCTTGGAGAGAGGCAGTCAATACCAACGCAGAGTGGATTACAGTAGAAGCTGGTGCTGATACACTACAGACAGGGAGTGAGATAGGTAGATTGGTGTCTTATAATTGATTGCAAAGAAATTTAAAGAGGCGAAGGGTAAAAAGGGAACAAGCATCCTGAGCAGACACAGAAGAAAAGATTTTTTTTTTAAAGGCTAAAGAATCAGCTATAAGTTAAACTCTAAGCACTTTGACGGTGCTTGTAGCAGTTATTAAGAAAAATGCAGAAAAGTAGCCTGGAGAGACAGATCCTTGAGAGGCATTTCAATGAAATCATACCATAAATCCTGAACACAGGTACTAAACCTGTATCCTCATTAGCAACAAGAATGTAACAGCATCGTGTTATGTCTACAGAAGGTGAAGACATTCAGTCTAGCTAGCTTTAAGGAATGGGAAAAGAAGTGTATAAGTATTTGTGAGAGCCAAGGCTTCTGTGACATGCTGATGCATGGAGCTGGGGTGTATTCACAGCCTTACTGCAATGACAGAAAGGTTAATGCAGAATGTTTTGTGATAGCTTCTCTCACTGGATGGCTGGTGCAACATTCTCATGAACATTTGTTTCAATAAACAGGAGAGTCAGGCCCATAGAATACCAACAAATGGAACATACACTGAGCAATATTCAGCACAATCAGATAAAGTTTAATGCTAGAAGAGTCTGTAGAAATCATATTCTGACTGTTTGCCACTGATGGCTTGGCAACATCACCTTTCATTCAGTGGTCAAAAGCCAACTTTGAGGGTAGTCTGATGATGGAGTTTGGCTATGATTCTTCAATAGCTCAATTATTCAATGGTCCTGTATGCAATGTTTCTAAAAAATAAAAAATAAAAAGATGTCCTTATATGAAAAGAAAACACACACTCACTAGAGGCTGGAAGTTAAATCAGAAAATAATCTAGCTCTATGCTGTTTGCTGAGCCCTGTTCCATGAGCAAACTACCAGTGAAACCAGCCTGAAGAACCATTCCCAAACAGAAAGGGAAAAGCTAGCACCTACATTGCAGCTGTGCCTGCAGGAGGGAGATATCCCTTTTCGAGGTGCTCTGTGCAGCCAGTAGGCTTTGATGTGGCCCCACAGGAGCTACAGGAGGATGTTCCCTGTGCCCTGGGCTTCATGTGGTGGAGACGGAGGTCAGGACCTGCTCAGTCTGGCCAGGCTCCTTCTGCTGGTGGTTGTCCCTGCCTGGGACTTTGCACACCAGTTAATTTAACCCCTTGTCATGCTCCATCTCACGACCTTGCTGGTGTTTTTCTTCCTACCAAACACACTTCTTATTCTTGTTCAAATTATTTATCCCAGTACAGCTAAACTTTTGCTCAGTCCCCTGCTGAGTTCCTGAAAGATAATGAACTAACTGATTTCTGGGTAATTTATGCATAAATTTATATACTGAGCTGTAGTTTAATCAAACTCCTTTGCCTTGTGTAGTATAATAGCAATATCTAATGAAAACATATGAAGTATGTGTTTCATAATTACCTCAGACAGCTCATTTCGATTCACTTCCTATTTAAATCCCCAAATTCCTATCTTCTTGCATTGTAAACACTTTCCTTCCTATCTCATCAATCTGAGTTATGTAAATGATGCGGGGGTGGGGGTACAATTAAATTTTTCCCTCAGTGTTATCAGAGGCCCTATTCTCTCAGAAACATCTGACTTGGGTGCACACAAGGTACCCTGTTTTATTTGACAGAAAAACAAAGTTAACATTAAATCACAAATAATGGTAAACACCAGCAGAGTGGTATTACTGGGCCAGGACAAACACACTCCTAGATTAATTATTCAGAAGACACAGACATTAAAAAAACTGCATTTGTGATACTGTACCAGAGATAGTTAATGTGAAATATGTGCAGCACTATGGCCTCGGCCCTACCCTTGCTCAACACCAGTAAATCAGGAGTATCTGCTTTGAAGCCAATGGAGATACAAAGTCCTAGAGAATCCAGCACTGTTTTCTGATGTCTCAGTGAGACCCATTTTTTCATAGCACAGACGGAAAAGAAAATGAAAAGCTAAAGTAAAACTAGGTTTAGTAAATCTTTTTAGTAAAATTACTCTTCACCAGTCCAACCCAGTATCACAACATCAGCAGGGATGCAGATTCATTTTTGCTGCATCCAACAACAGTAAACTTGAAGCTACATGTGATGGCATTAATGCAACTAGGGAAAGAGCAAAGGAAAAGATACCCATGCTGATGCCAAGTCAGAATAGAGAGAAATTGGGAGTAGCTGACAATCTGCCATCCACATAGTGTTCCTGCTTTGAAAGATTATTCTTTCCCAGAATTAATTCCAGGCACTTACAGTATAAGTGTCAGTTTGCCTTTTTATTATTTATTCCAAGGAGTACGAGTTGCACATATACCATCAATGACATGTAGTTACCTGGCTGACAAAA
The DNA here is from genome assembly GCF_009769625.2 of Cygnus olor. Classification (NCBI taxonomy): domain Eukaryota; kingdom Metazoa; phylum Chordata; class Aves; order Anseriformes; family Anatidae; genus Cygnus; species Cygnus olor. Next base: position 135,793,436 of record NC_049170.1, read on the forward strand.
CTGCAGGAAAATGGTACAAAGCGATGTGCTACAAAAGCAGCGGATGAGGAGAGCCCAGCCACGAGCGCTGCGATAAGCACGGCGCAGCTGATGTCTCTCGGCAATTCTGTTTTCCTGCACAAAGAACAAAGAGTGCTGGAGCAGCTTCGCAGCCAGCGTGAAGTTGGACCCATGCACACCAGCTGAAGTCTGTCCCCTGCCACCCAGTCTAAGATGAATTATCTTATATTCAGAAAAACTGCTGAACCAAAGAGCAAAAGTAACAAGGAAAAGAGTGAGGAAAAGGTAATAGAAATTTAGGGTGTATGAGGTTTCAATTCTGGACTGCAGGATTTTACAACCCACAGCCACCTGACCTCCTCATCTCTCCCTGATTTCTTTAATTGTACGTTTTGCCCCCATGCTTTTTTACTGAACACTGCATCACTGGTGGGTTATTTCCTCATCTGGATCCACTCCTCTTCCATCTCCTGTGGTCACTGTCTGTTCCTGCCAGGTCATGACACCACCATCCTTCATGTCACAAAATTGATCAGCAGCCGCACTGCTTACACCAGAAAAAAAAAAAAAAAAAAAAAAAAAAAAGACCTCTGTATTCATTTCTTAGCAGTAATACATTTACAGTAAACCACAGAGTTTTGCAATGCTGGGAACAAGCAATTTATCAAGGAAAAATTAACAACAGAGTATGGCAAAACACCTGTAAGGAGATTTTTATCTACTAAGTATCATCTAATTCTAAATTGGATGATTTCCTTTAAAAATTGTGTTAAAATAAAATCCTGTTTTTTTTTTCCTCCTAGCAAATAGTTTCTACGGAGTAAATAGTACAGTTAGCTCAATTTTTGAGCTTTTCTGGAAAAAGTGTGGATGATACAAGGAGAGCCCAATCTTCCAGCTAAATTTGAAGGACCAACCAGAGCAGAACCTGAGTACAACTGGGTTGTACAACTCATCAGTTGTAATACATCTACATTAATAAATTATTAATCTCTTGAATTGTGAGGTAAATAGTGAGAAATAAGAGATTGCAACTCACTGAGTAAAAATGTGCATAGAGCGCATCAATTTGTGGCACAGGCTGCCCAGAGGCTGTGGGGTCTCCTCCTTGGAGCCCTTAGAAGCCGCCTGGACGTGGTGCTGGGCACCCTGCTCTGGGTGTCCCTGCTTGGGCACGGGTGGCACCAGGTCACCACCAGAGGGCCCTGCCAGCCTCAGCCACTCTGGGATCTGTGGTGTCCCTCATGCTCTGAAGAAGAGATGTGAGAAGGAATGAGCAAGCTGCAGGCGACAGACACATCTTTTAATGTCTCGTAATCCCAACAGCCCTGTCATGAGGCACTGATGATCCACAGTAATTAACAAGCTACTGGGACTCTTCCTAACTATTCCTGTCCTAAAATTTGTGGGCCTGCATGTTCAGCTCACCCCTCCACCCAGCCCACTGCCAGTTCTGCTACACCCTTGCAGGTGTGACATCTTCCTTCAAGCTGGGGATGTTGCTGTCTTTGGAAAACAGCAAAACTATCAGTGCCTGGAGAGGTCTGTTCAGGAACATGGGAGGCATTTGAATCTCTTGCTAGCTAGCCCAGGGAAGATAACCTAGCAACAGCCTCTCTTTTCATCTAAATGTCCTTCCAGCAAAGCATTCGGGGGGAAAAAATGTAAAGAACAACATTGAAGGAGGACGAACAGTATGAAGCAGGTTATCACAAAGGAAGAAGTTATGCAGTGGTGTTTTCTGTTTTGTGTGGTGTATTTGCTATTGAAAGAGAGCTGCCGAGTACTGCCTGCTGTTCCCAAGAGAGATGTGATTGTACAGCAGGTGAGGGTACCAAAGGGCCAGGTTTAGAGGAAGAGATGGAAAAGGATCAGTAACCATTAGGCCATAATTCCTCATATCCTGGAAGCAAATTTCGTATTCACGAGTTCCATCATTCCTTGGTTGTTTAGGAAATGGGTTTGAAACCTTTTGGCAAAGAAGGGCCCATCTGTTAGGGCTCATCATACCCAGCAGCCTGACAGAGGGGAGGCTGCTGCAGTTCCAGATCCCCAGGACCAGCTGGTGGTGAGGCTGTGCATGCATTCCCAGTGGGCTCATGTGCACACATGCACACTCAAAATACATATATATACATATATGTCTGAGGCTGGCCACATGGATCAACACAGACCAGATCAGGATAACACCTATTTAATGGAAAAAAATATATATGCCTATATACACACCATATGGATCCCCCTACTAGCTGGCTCTAGACAGACACTCCATCTACCCCATAACTTCTTTAAGACACTAAGAAACACCAGAAACACAATTCAGGTGTCATCCTGAATACAAACGCTTGTACACCTGTGTACCAGTTACACCAACACGAATTATTTTCAGCCTGTCTTCGCCAGCAAGGCTTTGGTGATCATGATGTCTGCATGTATTTTGAATGCATTGGCCACTTTCAACCCATATTGTTAAAGATGACTGAGATCTGCTAGGGTGATTTTTGGTGAAAATAGGCCCTTTTACTATGTCTTTTAGAAGGAAAGCTTTGTTGTGAGCTCATCACTCTAGTGACTAAGTGGTTCAAAATCTTTAATGACCGTACCTATGTAATAACCTGATGATGGAGAGAGGTGTAATTATCTCGACTAGTGAGGAACTAATTCTTAAAGAGATTAAGATGAAAATAATATAAAAAATGCCCATTAATTTTAGGTGTCCACTTTAGGATGTCTAGGAATTACTTTTTTAGAGTAGTTAGCATAATATGTCTGTATATAATCAGGAACTTCACTGCAGTTATGTGTGCTTGGCACTTTTTGTATAGAGACCTTAATCTAAGTAAAGCATTTTCAAATAGAGGAACATGGAGTTATTGGCCACTTGTGAAAGAACAGATCCAAGTGACTTTCTCCAGCATTACGTGAAAACTTGGTGGTGGAGTGAGGGTAAAAATACAATTTCACAAGGTTTCTGCGAGCTGCCTTCCCATGAAACAGTCACCCTTTTTCTTCTCACAACATCCTACCTCAAGCACTGAGTGTATCCAAACAGCAGTAACAAAGAAAGCCAAGATCTGCAGGTACTAAGCCTTTCCCCCACATAGATGTAACACATTAGTTCTGCATTCTGCCTTTCACAAACTGAATGCGTCCTTCAGAAAGTAGTAGGTGATCATGAGTACAGACCGTGCTGCATCACAAGGACTCTGGTTAGCACTTCATGGACAGCCAGCCATTCTCTTAATCTCCATCTCCTAATCCTGCTCTCCAAATCTTCTCTCTCTTAATTTTTTAACATTTGATTTTACAAACAGAAAATCTTCTAAACATAATGTTTCCCCCTCATATAACACAATGTATACATAGCACATGTAACATTGAGCATATGTAGCATCAAAACAAACCCTTGGAATCTCTTTTCAATTCAGAAATATGTCATTTGAAATACTGATTTGTAGAGGGCATATACTTTTTAAAAAAACATTGATATTTATTTTTAATTCTTAACTGAATTTTGGCCTTGATAAAAACTCTTGCTTTTCTGTGGCCATTGGCAAGATTGCAAAATAGCTCATCACAAACTCTGAGTGGGCATTCTGCTGCATCACAGATATTAATTGGTGCATTAAAAAAAAAAATCTCATCAGTTGAAACTGTGGATTTAAATCTCTGGGTTTTGGTTTCAAGGCATTCCATTTGGTTACAAGCATTGCACGTTTTTTCAAGGTTGGTTTATGTTTTTGACTGAGCCCATCATTTTTAAAATCTACATACTTTCCAGATTGTAGAAATGGCAATACTTATGCCTGTTTGTTTTTTTTGTTGTTGTTGTTGTTTTGTTTTTTTAATGATGAAACCAGCTCATCTACACAGAGATGATGCTTGTCATGCAACACCAAGTATGAGTGACTGGTAAGAGTCTTACTGTCATACAAGGCAGTTTCTAATTTCAATCATAAAGTAGCTAAAGAAATCAAATAATCTCACTTTTATACACACAGATAAGAACATGAGCAGCTCGTTTACCCAAAATGGTTGCCACCATTTTGTATTTTCTTTCTCATTTGGTGCATGTTTGAGTGCCTTTCTCATTTTCAGTGTGAAGTACAAGCATGAAGACACTGATTTAGTTTACAACAGCTATTCATAAAAACAATAACAACAAAAAAACTCTTAAAATAATGAAATTATGTACTAAGTAAGGCAATTTTTACTTTTCCCATTATATATATATACTGCAACAAACACAGTTGCGATTGATAACATGCATGCATGTTGTGAATAGCAAAAGTGTTTAAGTTTGCTGATTTGGAATAATGAAAGTCATCTTGACTGCACAGAAGAAATTCCTTCATTTAGATTTAAAAATAAGGAAATAAATAAGTAGGAAACAGGCGTATGGGAATAAACAAAAAAGAAAGGTATGATTCTCCAGCATTTTTCACACACACAAAAAAATCAATTATAAGGACTTGACATACTGGGGGTATCTTTAGCAGGGATAAACAGTGATGTTGCCCATAGCAATTTACACCATCATCCAATATGTTGCATTGCAGTGTAGGGCGAGAGAGGGGACACTCAGAGGAGCCAGTGGTGTCATAAAAAGCAAATGGCAATGGAGACCTCCGCTTAGAAACTGCATTGCCCTCAGTGCATCCCATCCTCAGCACAGAGATGACTTCAGGAGGCACAAATTAACCATAAGTTAGTACCTCTTGGAGAGGGTTACTTGAACATAACATACAGAAGGGCCATTTCTGAAAAATGAATAATCTATAGTTAGCATCATTAAACACTGGATAACTCCCTCCCACAACAATAACACTGTCTGCAGCATTTGCCATGTTTCCCAATATGGGAAATGCCACTGAAAAGATAAGCGTGACAGCTTGGTAAATAGCCAAAGCAACTCTTACAAGTTATTCCTATGTCAAGTAATATTTTTGACCTGATTTGCACAGTGTGACTGAGGAAAATAAATATTTTAGTTTGAAAGTTTGCTGGGATAATAATGAAGTGATCTGAAACAGATCTGCAAGTGACAGTTTGTTAATTTAAAAGTATACTATTTGATGGGAAGCATCTTTTCCAATTAACCAGCCCTGACTGCACCGTATTTTGAAAAGACTGAGAAAATGCACTAGCCTGGCTTTGTAGATCCGATAACTCTCTGAAATGAATAGCCAGCAATTATCTCACACAGCTTTACAGGTGCACGCTTTTGCCATTGGAATTAGAGCCCATTGGTGAGGACTGATGGCACATGGGAAGGCCCTGTGGTGTACTAGATATGTGTCATGGGACAGAGTGGGAACTTTCAACTAACTTGTAGAATAGACTAAAAATTTCATCCCTCCTGGAACAAATATCCTTGAAGTGAAAATTTGTATTCTAGTCTAAAACCTTATTTACTCCACAAAAGTGAAAGACCATGCACACCACTACAGGAGAAAAAAAAAATTGTCTGTGACCCAGGGTCATTTTTGGTTTTTGTGTGTACATGTATATATGTACAGGCACACATGCCGTATTTCTAACAAATCTACATCCATACGTGATCGTGTATTGTTATATCCAGGAAACATTTAAGGAAGGAAAAAAAACAAAACAAAGCAAACAAAAAAAAAAAACACAGAGATTTGATGCCTCCAAAGAAAGGAAAAACAAAAAAACAAACAACAACACAGAATAAAAATTAAAAAAATTGAGGGACTAGTCAAAACAACAAAAAGGAAAGACTCGTTTCAAGATGTCTGTATGTATCATGACAATAATATCTAATTAGGTTAAGTGTTCTATTTAATAATTCACTGTGTAATGAGATAGAGTAACAGAGAGTAATGGGATTTGTCAAAGCCCAAGCCAGTGCAGTATAAAACATGTTAGATATTTAAAACACATTTAGAATAACAAGATCAATTGATTTAAAAGCCACTTATGATGTTGTGCTGTTGTGAACTGCCACATCCTTTGGGTTATTTGAAGGGAAAGCTGTTTACTTGACCTTTTAAAACTTTTTTTTTTTTTTACCAGTGACTTTCAGGAGATTATCTCTGTGCACTAGGCAAGATGCATAGAAGCAGGAAACTATGAAAGTCTGTATTCTTAAGCCTCTCTCATACAGAAAAGAAAAAAGAGAGAGAAAATATTCCTCCTTCTAAAATAGCCAGTACATAATCTCAGAAGTTCATTATAGCCTTGAGCAAACTGGTTTGCATCCCAGATTAAAGGATTTTCAAAAGGAACTGTGATTGTCTTGTCACGGTTGAGCTAGATATTAGTTGGCTGAGCTGAGTATCAAATATGGGAAATTAGTTGCCATTAAAAGCTAGCTTCAGGCAGTTCATTTCTCATCAGCCAAGCTGTGTGAGCCTCCTGCTGTGGACAGTGAACATTAGCTTACTAAATACTTTTGCTAATCAGACACCACATTGCTAACAGAGGTGCCTGAATTTAGAGGGGAGGAGATGGATGGCAGCAACTGAAAATCTGTCTGAGTTAAGATTGACATGCTTTTCTTGATCACAAGGGTTAACTTTCCTTTTCAAAACAAAACAAACAAAAAACACAAACAAAAAGATAAACCCAAACTATTCCCTGGTTGTGTTACTGCTTTTTGAGCCATACTTTTGCTGTTATTTTCAACCCTGGGAAAGCCACAGAGAGAAATTGAGCCAAGGTAACTTAAAAGTTAGATAACAAGAATTCGCTATAGTACCTGGTACATATAGGAACTTGCATTAGACAGAGAGATGGAAAGACAGTGGGAAGATTAGGTCAGGAGCTGCAGCATTCAGGAGCAATGGGAAGACCAAACTGAAACTGGTGGTGACCAAAATTGGTCTTATTCCTCATAAAAGAAACAATTATATTATGAAAAGCTGCACTGCAGCTTCTTCACTTCTAAGACAGGACACAGATGAGGCAACACCTCTCTCATGCTACCTCACCATCCTGACTTTCAACGCAATCCCAAACCTTATACTTTGGTTTCATTAGTGTAGAAGTAAAAGGAACCTTTAAAAATGCAGAATTTTGAGGAACGGTTTTGTATTTCCATCGTCACCTCTGCCTACTCTCTTGCGGGTTTTCTGTGCAAACTTGATGGATATGTTGGGCTTCAATAGCAAAAGCAGGAGATGCCTGGCCCCACCCTCTAATCTATTCTCTGCAGTCACTGGATTACAGCTGACAGAAGGGGCATCTGTTGATCCCCCTTATTATCTGCTTATAGCTTTCTGTCCATAAATTTGTCTGTTTTTTCTTTGAACTATCTGGAGCTATCTGCTTCTACAACCTTGCCCAGAATGCCCCTTTGGCTCTTTTAAAGAGATTTTCTGGTGTTACTGAGTGCCTGCACGACTGGTGAAAGAAAGTGTTGCTCTAACCTCATCTGGCATCTTCATGGTTTTATCTTCCTGGAGCATCTTCCCTGCATCACCAGCCTTTTTCCTCTACAAGAGTTTCAACTCCAGCCCCTCCTTGTAAGGCTGATGCTTCCTCCCCCAGTGAATGCAGTTGTCTTCCCTGCACCTCCTTCTCTGTTTTAGAAAGACTCTAGAAATCACTGGAGCTCAAGTTTGGAAATTTGGGGGCATACAACAAATTTGTAGGAATCATCACATTTTTGTGTTTTGTTTTCTCCAGTTAAGCTGTCTTGCAGCTGTCATTTGTCAACCAGGTACAAATACATACAGCACCCTCTAGAGCTAGCCAGCTCCTCTCTGGCTCTCAAAAGGGAGTTAAACATAACACATTAGTGTCTTTGGTACCTTCAGAAGGTTAAAAACATCTAAAAGCTAAAACTTTTAAGAGCCTTTTGAATTTATGTGCTTTTTCTTACATTAGCTTGATTCAGGCTGTCCATCTCTTTGGTTTTGCTCAGAAGCTGTTCCTCTCATCAGCTCTATGGCAGGTTTAAAACAAGTCTTATTTGTCCGAGGCAAGAAAAGGATTCTTTCACGCTGTGTAGAACCGTGCTGTAAACATTCATTCCTTAGAAGTTACTGAATAAAACTTCAAGGATACTTTCAAAATTGAATACCTAATCAGCAAGTGTACTTGCAGTATGTGAGCTGTTCTTCCCTGGTTAGTCGGTGCACAACAAAATGTAGCTACGTTACTCTGACTCATTACTTAACAGCTCTGCATACATTAATGATTGCACTTACTAAAAGCTTTAAATTGGTACCGGTTTGATGGAACCTGTCAAGCCTATAGTCATTGTTTCTGACAGTATTATGTGTTTCAAGTTATTGTACCACTTACTGCCTTGTTTCCTCGCGTAATAGTTTTATGTTGGAAAGGCTGCTTTGTTAAAGACATTTTTACTGTATGGGCTCAAAAGAGGATTACAGTTTCTCTGGGTGAACTGATCACACGAGGGAGGGGAAGCAGGTCAATTCAGCTTCCCAATTCAAGGAAGGTGTTTTATCCTCTACATATGGTGAATGTAAATTTTATTGAAAGCCCTGAATTAACTGCAGGCTCCTGTTGAAGCTATACAAATAGTGTCATATGTGCCCTGGAAAGAGAGGCTTCATTGTTTGTCTTCTGGTAGCACTCTGTTTTCTGGAGCCTAGAAGACAATTACTTCCTTGCAAACACAGGCAGATTAAATAAGCCACATTTTGTCCTTTTTGCCATCTGCCCCTTGCTTACTTTATTTTAAGCTGCATGACTAAGCTTTACTATCTGACATGTGAAGGTGGGACATGCTGTTTTTCTGCTTAGCTCCTTGAGGCTTGTAATGAATCCGAAGAAGCAGAACTGATCTGCAAGGGGGTGAGTCAGAAAATCAGTAACTGTACAATAATTACTTGCTGTGCCAAATAGCAGGACTTGGATCGTAACATAACAAAATCTCCTGAAGGAAAAGTTTCACAATGCAGGAAAAATATATATATTTCTTCCTTCTAAAAAAAGCCAGTGAACCTGACTCTGATCCTGATGCAGCTACATCCGTGAAAGGGAGACTGAAGTTTTACCTGGTTCCTAGAGAAATCTATTTTGTGGACCACTCAGAGCAGCTGAGAAGGAAGGGAGGGACATAAGGGCTGATGGAGGAGGTGAATGATGAGTCCCTTGTCACAGGAGGATGGGCTGCCACATTTGCCAGCGTGTGGAGCAGTGTGTTAAAGCCTTGGGCCAGCAGGGAGCCTCATTATTCCTCTGAAAATGGGCTGACAACAACAGAATAATTGGGGCAACTACTGGTATTTCAGGAGACTGGGCTTAAGGTAACCAGGAAACTGAAATAAAACTGAATTAAAATCAGTTAGTGAAGGGCAAGGTGAGAGAATATCCTTTGTATATTGGACTTCTGTTATCTGATTCTGGATCACAGCATCACAATCACTGAGAAGTTAAGGCTGACAGGTCACCTGGTCCAAAACCCCTGCTCAAGCAGGGCCAGCTAGAGATAGGTGCCCAGGACCACATCCAAGTGGCTTTTGAAGATCTCCAAGCAAAAAGGCTCCACAACCTCTCTGGGCAACCTGTGCCAGTGCTCTGTCACCCGCACAGTAAAGAAGTGCTTCCTGATGTTTATACAGAACCTCCTGTGTTCCAGTTCGTGCCCATTGCCTCTTGTCCTGTCACTGGGCAACACTGACAGAGCCTGGCTTCATCTTCTCTGCACCCCCCTTCAGGTATGAGACAGTGATGAGGTCCCCTGAGCTGGTACTGTTCTCCAGGCTGAACAGTCCCAGCTCTCTCAGCCTTTTCTGTCTGAGGACAGATGCTCCTCATTTAGGTTGAAAAAGACCTTCAAGATCACCAAGTCCAACCATCAACCTGACCTATCGAGTCCCACCACTAAACCATGTCCCTCAGTGCCACATCCACACGTCTCTTAAATACCTCCAGGGATGGGGACTCCACCACTTCCCTGGGCAGCCCATTCCAGTGCTTGACCATACTTTATGTGAAGAAATTATTCCTGATATACAATCTAAAACTCCCCTGACACAACTTGAGACGTTTTCTTCGTGTCCTATCACTTGCCACCTGAGAAAAGGGACCAACACCCTCCTCACTGCAACCTCCTCTCAGGTAGTTGTAGAGAGCTATGAGGTCTCCCCTCAGACTTCTTTTCTCCAGACTAAAAAACCCCAGTGATTAAAGAGTGTTTCTTAGGATTACATCTATATTGATTAATGAAAGTTATATAGAAGCCAGTCTGAGTTCTTACTGACCAATGTAATCAGACAGCAGCTTTGACATCTCCACTCTCCAGGCAGAGTGTTCTGGGCTGGAGCAGTGAGTCAGGACCACTGGAGCCCAGAATACGGGCACTTTACAGCCCACTAGCTGCTATTTGCCTGCTTTGCTGGGCTGAATTATCAAACTGAATAATTTAGAGCAACGTGAGACTGCAACTTTGTCCTGTGGGGAACACTGACTTCTGCTAAAGGTCAGTGCAACCTTTGCATCTCTTCTTTAAAGAGTTAGACAACCATGGGCAATTCTGGTTTTGTACCTTTCCGTACCAGTACCCAGGTCAACGGGGCCAGGACAGCAAGGATCATTCACCTGCCTGTGAGTGGGTGCCACAGGGTTGGGAGCATCCTCCCTCTGCAAAGGAGAGCATCCTGGAGATGTGCCATTTGTGCAGTCTCTGCTTCACTCTGCACAGTGTACACATGGGCTTTCCTAGAACGATGCCCACGTGTTTTTTAACTGTACATCTCATTGGACTATATTTTGTTGTAATCACACAAGAGAAAGGCTGGAGGACAGTGAGTGGGGTTAAGAAAGGCTTGCGACTGGTGGAGATGCCGTCTCTCTATGCAGAATTAAGAACTGCACAGAGCTGATAGGCTGGGAACTTCATCTTCCCGGCTTCTGTGGTCTTAAGAAGGCCAGACAGCTCCCCAGGGTGATTCAAAGTGTAAGTGGACTGAAACGACCTTGGAGTTGGTTATTCTGACTACAGGGGAACTACAGAGAATCATGGTCTGTATTTTAGATGCTTAAAGATAGGCTGAATCCAGGCCTCTACCTGAACAGTGATGACAGCTTACTACATGAGCAGGAAAGTCATAGCAAAGGAGATAGGACTTTATAAGCTTTCAGCCTTGAGTTCTCCTGTGTAACAGGGGCACTAGGTGCTAAGGAAATACAGAAAAGTACCAGCTCCGTGGCAGGTTTTTTCTATTCATTCTAGTACTGACTTAAATCCTTCACTCTTTGTGTACCCACTGATGCTGTAAACCAGTGCTGTGCTTAATATATTAGGGCACAACTCCAGCTCCAGGTATGTCTGTTTTAACAAGACAAATCACTCAAGAAATGATGTACACTGATAAAATTATATTACTATTAAAAACAAGTTTAGGGATTGTCACACTATACCACTTTCTCGATCTCATGCCTATCAGAGGAACACTAGGACGCTTCATAAAGAAGCTATTCACTACAAAACTATCAAAAGATCTTAAAGTTCTCTGTATTTTACTACCTTTTGATACTAGAAACTTTGTTTATATCCTGGGAGGCCAACTTGTGCTATGATAGTTGCTCTGGTGGTGTGTGGGATCCTAGGGCTCTGAGGTTTAACATCTCTCCAAGCCAACACAGATAAGAGCAATATGAGAAGACTCCGCTGTCACACAAGCAACCTAGAATAACAAAACCCAGGCAGAGCAAATACAGTTTCTGCCTTCGTTTGAAGTGCTGAAGAAGTGCAGGTCAGAGCTATAAACAGAGGAGGGAGGAAGGAAAAAAACATTTCTGTCATTCCTTCAGGAGTTGTTACTCCTCAGATAAACTTGAGTAACTTGAAAGCTCTGTGCAATTTTTCTTTTGTCTAGGTACAGGGGCTCTCACTATGTAGGTCAAAGACCTTTAATATCCAGCAGCAAAACAGAAATCCTGTGGGATTAACAATTGTATTCAGATAATACCTTTACCTTTTTCCTCCCTTCCCTAATTCATCGTAGTCTGCTTTATGAAGCACCATCATAAACATAGTGGACATGGCACAGAGTCTGCACAGCTCATACAGAGCAAATCTCCTTAACCAGGTTTCCAAGTCCCAGATAAATCCTCCTTATGCTTCCCCGCTGCCACATTTCTCCACTCTCAACCTCACACAGAGTCCTCATGGAAGGGATGCTAAAGCCAGTTGCAGCCCAGTGTGTACTGTTTGGTGACATTTAGATATGAGGCATTGCTGTGCCCTTGTGCTACTCTGCTCTCTGTTAAGAGAAGTTACATATGGAGAGAAACCACCCTGCCGTAACTTTATGACTGGAAACTGTTCTGCTTATTGCATGCCACCTCCAGCTTGCATCTGAAATAATTTTCCACGCTGGGACGGATGCACCAGATTACACCAGCATCCAGCTCCAGAAGGGATTAGTCAGTGAGGATGATGAAAAATAATGCAGAGTTTCCTGTGGGCAAGTCCAGATAATTTTTGTTTAAAACCCAAGAGTTATAGATTTCTAATTTATAACACTTAAGATATGGAAGAATTAATTTTGTTTTGAAAAACACCTATTTTAAAGCAACTGAATGCCTTGCCTCTGCAACAGACATCAAATGATCTTTTTGCTTCATTGTTGCCCTGCGTTTATGAGTCTTCTCCCCACTGAGGCACTGAGATGACAACTTTCTTTAATGACTAGGTTTCCTGGGGAAGATCAGTGCATCTTGGCAGCTGGGTTTCCCTTCACTACCCATTACCTCAGGCACACTAACACCACCTAGAAGTCTGGGAAATAGGTCCTGTGCTAGTAACTAAACAGAGATTTGGAGGCTGGCTGCCTTTACGGTTCAGGCTTTAGGATAGCAGGATAGTGCTTATAGAGCTGCTGTTCCAGTGTTGCAACTAAAATTACACTCTCCTGTATCCCTGAATGAATTCCTGAGCCAATGGGCTAATGGTCTGGACTCAATCAAAGTCAAGTGAAATTCCTTGCCAGCAACAGACAAGTTCATGAAGAAATATGCATTCACAATGTTTTATTTCATGCTGACGAACAATCCATCAACTCCTTGTTACATGCCTTTCCATAATGACCCCCAAAACTCGATATACTTGGAAGAATTTGCAGGGAAATATAAATAAATAAATAAATAAATAAATAAGGGGGAAAAAATGTCCTGGCTCTTACACAATCAAAACATTATCCCCAAATACTTTCAGTTTGAACCTTTCCCAATTACAGCTGTGGAATATTGCATGCAGAGAAGGCACTAATAAGCTGGGCCAGACCATTTAAGTTTATACAGGTCAATGCCATCACCTTGAATCCTACCCAGGGGACCATGGGGAATTGCTATGGTTCGTGGCACCGTAGTGTTAAATGTTCCCTGCCTTTGATAAGTGGGATAGCTCACGCTTTTAAATTCCCTGTAGGAATAGCTGCAAGTAGAACGCATTGCAGTTGTCTGATCTCAAAGTAACATGGATAAGCGGGAGAGGATTCATGCCCAAAACAAAAGTTTATTCTCACACGAGAAAGCACAGAAACAGAAATACAATTTTCAGCACAGATTACTTCTCAGGCATCCAGTTTCTCAGATACTAGAGGTCTAACCTAGATGACTTCAGTCCCCTAGGTCCTAAAAACCTGACAGTAGATAATACTTTTACACCAGCGATTAATAGTGCAGATATAATTCTGGAAGACTTCTATTTTGACCACGGCAATCTCACCGAAGCCTGGATGTTCATGAATTGGGTCATTTGTTCACATGGAATTAGCCATAATGGGGACATTCAGAGGCGCACCTTCTTCACACTGCAGACACTGTAATCCTATCTCCTAACTAACCTCTGTAGTTGCCCCATGTTCGTTTGAATAAGGAGTAAAACAGAGTGAAGCTTTGAGCTGACCTCTTCACAGAGACCTTCAAATGGATAAATCTACTGACCTTTGAGCTTTTGCAGTATAAAAAAGCAGCAAAGCCACTTCAAAGCAAGTTCCAGCTAGTACTAGAAAGAACCATGGGCTTGTCAAAAATACTTTAAGATTGGCGAAGTCTGACATTTCCAGTAAAATCATGTTGGAAGTGTTTTACTAATGTTTTTACTTGATGTCATGCAGAGCTCCTTGATCAACAAAATGGATGCAATTTCCATCCCCAGTCCAGACACGTAACTCCCTAATAATGTCCACCTTCCAACCCAGAAAAAGAGATTTGATAACAACAGCTACTTCAGCCACAGCTATCAGCATTCAATAATGTGAGAGGAGGCCTCACCAGGCTTCCAAGAGGCCACTTGTGTCCTTGCTTCCAGCTGTAGAGACAGTGTCAGCCCCCCACGTCTATGGCCCTTAAGGCCAACGCAAAAGCTGTGACATGAAGACATCCACAAAGAGTCAAAATCCAGACCACACCTTCATGTAGCTGCCCTTTTCCTAAAGAGGGTGCCCAAATACAAATGATGAAGCTATTCAAATGGCAAAGCAGAGTATTCACAGCAAGAATTAGTTAATTTCTCTTCTGTTGGTGTCAAATCTTACAATCTAGTCTTTTTGATTCATAAAATGGTTGTGCTGCAATTGACTTTGCCAATGTGCTAATATGAATCTTTTTTTTCTCTAATTTTGCCCACACATCCCTAAACTAAGGCTTCACAACTTTGTTATGCCTTAGATGGTCACATTTTACCATGAGCATAAGATGTTCATGCCAGGAATTTTAGCTTCCTTCCTCCTGTGGCATCATTTATGACTCATCTATAAACCAGTATGACAGCTGAGCAAAATCAGGGGAAAAGGCTTTTAAATGAACTTGGGATTGCAGTGAGGGAGAAAAGATCTCCATAATAACCCACCAGGTTCTCCGCAGAGAATGTGATGACCATGCACCCTCCTGATTTCTCTGGCTACCAGCCTTTTGGGGCACTTAGACCTTTGCTGAATTTTTATCCAAAGAGCAAGGTATGATGGAAACAGAGGAATTGCATTTCTCTCAGCATACCAGGCATATCACAAAGCTAGTAAGTTGGTTGATAAAGTCTTATCATGGTATCATACTATATGGAAATCTCAAACACCGCAGGAATCTGAGGAATTCTCAGTATGAAATCGGCATGGTCAAGCAGCTGTTTCTCATGACACTTTGACTAAGCCTGGTTTCATTTGGGCATTCAGTCTCTTCAGATTGGCTAGGGATTGAATATAATATTTTCCACTCAATTATTCCTTGCATTCTTTTCTTTAACAAACTTTTTTTTTTCATGAGCTTAGATAAACTAAGCAAGTGACAATGATCTGAACATGAGAGTTCATACTAAACAACATGAATAAAACTTTTTTTCTTTTCTCACTGTTATAAAATAATAGTCATCAGATCTCTGATCTTTTCTTTCCTTTGCTATCTAGTAAGTAATATGGAGCTTTGAAGACAGTCTTGATAAATACATGCAAACTTTACTCAAAATTCCTGATATACAATTATTTAATAGATATTTTACCAAAGAAAAAAAAATCCTTACATTTAATATATTTTAGATGTTTAATATAAGACTATTTAATATACTTTTATACTATATATGTATATATAATTAGTATATTTTATAAAATATTTAATAAAAGTATTTTAATATAAATACTTCAACATTTTTCCCTGCCCAGCCCTTTGAGGTGATGTGAGGTTGAGATGTCTATTTAATAATATACCTGACTTTCAGATATAACATCTTGTACAAGCAGGATATTAGCTCCAACAAGTGATCTGGTGAATCCTCCCAAAGAATTTACCACCCTGGGTGTAGAATGCAACATTCCTTCCTGGATAGGCAGCAATACTTTTTCTGATAATGAACCATCTTTAATATAGTTATGAAGGAAAAAAAAATCAAAAATCTGAAAAAGAAAGGGTAAATTCCACTGGAACCAGACTATTAAATGGGGGAGAAAAAAAAAAAAAAAAAAAAAAGCAAAGCAGTTATTAACATAAAGAGTAGAACAGAAGGAGACAATGGAGTTTGAGAAACTAGATACTACAGCCAATGTAGAGGTGAACGAGGAATCCATCAAGGCTTATAAGCATGAGGATATTGTACTGGAGAGGTCTATATTGCCTTGGAAGTACTTTATAAGGAAAACAGGGCAAAATAAGCGTAAACAGTTCTCAGTAACTTTTTAAAAATATCAAACCAAAGCTCTGGGTTCGTTTCCTATACTGTGCTGTAAGCATTAATTTAGGCATGTATTTCCACAAACAGTTCTCGTGGACCAGGAAACACCTCTTTATTGTCGCCTCCACCTGTGATGCAGAACCTGTGCATTCCTGCACACATAACGCCTTGTGGGGTCAGCACCATTCTGATTTCCAAACTCCTAGTGAAACTGCTCTCCTGCAGCTGTCATGTATGCCTGAGCAAATCAGCGCTTTTGTCGGTAAAATGATGTGTCTTATTATCCACTCCTTAAGTCACCTAATCACAGCAAGCACGATGCAATTCGATAGGTGTCTCAAGACAGGCTTTTTGCACATCTTTAAGAGGTGGTACATAAAGGTGATTGGAAGAGACTATGTCGATACTTTTTTAGCCACCAAGAAATAACAATTTTTTAATTGCATATGACTTACTCTTTAGCACTAGTTGAGCAAAACCAAGCTCTCATAACAGATTTTCCATTATAAAGCAAGCAGCAAGCTTGCGATCTACAGATATGGCAATCTCTATGTGTACCATTCAGGTTAATGAATAAGAAGTATGCTAAAGTCAAACTGAAAATTCAGTCAGTCCAAACCATAGCCGAGAAAACAAAATGATGAGGAAACACTGATTAACCTAAGCTTCAAACTAAATTAAGGGCAAATTCAGCAATGGTAAACCAATGAAGTTCTTCCTTAAAGTACTTTGCAACCTAAACTAAGATACAAGGCTCATACAGAAGGAGAGAGGTGAGGCAAGAAACAGGACAAAAATTCATGTAATACTTCTGGGGGGTGCTGGTTTTGAGGAATGGTAGGAAGCTAGATAAGAATGTAGAAAGTGCTGAATACAGAAAAAAATAATAGGAACAGAAGGAGGGTGCCAAGCCAACAGAGCAGAGAAAAAAAGAACAGGATAATAAAGAGATGGTTTGTGTTAACCCAAAGCTAGAGACCTACAAATAGTCATGGATTGCATCTCAGGGGCTCCTTGCACTAAAGGAAGCAGAGGTGGACATGAATCATGGTGAATGGCACTTGAGTCCTCAAACTAGCATTCAGCTCAATTTCTGCTTTCTTACTCCCAGAAACTTTTCTTTCTCCTTTTCTACAGCTTTGCCCTCCACCACATTTTCCTCCTTAATACTCCACACCTGAAGCAAAACTTTTGAGTAAAGTAAGGTAAAACATAAAAGCATCATCTGCATTGCCTGCTGAAAATATTGATCACTAGCTCTACTATCCCAACCTGTTGTTTCCTCTGCTATGAGCAGTGAGCTCTCACTGGAATTAACCCCTTATAATATTGCAAACACCACAACAGCACTCCAAAAAGCAGATGGAAAATGTAATATTCATAAAAGATATTACAGACATATCCACATCCCTCGCAGAGGGAATCAAAGAAAGAGTTGAAGGAGAAGGAGACTAAACAGCATGGGTAAACAACACATCCTCAGATCACGGAAACGGCAGGGAGGATATAAAAAGGTAGCAGATGGATGTTTATTCTACCCTTGAACAGCAGCATGCAGCCAGACTAAGGCACTATTTCTTTGCATTCCGGCCAAGGATTCACACCTCTCTGTGCAGCAAAGGATGGCAGCAGCATGGGTGTAGGCAGGGGAACTTGCCATTTCTCAAAAATCAGGGTTAGCCTTTGCATTAATTAAGGCATCAGGCTCCACTGTCATCCTCCGTCCTTATTACTATCCTTGGATTTCATGCTATATTTAAAATCATGCCATTTCAGAATCCTGTATGAATAAATATGAATGTCAAGACCTGTGTGCATCTCTTATGCACACAAGACAGTACAGTACATCACGTACTCACAGAATCTTATTAAATTTCTCTGAGACACATAATCCTGTGAACCTCATTCTGTAAACACAGGCAGCAGTTGTACTTCATTTCTCTCCTCTATCCCCCACAATCCCCTCTCAGCTACCTCGTTCCTTAGTCAGTAACTGAGAATTGAGCAGAAACTAAGCACACACATAAGTATGTGGATAAAGTACCTGAAGATATTTATTAGGAAAGGAAAAAAAGCTTCATTGGAGAGGAAAAAGAGCACATTTATCACTTGCCAGATAATTAAAAGTATCTGAGTATTAAAAAGAAATACAGAAAACTGCAATTGGATTTTGTAGTTTGTATTTTCAGGGATTTCTTTTTTTTTGGCAATAATCATTTTATCCGTGTGACTAAAATTAAACGATAAACTATTCCATTTGATTAATTACCCTTCACAGTTGGCCTGTTAGCAACAGCATCAACAATTTGGAACAATTCTGCCATCGAACAACACCCAGCTGCAGGTGCAGTGCCATGCAAGAGTAACATTGCAGCCCCTCAGGTGAAAACAAGGCTGTGAAGGTAGGGGAACATTTAGAGTTTGAAAGAAAAATGCTGCCCATGATAAGTTTTGAAATGCCCATTCACACCTCGAACATTTACATTGGGTTTCCTGGAACATTTACACTGGTCTTCACATTGCATATGGCAGACTGGTATATAAATGCAGTTTGTGCATGAGATGCTTCAGCCATCCCTGCTCAGACCCCCAGCAGAAATGCACAGTCCTAAGCAGGCAGGTTTTAGGACTTTGGTAATGAGTGAGAAAACCTTCAAAGTCAGAGCATCCTGCCCTGGCTGACAGACACTGTGCAAACAGAGAAAAAAAAAAATCAGCAGGCTAAGCCTGTTTTATTATCAGCTCAAACCTGATACATGACAGGGATTTAGGCCAAGTTTGGCTAGGCATTCAGCACGTGTTTCAACTTAAAGACAGGCATTGTCCTGCTTTAACAAGTGACACTATCAGGCTGAAAGTAAGGTACATGCTTCAGCAGCACAGAGAATAGGGAAAGGAGCCTCACCCTACCTCTCCACAGCAGCCACGCTTGAACTTGCCTCATGAATGAGGGCATCCACTTGCTGTTATTTGCAGAACACAAGCTTTGTTCTTTTAATGGGGATGACAAGAATTGGGATTATAACAGCTCAGAACCAGATCCTGAAATTTCACAGCTCCGACCAATCGTTCTAATTGCTATTGATTAATAATAAATACGGTACATTTGCACCCAAAATGGAGGGGAGAAAAAAGGCCCACATTTTTTCCTGCAGGGGTGTGTGATCTGCAGCCCCACAATGTACAACTCCTCCAGCACATGTCGCAGGCTAAGAAAAATCAAAAGACATTCTTTTTATTAGTTAGCAGTAATGACCTTTTATTTTTGATTATTTGTGCATTAACAGCACGGAATGGAGATGTGCTATGTAGAGAAGTTATTATTTGCTAATTTGCAGCTTTTAAAATACACAGCACACTATCTATTATGTATCATGCATTACAATTACAACAACAGTTTAATTAATCACCAGCACCCTGTTTTGTATCAGTCTGCTGCTGAATTCTGGGTAATGGCGTTGTTTACCATTTAGCAAGTAGCAACATTTCACTCTGTTTCACTACATTAAACTGCTCAAATAAAGCAAACGGATATTGGAAAGAGTTGGCCATCTGCCTTTATTTTCTTTTACTTTTGTTAAGGAAAGGGAGAAAAAAAAATAAACCCCACCACTGCCTCTGAAAGGAGAAAGAGCACAGCCATGAAACTGATAGTGACAAAAAACACCCTTTTTTTATCAGGTCAAAATCTCATCTAAATGCAGTTCTGATGAATGGTAAAAAGCTTGCTTTGTGGATTTGGAGTGGGTCTCAAGACCAGCAATGAAGTCTAATGATTATTTAATGGTGCCGCACTTGAAGCAGGATTATGTGAGACTCTCTCCCCCGTTAAGAGTTTGATGAATAGGTTTTGTGACAGCCATTTAGGAATAAACAAGAATTCATCAGTCTGCATAAGAAGAAGCCAGTTTATAGATTAAGTTTCTTGAGGTAATTCATGAGGTCAGTCCCATTTAGATGTAGACTATTAGGGCTCAGCTTTTGAGAGTGGCCATACAAGGGAGTTACTCCAAATGGACCCCGCTAATACAAAGCCCCCTTTCAGAGGGAAGCCTGAAATTTTTATGACCCTGCTGCTAGGAAGCACATCAACTTGTCACTGTGAAGATCTGCTGGGGCAAGACCTCATCACTCTATTAAAGAGCTCTGTGACCCTATTGATTTGAAGTATTTAAAGCAGGGGTGAAGTTCAAAGCAATTTCTTTTCTATACTATTACTCAGCCTCTCTGTGTCTTGGCTCTAAAACATCTGCTGTCAGTTCCTCTCTGGTGTCTGACTCTGGAATCTGTCACTGGAGAACAGAGTAGTTTTATTTAGAATAAATTGGATTCCTTTTCAGTTTTCAGCATTTCGTATTGTGATCAATGGTTTACACTCCTTCATGTGCCAGGAGACTTAACTGCCACTGTATGCTTTCATGTCTCTTTAGAGCAGGACTCAGCCAGAGCTTGCTCCTGAGGCTCTGTAATCGAATCTTTCCATTCTAACAGGTAAGCAGGCACCAGTTTTTCTAATTGGCCAATCAATAAAAATAATAAACTTTCACTTTCAAACCAAAAAAAAAAAAAAGAGAGGAGAGAGAGAGAGGAGAAAAAAATCCCAGAGTGTCACTCTGGAAACAAAACCCTAACAGGATCTTTTATGGTTATTTGCACAGAGAGAAAAAAAAAAAGAAAAAAGAAAAAAAAAAGATACTGAGTAAACAACTCCATTATTTTTAAATGTCAGCAAGTAAACCTGGTAGCTGTTTCTCAGAGGTGCTTGTTCAAAAACTACACAGGCTCTTCTACCTCTCTGCAGAAGCTGCAGGCACCAGGGCACCTTCTCAACAGTTAGCAATGAGCCACGTTGGGTGTATTTATTACAGACATGGTTTTTGATACCAGGATTAAAGGCTGTACGGGGCACAAGATTAATATTCAGTTTGATGATGTCAGACAAAACGGTTATGATACAAGACTGAAAAAATGGGATGGGAATGGTAATGAAACAGTTTCAAAAATATTTAAGATAATGATGCATAGCAACAGAGAGAAATTAGGTGGGGTTTTTGCAAGGAAGGTAATTATGTACAGGATCACGTAGAGGAATCCTATCTGTTATCTTCACCAAGAGAATTAACTTCTGATTCGTGAAAAATGCACCTTCTCTCAGGGTCTGCTTTGTCAAGTCACTACCATGTTCCTTCCCTACCTGTGCTATTTAGACACGTTTTATCACCTATTCTAACAAATTGCCTAAAATAACTGAGATAACAGGTATATATTTTAGTCAGCAGAAACACGTCCATTGTTTTCAGCTGATTGGTACTGATTTACGCTGCCTACGAGTCTTTCCCATAATATATGTTGCTGTCATTTTATTAATACTATCGCTTCACACAAAGCGACTTTTAAAACCAAGTGTGTTTCTGTGAGGAATGAATTATGTTTATTGCAAGATGGCAACTGCACAGTTTATTCAGCAGTATCTTTAAGGATCTGGAAGCCTGGAAACAGATGTACCTATTGCTTGTCAATCAAAACACATCTCCCTTGCAGCTTTGTATTTTCTTTAGTCAGCAAGGAAATCATGTTACTGCTGTCTGGGGTCAACAGTAAATGCACAAGCAGAAGCCCTGCCTGAGAATTTTCAATCAAGAAGGCACCACAGATTAGGCAGGCAGATAATAGTTTGTGTTCTGCTCCTCTGAGGAAATGGGCAATAAACAAAATCCTAAGCCATTTCTTCTATCTTGCGTTTTAAAAAATGGAGCTGGTGGAACTCACTGGCAACAGAACACCATTACAAGCTGATATCATCTTGAGTTCATGCTGCTGAATATGTTGGCATTTACGGCACATTCTCCCAGGGCACATTTCAAAATGAAACTGAAACTTGATGGACCAACTGTACTCCATTAAAAAAAATTATAAAAAGGCTCTTTCTTTTTTTTTTCCCCCCAGACTAAAGAAATGGCAACTTTCAAAACACTGCTTTCTGCCGTATAAATCTACGTGTTGAAGGTCAGACCAAAGGCAACAAATCAAAGCCTTTTTTCTCATCTTTTATTTTAGATTATGAATGATGCAAGAATTTATAGAGCGTGCAAATTTATTACCGTGTTAATAGGCCCCCCTGTTTATATCCGGCAACATATGTTATATCCAGAATCACTAGGAAGCAGCAGCATTTTTAGGGATGGAGGGGGAGGCAATTAAAGAATTAGGCCTAATTACCGTGAAAAATCTCTGGAAGAAACATACAGAAATCTTTTGCAGAACAAACACAAAGAGAACACGAGGAAATATTCTTTAACCTGACCATTGTTGTATACTTTATTTGTAATCCATGCATTTATAACCAAACACAGTCACAACTCCATACCTGCCCTAATTTAATTAAATGAAAGAGAAAAAAATCGTGCCTGTGTAGAAATTTTCTCTCTCTTAGGGTCTGCACGGGCATCTTATTTCTAACAGTGAGCCTATATTGAACCAAATTCTCACTAGAAGGCAACAAGCATCTTGTTTAATACAGGCTTCAGCAGGGAGGCAGAACCACTTTTGAGTCACTGGTACAGGGACGTGAAAAGAAAAGTAGCAGTGGCTACAGGAGATGCACCTGTGTTTCACTCCATGAGTTTTAAAGGCCCACTCAAGGATCCCAGAGCACATGAGAGCAGTTTGGTAGGTATGAAAATCTGAATTTGCAAAATGTTTAAGTTTTAACAAACTAAAAAGGAAAAAGGTCCAAACCTGGAAATTTTAGAAGTGGAAACTAAGGTGGTTGGGGAAAAATTAGGTATGTCCTACTGCTTCATTCTTCTGTTCTACTGTATGGATCAGGCTCACAGCTGGCCTTGACTGCTCTGTGTACTGTCCCAAAAAGTGGGAAAAAATACTGGGTGCTATGAGAAGCGCAGAGTGAGAATGTAAGTGTGAATAGAAGCATGAGGTAGGCAAAGGGCTAGTCATAATTTCATAATCATAATTTCATAAACAAAATATTAGGAATTCCAGCTCCTGAGAGACCTCACTGCAGTCTTCCAGTACCTACAGGAAAGCTGGGGAGGGACTCCTTGTTGGGGGGTGTAGTGATAGGACAACGAGTAATGGCTTTAAAGTAAAAAAAAAAAAAAAAGGTAGACAGAGACTAGATATAAGGAAGAAGTTCTTCACTCTGAGGGTGGTGAGGCACTCGCACAGGTTGCCCAAAAAAGCTGTGGATGCCCCATCCCTGTCAGTGTTCAAGGCCAGGCTGGATGGGGCTTTGGGCAACCTGGTCTGGTGGGAGGTGTCCCTGCCCATGGCAGGGGGGTGGAACTGGGTGGGCTTTAAGGTCCCTTCCAACCCAAAGCATTCTGTGGGTCTGTGATTCTACGATTCTCTTAAGATGTGGGAAACAGAGTAGCTTCTGGCTGTAGGACCAGTCACAAAGATTGGGATTTTAGCATTGACTGCTATCACCAGAAAGCAGGCCTCAGAAGGTCCTTGCTTATAGAAAAAAAAAGGAAGGGGGGAAACAGGGCTAAGCTTTGCCAAAAGTATTCAACAATTCAGTAATTCTTTAAATACAGGAATCACTGTTTGAATTTATCTTTGGTAAAGCTACATCTGACAGTTGGGTTCTACCAGGGAAGAGTCTGGCCATGCTGGTTGTTCCTCAACACCCACCTTCGTGAACCCACCTACTGGGCCTGCAGCTAAACCCATATGTTAGGGACCCCAACAAGGACTGCTTGTGTCAGGGGGAGATCATGGAACCAGACTCTTAGGTTGCTTAATGTCCTAAATATTGATCTCTTTTATCTGTGTGTTGCTGCATGTATATGTCTTTAATAATTCTTCCTCTACAGGTGGGTTATCACTTTTCCAATGCCTGTGTATTACGAGTTTTGCCACCAACAGAGATAAAAACTCCCATTCTTGGTTGTTTAGTGTGAATCCTTCCCATCCTGAAGCATTATTAATCATGTTGTCATCACTTAAATAAATAATAATCATCAGCAAGTATTTCTATTTTCACAAAACCACTAAAATAATAAAAATCAAAGATTATATTAATTATTAATAAATATGAAGGGGACATGTTTTTTTTTTTTTTTTTTTTTTTTTTTTTTTTTTTGAGACTGAATTTCTATTTTTCATCTGTAGTACAGTGTCATCTAGAGATACTAAATACGATGAGGGTATTGTTGTGTTAGGTCTGCAGAAACTTCTGCTTCAATGAGCCAGTAAGAGATGGAAGCAGCACGTAGTACAAATAAATAGGATGGGCAGAACCAGAGCTAGAAACCAGGCCTCCTGATTCCATTCAGTCCCCTTCATAGTGCAGAAGTGTGGCTTTGCAAGAAGAGGGCTCGTACCCCATCCCTTCTTCCCTTCTGTCCATCCATGTCAGCCCAGCTGGGGGATGGAGGACCCAAACTTGGCCCCAGAAGAAACGTCACCCTAACACCTCGACAGCAGGAGGCAGTTGAGGTGCAACTTCAGCTCAGATTCTGCCTAGGCACATGTTCCTTGCCCAGTGTGTAAGGGATGAACAAACGAGATGGAGCAGGAGAATGCAACACCAGTGGTGGAGGATTTAGGGGATGCAATTTTTAGGCAACCACCTTCTTCAGTCCCGCTACTCACAGAGTGATTTGTTTATGTGCAACCTGAATGATTTGTACATTTTATGTTCAAGTGCAGCTGGACACCTTACCATGGCTGTTTATAAAAAGATACTAAAGAACATAGTTGGGGAATGCAGCCTCCATACTCCTGAAAGACGGCTGCAGCACTGGCCAGCAGCGCAGAAGCAGAAGATGATGCAAAACTGGTGTCTTCAGTCTGCACTACCCTTTGGGGATGCCTGTCCTGACTGGGATGAAGAAGGCAGAGCCCAGACTATGCTTTCTTGATCAGAGAGGGAAGAGGTCTGGTGTGCAGCCAGTTCTGCTGACATGGGTGAGGGTGATCCAAGGTGGCCTTTAGCCTTAGCCTGTGGGGCCCATCTAGCAACCAGATTTGTGATTGCTGATGTCTCCAGGAACATTTATTTCTCTGTGGTGCTGGAGACACTTCAATGGCAATGGAAAATGCCCAATCACCTATTTAGAAACCTGGCCTTCTTCTTCCATAGGGGAGGGGAAATATCACCATTTCAGATCTGCCCCATTTGTGATTCCTGGGGTTTGCAAGCACTAATGTAGCTGTAAAAGGAGCAGAGCAAGCTGCAGGAGCACTTATCTTGTGCATTGATCTCCCTGCAGAACTGAGCCCACATGTCACCAGCAGGTACTGAGACAGACCGTGTGCTCTGTGATCAACAACATATTAGTGGTTCAAAACGGTCTGGGCTGTCTGGAATGGATTTGTGCCACAAGAGTCACAGGCCAGACTGTGCAGCCAAGATTTGCAGGTGGTTTGCACTTCAGATCGGCCATTTTCAGGTATTAGAGGAAGGTGGCACAATCCTTCCCCTGTTCCGGAGACATGCACGGATGTTTGCACCACAATTTATCTTACACAGAAAGGGACTGGAAATCCACCGGCATGGCAGTACAGATGAAAATATTATCACATTTACCATGCAACCCTTCTGTATGCAGTCTGAGGGCATTTCTGTGGACAACAGATGTGGGAGACATAGTCAATCTGAGGAGGATGATAGCAGAGAGCAACCTCTGAGACAATTTGGAATACAATTTGCAGAGAAGGCAAATGAATGTCCCTCAGCTGGACAGGCTGTTAAAAGTACTAACAAGGTATCTCACGTTTTCTCTCTCCCCTGTATTTTCATAAGAAGAGAAAACTGAAGGGAAAAGAAAGATTCCTCTAATCCTTACAATAGTAGTACTATATTGTACATTCATGGTAACATGATAATTTCTGTTCTCAAGAAATTAAATTCCAGATGATGGGTTATTCAGAAAAATATCCACAAATACAATCCTAACATAAGCCTTAAAACTATACACTTACTGGGACAATGGCATATACTGCCTCACATTTCTTGAGTATTATATTTAATACTATTTGTTTGCACCAAGCATTATGTCTCCACTACACATACCTTGTAGACAAATACAGACTAAATCACAGATAATAATCACAGATTTGTGTGGACGAACTTGTTATTTTAGGAAAACTATAAAGTTTTCCTAATAAAAATGAAAAATAAAGAAATATATAGAAAATATAGAAACTATAAAGAAAAACTAAACTATAAAGAAACTAAACTATAAAGAAACTATAAAACTATAAAACTATAAAGAAACTATAAAGAAAAACTAAAGCTGTTGGGAAAAAAAAAAATGATGGAAACTGCCTCCTGAGCAGTCATACCCATAACTGGGTGCCTTTCTGCCCTGGCAAAGTTATGTTTAAGATTCAGTAACATGGCTTGAAATCTTTATTTTGGGTAAGATTATATATCTTATTTTTCAATGATAACGTAGTAAGTATTATTTAGCTGGGTTGAGCCCTATACCTGTTTTTACTGAGATTTAAAAATTCACAAATTCATTGCTCTCCTCCTTCAGTGCTTCTATCTTGCTCCATCCCTGCTCTTGACTCCTGTACCTGAAACCACACTAGCTCTTACCTCCAACTGCTGCCACCATTCCCTCCACAGCATATTACATCAATTTCTTCATAGGAGAAATCTTGCAACTAAGACTGTGTAACTTAGAATAGAATAGATAGTTCAGTTGGAAGGGACCTTCACAGACCATGTAGTCCTACTGCCTGACCACTTCAGGGCTAACCAAAAGTTAAAGCGTATTTATGAGGGCATTATCCAAATACCTGTAGAACATTGGCAGGCATGGGGCATGAACCACCTCTCTAGGAAGCCTGTTCCAGTGTTTAACCATCCCAACAGTAAGGATACTTTTCCTAATGTCTAATCTGAACCTTCCCTTGTGGCTTTGTGTCATTCCCTTGACTTTCCTTCTCCTTTTCACCGCTTCTTTTCCTTTGACAGTACATGAAAGCTTCTCTCTTGCCTGCAGTTCTCCAAATTTTCCACTTGGAATTACAGCATTCCTTCAACTGCCTCCTTGTCCCATCTCTCATTTTCCTGTGAAAACTTAAACTTTCCATCCGTCTCCTCTTTTGTCTCTTCCATTTTGCTCTTGGTGAACTGTTCTTATCGGAAAACTTGAACAACCCTTTCCAGACCACTCATCTTCTTCATCAGCTACCATTGTGAACAGAGCCCTTCCCAGGAAATGTGACCTCACTTGGAAATGACAAGAAACCATGTGTCTTTGGTTAGTGCAGCAGGGCCTGAGCTGGTAAGACCTGCGTTCAGTACATGGTGAAGACTTGCTCAGTGCTGGCCTTCCTGGTCTTGAAACCCTTTTTTTTTCTTCCTGAGCTCTGTTCATGTAACATGTTCTTTAGAAGCTCTGTGTTGCTTTCCTTCCAGGTATCAGAGCAGCAGAGGCAGGTGATGAGTCATGCTCAAGCTACTTTTCCTTCTCTTTGTTCTCCAAACTCCATTCTCTTTCTCTGCCTTTCCGTTCAGGGATCCTACCATCTGACCAAATTACAGACCTGGACTGTTTTGATAATGCATCCTTGTGAAGAGTCACGATCTAGGAAGATAAAACATATAATGGAATAGCATTTGCACAGAAAATAAATTGAATGTCCTTCAGCTGGACAAGCTGTTAAAAGTCCTAACAAGGTACTTTACTTTTTTTTCTTTTTTTTTCTCAACTGTATTTTCTTAAGAAAGGAAAACTGAAGGGAAAATAAAGACTCCTCTATTCTATACCATAATTGTATTATATTGCATGCGTTTGTGATGTAACATTACAATTTTGGTTCTCAAGAAATGAAAACCTAGATGATGGGTTATTCAGCAAAATATCTACAATAAAATCCTAATATAAACCCTAAAACTATATTCATTTGCATGATAGCACATAGTGCCTCACATTTCTTGAAGTATTATGTTTATTACTATATGTTTGCACCAAGCATTATCACTGCATATGGCTCCACACACCTAGTAAACTGTTGAACTGTAGTAGACTGTCTAAAGCTGTTGCCCAGATCATAGTTAAGCTCTCTGTATGTTCACTGGTCTTGAGAAATGCAGTATTATATACACCCAAAATGCTGCTGCAAGACTGCAGCATTCCATTACCTTGAATTTATCACCCCTATCTCTGCATCTCCCCTTCTGATCAGCCTTCACTGTACACTTACTAAACTACAAAACAAGGCCCTCAAAACCTTTTATAATGTTAGGGTGGGAGGCTTTGGGGGGTAGGGTGAAGGTCAGGGGATATAATAATATGCTCATAATAAGCATTAGATAGGTACATTGTTCTCCTTCAAAATCTGGTCTTATAATATTTCTAACAAAAAATTCTCACTGTAGGATGTGCTGGGTCTAGACTCAAGGTGTGGCCCGGTGTTACTACTATTTGGTGTTACTACTTTCATGATCTAAACCCAAAGTGTGGATCCTTAAAAACTTTTCGCTGACCTCAAAAGATCCAGAATTCCCCCACAATTTGAGCTCTTTCCATAATGCTGTTCCCCAGATACTTGAGAAAATTGCCACCAGTAGACATACATCAACCATTTATTATCATGGCAGAGCTGAGCAGAGTAGGGTTTATGTGATATCAGTGTCCAGTGCGATGCCCTCACCTATCAGACCTACGAAGTCGGAAGTGCTGTGACCATCACTAGGTGATTTTTTATTTTATTTTATTTTTTCTGTAAGAAGGTAAATATTATCCATCTAGGACCTAACAAATATTTAGTAGGGTCGTGCAGGTAGAGCAGTTTCAACAGAAAACAACACTAAGGAAGTGACAGACTGGAAAACCATACGAATTAACAATTAGGATGGTGTCTGATGCTTTAAGCCCAGAACAGGAGTATGAATATGGATGCCTAACAATTTAGGTGAGGCTAGATGTAGTTGTTGATTTCCTGACTGAGTTTTTCACCACATCAGGAAATATGGAGTTAATCTATGAAACCATTTATATCACCTTAATAGAGGTTTTAATGAAAAATATATATATATATAAATTGGAGATTTGAACAAAAAGCTCAATGACAGCATACACAGAGGTATAGAAAGGAGAAACATTTAATCCTGTATTACTGTTGTAAAGGTAACAATAACAGGAAGGACTGAGGTAAAAATCTCCTAAACAAGCAAGTCTCCAAACCTACTGTTACTGTTTTTCACCTCTTTGCTCCTCTCCCTGTGCTTCTCATTCCCAAAGCACCTTCTACTCTCATAGGTGCTGTCTGCAGCCAAAAAGGCTTTTTGGTGGACCTACAGCTGGTTGTGTAATTTGATTATTGGAGTAGGTTCCATTCACTGAGTCTAATTTCTGTTTACATATTGTCTATAAATGACCAATAAGACTCTGGAAGGTTCTAGCTGGCTGTAAGGGTTTGTAGCATAATCATTTCAAATTAATGCTTGACTTGGAGCTGATTTTCATGTACTCAAGAGAAAGTTTTCATTCTTCACATCTGGTCTGTTTTGTTTGAACAGGGATGCGTGTGGAGGGTTTCTGTTGCCTGACTGAGTGAGCTTAATCTTGGAGTAAGCTTTAGTCTTCCCTCAAAGTGTGTGTCTTCTGGGGGCAAGAGTTTCTTCCAGTACAATCATAATCAAGAATATCTGCAGAAGAACACATAAGGGTTGCAATGACATTTTTACAAAACTTTCAGAAATTACTGCATTTTTACTCCCATCTCCTGAAAGATGGTTTAACACCACTGGTGCTACACTGCTCCAGATTCAGCAGAAACATCAAAAGCAGTGGCATAGAAGCACTGAGGACTGCAGCAGACAAGCTTTAATGTTTAACATGAATGTTAATTTTAAACCAGCTTTTACATAGCGAAAAAGTGCATCTTATAGAGGCAGTGCTCTTATGTAAACATTCGCAATGTTTATCCAACATCCATTTCTGTAAGGGACCTGAATAATGGCAGAGGGTTAAATATTTAACTTGAATATATTTATGCACCTTACCTAATGCTAACATTATATTTAACCGGTGATAAAATGTATTTTAAAACTTACTTTACCATAATTCTTTTAACTTCCCTCTCTGCATGCTAGTTCTCTTCTGAACATTTTTCTTTCTACTGTTGCATCTGGATCCAAGAGTGTGCTTTTGAAGCAAGTTAGCCTCATTTACCACACTTGGTTTGCATAGCAACTATATCTTGGATGTTGTGAACTGGCTTATTTAAACATTAAATTAAGCTGGAAGATAAGCTCTAGAAGAGCATTGAATGCCATCAACAGGTTTTCCAAACATACAACCAGACTAGAGCTATTCTATAGCAAAACACCTGAAAGGTATATTGTGCCCAAAGGATGACCATCACCAGTTTTCCTTTGGGACACACTTACAAGGACAAAGCCCAGGAAGAGCCAGATGCATCCTGGGGCACGAGATCCAAAATTGCTGTGGAAACACCTGAGTGAAGAGGTGAAATGAGATGAATCACACAGGTGATGAGTCACACTTGGATTTATTTGCCTCACAAACACACTCCCCAGCAGCAGGTGACCACAGTCTCCACTGCACCTGTGTTGTCCAAGCATCGCTCCTTGGTGAGCATCTCCACAACTGCACATCTCAGCAGTTCCATATTCATGGTGGACTCAGCCCTTACCCAACAGCATGGCTGAGAAGCACTTATGCCATGCATACTGTTTAAATTAATAGATATCTAATAGCCTTGAGTATGGTTGATTAGCCCCCATGTCGTGCCTGAGGAGGACTACAACTGCAGTGCAACAGTGGGAGGACACAGATGCGCCTGAATCCCCTACTGCTGAGTACGTTTCAGTTAACTCTCCTTAGGCAGGCTGTGGAAAACAGGCTCAGCCGTTTGCAGGGTTTGGCCAGTCCTTCCAAAATATTTTACAGGTATGTGCTGATGTTTCTCACTCGTTGTTTTGTATGCTCAGCTCTCTGTCCTGGGAAGTCTGAGTTTATTAGACATCCATTATAATTGACACATTGTTGCAGTAGGGGTGAATAGATGCATTAGACAGATGATCTTAATTGGCTTTCATCCAAAAGAATTAAAATAAAAAGACAGCTGAATTTCATTCACATTTTCAATTAGTAAAACTTCCTTTCATTATTATAATGCCTGCTGAAACAGCAGCCACATCAGGGTGACAAATCCCGTTATCATGCTTTCTGCAATTGTCTTCCAAAAAGGCGTCCATTGAAAGCATTGTCTGAGCGTGTGTATAATGCTGACAATCAAGCCCTGCTCAGAAAGCTGGGGGAGGGTGTCTGACTGTGATCTATATAGAAATGCATTTTTTTTTTCCTGTGCTGCTGGTTCTTCGGTGCTGCGTGCTTGTGTTGGGGCAATGTGCTCTGACAGACTATGCGTACTAACAAGATCAATCACTGAGCATTAGCGGAATTCTCATGCTTTCCACCTATTTTTCTTTCCTTTCTTTATTGAGCGTGATCCTCTGCAGGTGTTATTTGTTTGTCAGACTGTTACATAGCAAATGTGGAAATAATTTTTTTTTAGGGAGTAGATAACAGCTGAACTCATATTGCAGACAATGGTTTCACACTGAAGTACTAATCGAAAAGAATGTGAAAATAATTCTTTAGGCATTAGAGGAAGAAATAAATGGCTTCTTGGGGGTGAGAAGCAAACAAAGGGGCATTAGGGTTTTTCTCTTGCCAAATCCTTTTTGAGCAGCTAACCAACCTAATACACTTGTAATGGCATCCCAGATTCGTAGCTTAGCCAACTCACCTAAGTTAACCAGACAAAACAATATTATTTATTTGTTCCATATGTGACAGTGAAGAGAAACATGTGGATAACCAAGAAAATCAGTTCATCTCGGACTTGTGTTTTCCAGTTCCTTTTCATTGAGTTATATGCCAAGAGCCAAATGTATTGCCTGAGGGTTGTTTTTCTTTTATTTCTTTAACTATGTACTTATTGAATTGTTCCAACTTAGATAATTTCCTACATCATCTAACTTTTGACAGTCGTGTTCCCATATCATCCCACCTGAAACTACACATATGGATCACAACTGTCACATTAGGGGATAATGTTTCAGTTTTCCACATGCAGAAGCTGGGATCCATTAATTTCAAACATCCTAACAAGACAGAGTTAGCCTTTGCCAGAAATCCAGTTAACTGGCTGAAAACTTGGCACTCTGATGCCACAGTATTTCTATGGTTTCACTGTGCCCAACAAGTTTCAGTTACAGCATGAGTATGATGGATCTCAGTGATGTTTTATGGACAAGCAGAGAAATGATATGCATCAGTTTAAAGGATTGGTCCTGAATGATATCCTTCTGTACTGGAAACATATCCTATGTCCATTCTTCAAAAGCCACTAGGGGCAGTTGAGCTGGCCATTATTCTCCTGGGAGTTGTTTTGTCTCCTCAATGCAAAAGTTCTGCTGTGGAAAGCAGACCCATCTTTTTCTGAGAAAGAAAGACTGTGAGGCTGCAGAGAGACCCTGCAAGTCAGGAGAACTTCTTTTCAACTACCTGCTTCCTCTTCAGTCCTACAGTTCCCCATCTTAACATATACATTCACCTGGCTATCATTATTACATACATATTATCACAGCAGTTTATTCTAGAGCATCTGTGAGACTTTTCAGCATACCTCCCATTCTTCTTTACAACACCTTCTTTGAAGAGATGAGCTCCAAGCAAGACAGGAGGAATCCTAATTATGATCCATGGTGAAAAACCAAAAGAATTAAAAAAGATTGGAGGAGTGGCACCTTGCAAAGGTGGCAAGAACCAGGCTTGGTTCAACCTCCTGCAGAAAAGCAGCTCTCTTTCTGTGGGTTCCCCTACGATTCTATGCTGTGCCCACCATCCTGCATGTCAAGTCAACACCCGCCCCATGGACTCTCATGTCCATCAGAGATAAGGCACCTTGCAGAAGGCTCCTGCTACCTTGAGGTGTGTGGAGGAGTGTTTCCTCAGGAAGACTCCTTCCAGTGACATTTCATATCAGCAAGTTTGCTGTCACCTAATTTATAGAGCTCTACTGGGACATGTCATTCATTTTCAAAAAGTATTGTGAGCTCCTCACTTGGAAAATGCTAAGTAAATGCAGCTATTACCTGGAGAAATGAACTGTACATTGTTTTCAAATTAATGCAGTTGGTACTTTTTGTTTCCTCGGATTTTTGTTCTTTGTCTCACGTGCATTTTAAAAAACCAACGCAACTAGGCCCTACCAGGCTGGGAGAGTTCCTCACTCCCAGCCATACCAGTTTTCTCTTCCACTTTTTCATCTGCCTGGCTGTCTCTGAAGGATTAATTAAGCATTAATTTAGTATCTGTCAGCATTTCTGTTAAGTAAAACCAAGACAATTTTGCTTTTGGTCAGGATTCTGGTAAGAAAGAAAATGTGTTTAGTTTTTAATGGCGCACTGGAGCTCCCAACATTGCTGTAAAACATTTTTTATAAAGTGTGAAA
Source organism: Cygnus olor (assembly GCF_009769625.2). Taxonomy (NCBI): domain Eukaryota; kingdom Metazoa; phylum Chordata; class Aves; order Anseriformes; family Anatidae; genus Cygnus; species Cygnus olor. Next base: position 135,827,013 of record NC_049170.1, read on the forward strand.
TGTAAAAACAAAAGAATAAACCAAAGCCTAAAACTAAACCCACTAAGGAATAATGATGAAAAGGGAAGAACGCAAACCATTTCTCATCCTTCCTACTAGAGACGCATTTTATAGCTAATGCATTTAATGAGTCAACATTGACTTATATTGCCTGAAAGCTCACTGAATTATTGAGTATCTGTGGTATGGATTATATGGAAAAAATAGTTTGAAATGGCTTTTTCCTCTGTGCAAATTTAATTTTATTTATATTCAGCTACAGTTATTTTCTGAGGTTGTTATTAGACGAGTTCATCTTTCCTGTATGTTTTAAAGAGCTGATGTGGTTTAGTAAAAAATAGACTTTTTACATGAGCTTTAGAATCTCTGGGGTTTGAAAAACACCTAAGGAAAGCTTAACTGAAAGAAAGACAAAGGAATAAATCAACAACAACAGCATTTCTCTAAGACATATGTCTGCTAATTTACCCTGAATAAAGCGTCTGTCATATTCTGGACTTTTTTGCAGATGGATAAATATTGACTTGGTTTGATTTTTTTTTATGTCCTCTAAATAAATAATAACAATCTGAATATTTTATTTTTTCCCTTTGGGTGGTGGGAGGGCACACTGCTGTTGAACAAAGATGAGGAGGGAGCTAGGCTCCAGGCACAGGTACAGTGAATCTTTCACTGCAGACCTGTTTATTAGATTTTCAACTTCCAGTCTTAGGTGGTAGATTGGTTTGGCAGAGATTAGATAGACTGTAGAAAGGAAAGCTGTCTTGTTAACCATTTCCCATATGATGATTTAACATTGACTTGGCACTGTTCTTTAGTGCCCTGCAAAAAGACAGTTTTCCAAAAGGGATGGTGTCTGTAGCTCATATGCAGATCTTTCTGATAGCTCTGCTTTGCAGACATTTCTCTGAAAACCTGGCCATGGATGACACACCAGCGGGAGCCATATTAGCAATATCATGCTTGTCAAACACAGCTTTGAGAAATATTATTTATAGGGCTGGCTAGTAAACAAATCCACTCTGTGAAAAATGTTCGGGTTTGAAAATGTGATTTTGGTCCATGTCAGAATGAAAATGAGAGCTGTCAAACTCTTTTGTGTGTGTGTGTGTGTGTGTGTGTGTGTTTAAGAAATAAAGATCCCAGGGACTGGCCATGAACTGGATTGTTGGGATATGCTGCTGGGATGTGGAAACACCAGAACTCAGTCTTTGTGTCTTCTCAGTCTGCAAAACATTTCTGATTCAGAAAACAAAGCAAAACAAACAAAGTTCTCGGGAAAGATATTTGTCATCAACACCTTTGCTACAACTTTAGCTACTAGCTATCTATGGTGATTCTGCCTGGGCATCCACATAGTCTGAACAGCTAAACTCTACACCATGCACTGCAGTTCTCCACTGTTCCTGCGAGGCCGGTTAAACCTTCCAGCTTTGTTCCTGCCTATCTTGTGCTTCATGAGTGAAGTGGAGTTTCTAAACAATGAGATTTGCTACTACAGCCTAACATGTCTGTCACCTTCCTTTGAACCATGCTGTTTTCTAGGGCTCTGTGACTCAATATGCTTGTGACTTGTGGTGGACAAAGCTAAGACTGATTCCTGGGTGCAGCCTTCCAAATGTTATAAGACATATGTTAATGCAGCTCTCATTCTCCAGCAAAAATTGGCTTCTCTGGAACACAGCCTAAATAAATGCCATTTGGAGCAGAAAATCTGTATGTATATGATTACTTGGTCTCCATCTTTCAAACCATGTTCTTGTCCTCTGCAGTCAGTTCCTGAAAAGAAATCCTCATTTGCCTAGCTTTCATACTCCTAAATCAGTGGAGCTGCTGTCATCCATCATGCTAGTCCAGCACGCTTTGCGGCATAAAGGCCTTACGCTGTAAATTCCTTTCTAAAACATCTTTCAAACTGGGGAGTGATTGCATACTGTAGAGATATTTCCTATTCTGAGAGTGTGACACAGTGGAGCCCTAATTCTTTTGGTCATTACCACAAAGCAAATAATGGGTCATCAGCAACGAAGATCCAGAGCCACTGCTGGCATGACATCCAATTGATTTGCATAAAAAGTGCTGACAGGGAGGGCACAGCCACAGCAGAAGTGAGATATTAAAAACCCCAAACTTTCATTAGCAGGAATTAATTTGCATGGCCTTGCCAGGCCTACTGCACATGCCTATGAGTTATGTAAATAAGTATCACTGTCCCTCTGCTGTGGCTGGGAAGCCTGGTATAATTTAGAGATGAGACTGTGAGCTGCCTGCAGCTATGTGGGTCCAACATGCTTTGCTCCCCGACCCGTGCTCTGAGCACCACAGCATGCTGCTGCCCTGCAAAGCATGAAATGAGACTTCTACAGTCTCAGTGTATGAAATGGGGTATCCTTGCTCAGGGCACAGTGACCAGCTAGCAGATGCAATAAAACAAATCTCTAGAAACAGAGGGAAGTGCATACCATGTAGGTGGCTTTATTTTACATATCATACCCAATAATTCCTTTTATCTGGAAGGTGTTAAAACCTGCCTTTTCAACAAAGTGCTCCTTTCAAAGAGGATGGGACATGGCTCTGTTCCTCAGGGAAGACCTTGTATGTGAGTTTGTTCTGGGAACACCTGGCAGGAGCAAGCAAGATCTGGGGAATTTTGGAAATACATAGAGCCACCAATACCTCTGCATGAAAACACACTCATAATGAGCCTCATTCACTCCTGCAGCCTTCACAGTCTTGTTTCAAGTCAGGCAATTAAGACCCATTGTCTGATTGCCAGAGGTCTCTCTGCTAGCAACAGGGGTGAGAGGCAGAGCAAGGTCCAGGAGCTCTCACCTCTTTTGGATGGGGCCTTTGCTCCTGTGGCTGTTTCTCATGCATGTGAAGCCCAGGAGGATTTGGGCTGTTTAGCTCACAAATTGCTGTCAGCACAGCTGACACCATGGGCCTTGGTAGGCAAACTCATCCTATAACCCTTCACAGGGCCACCAACAATTGCACTGCTGGAGGGCAAATGTGATAAGGTCCCCCATTTTATTTCCACAAGGCCACTGTGAAGCCACAGGCTTACACAAAGTCCCAGGCTCACTTGCCTGTGCTTTTTGGAGAGATGGTCAGAGTAAAGGCCCATGTGAGGTTACTGTGAGCTGCTGACTGATCAAGTCCTTGTGCAGGCAGACCTCAAGGACTAATGAGAGCTTTGATCCGAAGACCTTATTGTGGAAAAGTGCCTGTACTGTTCCACCCATAGCTATTTAGTGTAGGAATGGAGAGCCTCCATCCAAACGAGTAATACTTGTGGGGCACTGTTCACCTCCATCTCAATTTTAGCTGGTTTCATTTTCTTTATGTTGTAGGGTTTATTAGTAATGTCTTACCTCACTCTGTCCATGGCTGAACTTCAAAGAGAAAGTGGCATTATATACATTGCACAATAAACACACCAAGCCATGTGCTGAATGAGGTCATTCCGAGGTTTGCTAAAATTACACAGTGAGAACAACTTGATGCATAATTTTACACAATACAAATTTGTATTTGTATAACATTGCTCTTTTAGGAGAAATACAGTTAAAATACTTTCATACGAATAATTCATATTTAAGAATATATCTACTTTTTAAAATAAGGCCAACACTGATTCACACATGGCTAGGGGAGTCCTGTTGAATATGATGTTACCTCCCTGGTACTTACTATTGAGCTGCCAAATCTGTGCTGCCAGCCTTCCTCCTTTCTGTCAATCAGTGCACGCATCCAGGTGCAAGAACAAAGTTTGCTGCTCTGAGCCAACCCTTCCAAACAGCATCATCTGGAGACAGCATGTGGCAGATCCTCCAAGCTGGAGCGCCAAGGAGAGAGAGGGAGAAATTAGCAATACAAATCCTGTTGGATCACTGAAAGTATCTGGATGGGGACTCATGTTTTTAAGATTATCCTAGATTATATCATAAGGTAGGCAATCATTTCTAAAACGCTTTGTAAACACCACATATTTGACTTTCTGAAGTATTTAATGTTACTTTTTTAGATCTCTTTAATGTTTGCTTCTCCAGTCATCTCAGTGCATTTGTTACTATTCATATTTCTTCAAAAGAAGGCACATAAATAATTGTAATGCTTTAAAAATAATAATAATAACTAAAAAAAAAAAAAAAAAGAAGACATTTATTCTATGTATTCCATGTTGCCCAAAACTCATTGTGTCTAGGACAGATAAAGATCAATATTTCAAGTGTAACTGACAACAGGAACTCCTTTTTGCATCCACGCAATAAGGGACTCATAACATTAGTAAAGATATAGTAGCTGTTCTTAACAAGAAACATGATCTGGTGGTTGTCGAAACTCTTTGGCCTTGCTGCCCTAAGGTGATTGTAGTAGTGCCCCATCCTGAAGACAGCACACATGCCAGACTGTGAGTCAGAAGTGTATCTAATTGATTCCAACTGAAAGCCATCCATGTCCTGGGCTGCATCAAAAGCAGCGTGGCCAGCAGGGTGAGGGAGGTGATTGTCCCCCTCTGCTCTGCTCTTGTGAGACCCCACCTGGAGCCCTGCGTTCAGCTCTGGGGCCCCCAGCACAAGGACATGGATCTGTTGGAGTGACTCCATAAAGATGACCAAGAGGATGGAGAACCTCTCCTATGAATATAGGCTGGGAGAGCTGGGGTTGTTCAGCCTGGAGAAGAGAAGGTTCTGGGGAGACCTTTAGGTACAGGAGTGGTGGTCCAGTACCTAAAGGGAGCCTACAGGAAAGCTGGGAAGGGACTTTTTGTCAGGAAGTGTAATGATAGGGCAAGGGGGGGTGGTTTTAAACGAAACGAGGGTGGATATAGACTCGATATAAGGAAGAAGTTCTTCACTCTGAGGGTGGAGAGGCACTGGCACAGGTTGCCCAAATAAGCTGTGGATGCCCCATCCCTGGAGGTGCTCAAGGCCAGGCTGGATGGGGCTGTGTGCAGCCTGGTCTGGTGGGAGGTGTCCCTGCCCATGGCAGGGGAGTTGGCATTAGATGGGCTTTATGGTCCCTTCCAACCCAAACCATCCTATGATTCTTCAATTCTTTATGTAAATTGATATAGTAAATGTTGGAGTAAAATTGAGTGAGAATAGATTGCATTTCTGCTTTTGCCTTGTTTTTGTCATTATCAGGATTTACACGAATGTTAAACCCTCTGCATTTCCCCTTGTTTCTTATCACCAGTTGATAACAATTTATTTCAGCATATTTGGTTGCAGTGTTCCTTTTTTTCTAACGAGCATGATGATGTAATTTTATTAGCATAAGCACTCAAACTGTGTCCGATGTCTTAAAGCAATTTATACAAATCATAATCACTTGAATATTTTCTTCTGAAATTAATGCTTTAAGAGTTTTGATTAATTCTATAATTTCAAGATTTCTACTTTAAATATTTCAACAGTGTGCATTAGCAATCTTTGTCATCCATGATGCTTAATACATGTCACACTCATGAAATCTCAATGCTGAAGTGATTCCACACTTTAATGTAATACTCATCATCAGTAATGATAACTGAAATGACCCAAGGCCTTAAAGAATTCAGAAATGATTCTTAGTCTAGAATCCTGTGAAAACACCATGAAACTTATCAGTCATCAACTTCAGTCACACCCAAGAAGTAACTAAATTCACCAGAAAGATACTTCAATGAGGCAGACATTCACTCTACTGTGCAGTATAGGTGCCATACAAATCCAAAAAATGTCACAACCTTCTGTCTTACTCTCTGCTTTCACCAGGGCCACTTAGCCAAAAAGTGGTAGGTGCTCTTTGGTTTCACTACAGAGCATACTGAGGACAGACACCGGTATTAAACAGCAGTTACCAGATGCCTCCATGCCTCCTGGTTCACCCTGTGCAGCAGCAGAGGTCCTTTCAGCCTCTGTTTCCCAAGTTTGGTGAATATGATGTGAAATGCTGAGGGGTATCACAGCCTGACAGAGATTTTCTTGCTTGTTTTTTTTTCCAATTATCCCAACAGCTGTCAGCATTCCTCACATGGGGTCTGCTCTGAAGTGCGGTGAACATGGTGGAGAGGCCTGTAAGGATATTTCAGTAATGCTCTTGCTATGGGACACAGCTTTCTTGGGGAAACAGGAAATGTATGGAAGAAACCACTCAAACTCATCCTGTGAATTGAATTTCATCTTGTTTCTCAGCTAAGAGGACTCTGTGAATGCCAGGTGGGTACAACCCACACAATATTCTTGGTTGACATGCTGCTAACAATGAGGTTTGTGGCCTACAGGTCATGCAGGGTAGACCAGGACAACTCTGATGTCTCCTTCCACTTTTCTGCTATGCATTTCCCAGGTGTGTCTCGAGGTTTCTGCTTTGCCCAACAGAGCACAAACTCATTTGGTACATAGATGGCAAAGGGCCAAGGGGCAGAGTTAAAACTGCTTTGACAATCTGTGATCTCAAGAGACACATTTGAAACAACTCAAATACCTCCAAAAGCACCCAAGAACATAGGAAATAAAAACTGTATAGCAGTAGTCATAAAAGAACAGCATATGTGGTTTAACTGAATTTGTCTGGAGTCCAATTAAGCAATAAGACACGATAGGGCGTGTCATATTACTGGGCCATTAATGCAAGTCTCTGGAGCATTGTGAGGCAGAAGGCCAAAGAGAAGTGCATTAATGGCCCAGTAATACATGCTTTGTCATGCCCCATTTTTGGGTGGTATGGTAATGCTTGTCTTTTGAAAAGAAATAACAAGAAAATATCCTTTCAAAATTTTGAAACCAAAATCAACTTTTTATGTGAGTGCTAAGTGGAAAACAAGAGCTGCACACTGTACGTCATAAATTCAAGCCAGGAGATGAAGGATGGAAGACCTCATTGGCTGCCTGGGGCCTCTACTGATCATTTCCTGACCTCTGTTTCAATTCACTTGGCCCACATTTTTGGTGGAAAATTAAAGGTAATTTATAGTGCTGAAATATTTTCCAAAAATAGATGGAAATATGTTAAAGAGCATTTACAAAAATTAGACTTCCTAAATTACCACATCTCACAACATGCTAGCAAGTGTTCTCAGCTTGCTGGCCAAGAAAATCAAAGTATTGACTTTCTTTTATGATATGGGATACTGGAAAGATTCTAGAGGACTATAGGAAATCTCATGTTAGAGCAGTATCTAAACAATCTGGTTAGTGCAACATCAAAACCCAGGCAAATTAATGGACCAGCAAATGAGGGGTTCAATCAATACAGATTTAAATGATGATAATAAATAATTATGTCAATCAATATGGTTTCATGGAAAATACATCTTGCCAAATTCATTTAATCATGTTTTTGATGAAATTACTATATATTTTGATAAAAGTGGCTGCATTGACTTAATATATTTAGACTGAACACACTTCAGCTTAGTACTGAAATAATATTCTGATTAGAAATTAGCATCATACAACATCAATATTTCAAATACTAAATGGATTAAAAACTGACTATATTACAGAATTCAGAAAAACACTGTTAATGGGCATTTCCAACTGAGTTAGAGTGCCTACAGTGGAATCTCAAAGGTGGTGTGTATAATAATGCAGTTCAATATTTTTCTAAATGAGTTGGGGGAAATAATGGAAAATGTTTAGACAAGTAAATAAATACTGCTGAGGAGAATTAGTACATATAAAACAAACTAGAACACTTGATTTAACTGAATTAAACTGAACATCGTGTACTTTAATTTAGTCAGAGACACCTAAAACTTACAGGCCTGAATGCCTTTACTCAATCTTCCACATATGCACAGAAACATCTAAGCTAAGTGACAAATCAAAAGACAAAACAGAGGAATATCTAATGCCCCAAGGCAGTCTAATTTATTGCCCTCTTACCTAGAGTCTATGAAAAGCTTGAACTTCCTCCCTGTCTGCCCACTAGAGCTGGTTTCCTCAATTGTGCAAATATTTTCAATGATACTTGCAAACATGAGAGGGTGCTTACAGTTCCTTATACTCTATGTGCACCTTCCTACAGCAAAATGTCTTTATTTTCCTGTATTTTGACTTTATATAAAACAACTTGTATTTTCCCATTTAGTACAGATTGTTCTTGATGCATATTATTGACCTAATTTCTTTTTTTCCTGTTTCAGTACTGGCCTCCACCTCCCACAGAAGGATCAGTCAAACTGCATCCCACAGACAGGTATCCCACAACACTAGCACCATATGAGACCTGGATGGTGACTGTCATGCATTTTGGAGCCCGGTGCCCGATAAGCTTCATCAGCTGATGCTGCCTCATGTGGAACATAACGTGTTTTTTCAAAGGCCCTTTTTTTCTGGTATTGCTCTTAGTTTAAGAAGAGTTCAGTGGGTTCTAGTTTCTAGAACTGTTGGGGTTTTGTTTGTTTATTTTGTCTTAGATTGCTGACATCTACCTATGCGGGGATCAATTAAAAAAAAAAAAAAAAAAAAAAGCATTCCTGACTGTCCTGTTCAGAGAAACATTCTTATAAATTCTATCTTTCTCTAATGTTGGTGGTTAAAAGTATTTCGTCAACTGTCTTCTCCATTCTCAGCAAGGCTTGGTTACTACAGATTGCCACGTTCTAAGATCCAATTACCCTCTCTCAATTTCACTGCAAGGTTTTACTCTCTACAAATAAAATCTGGAGAATATAATATGGCTGAAAAGTAAACACCATTAAGGAGAGAGAAAAAATAAAAATCATCCTGTACAGATTAGAAATGCCAACATAAAAATGCTGAAGTAATATTTGGCATGGAAAATGACAGATAATGTGTACATGGGAAATGGAAATGACTTTCACCTGCAAAAGAGAGGGTCAGTGAAAAAAGAAGGAAACTAGAGTGCAACAGAGTGCATTCACAACTGGGGTGAATGCACACAGCAGGTTGGACATAAACTGAGCATGTGATCTGGCAACGTAAAAAAACAGCTAAAGTCTGCCATACTGAAAATTTACCCATCTTTGTCTTCCCTGAAGAACTGGGGGTTCACTGTATTTCTCTTAATTTTGTCCCTCATTTTGCCTTCTCCTTGGCCACTGAAGCAAATCATGACCACCTAATGTTTCAGTTAATGCCTTTTCACCTTTACAGTGGGGTTTATCTGCCCAGTCATTCTTCACCTGTAATAAACATTCTCACCTGCCATCACGTGTGTAGGAAGCACTTCCACACAAGCCAGCTCATCACAGCAGTACCAGCTTCCCACCAGCACTGGTCCAGCTTTCTGTTTCTTGCTTTGGTATTGTGTTGTAGTTTAACCCGGCCGGCAGCTAAACACCGCACAGCCGTTCGCTCACCCTCCCCCCTCCCTCTCTGGGATGGGGAAGAGAAACGGGAAAGTGAAGCCTGTGAGTTCAGATAAAGACAGTTTATTAGGACATATAATAATAATAATTAATAATAATAATAATAATAATATGTACAAAACAAGTGATGCACAATACAATTGCTTACCACCCGATGACCAATGCCCAGCCTATCCCTGAGCAGCCAGCCCCCACACCCCGGCCAGCCACCCCTATATATTGTTTAGCATGACATCAGATGGTATGGAATACCCCTTTGGCCAGTTTGGGTCAGCTGTCCTGGGTCTGTCCCCTCCCAGCTCCTGCTGCACCCCTAGCCTGCCTGCTGGCAGGACAGAGCGAGAAGCTGAAAAGTCCTTGGTTTGGTGTAAGCACTGTTCTGCAACAATTAAAACATCAGCATGTTATCAGCACTCTTCTCATCCTAATCCAAAACATAGCACCCTACCAGCTACTAGGAGGAAAATTAACTCTGTCCTAACTGAAACCAGGACATATTGGTAACTGGAAAAATCCAAGAGCTGTGTTCAAAGACCTCAACATTGTTCTGAGAATTTGTCACTGAAATGAGGTTTTGCCTTTTCTCCTCTCTCAAGGAACAAAACAGATGGAAGAACAGAAGAGAAATATCAATTCTTCATCACGTACTTACACTATTAAATAGGTATATATGGATGTGTAGAGACATGCACGCACATAAAAACATAGGCAACCTTTACTATGAGAATAACAGCCTAAACCTGTTAGCATACACCGACAGCCACATGTGCATGTGAACACGCACACATTATTTAACTTTGGTTATGTAGTTGAAATCACTACATGAAAATATTAAATTCAAAACTGTTTCCATGGGAATATCGTGGCTTGCACATCATTGTGAAGAAACATCTGTCCTGATTTGGGATTTCACCAATGTACCTCAGCTTTTCTTGCTTAATGTTGGTTGAGATTTTACAGTCAAAAGCCCTCAGGCAAATTAAACTAGCCATGTACACCCTCAGGGAAATGAGACTTTAGTTACATGCCTGATACCAATTGATGCCAAGCAGAAGAACTTTATGATATTAATGAATCTCTATAATTAAAGAACTGTTAATTGAAGTGAGTCAACCAGTCTATTTGAAATCTCATACTATTTTTTGAACCTGGCTTTCTAATGTAATTGTATTTCAAGTTGTCTGAGAATCACTTAGTAATTGCTTGGTGCGTTTTGCAAAGATCAAGCAGAGTTCTGGCCCTCCTGTTCACTGATTTTCATGATAGAATAGCTGTTCAAATCCCAGGAAGAGATGAGAAATTTCTCTCATGAAACTCAGCTAGGCTTTTCACTTATATCCATATCCTAAAACCTCCACATGATTATGTATTTTCAGGATACTTGTATAGCATGCATTTTCTTCCATTTTCAGTTCTGAAGGGCTTTCTAAATGCAGATAGTGTTTTAAATATCTCCTTAGGAAATAAGATATCCATCATCACATAACACAATCCCATTAAGGACAAATAAGTTCTACAAACGTGTGAGCTGCTTGCATAAATTGCCATGGTGTATTACCAGTGATATCCCATGCTTACAGCATCAAAGGCCAGTGGTAAGGACTGTTAGTAGCACTGTCATTCATTACCATGAACTGTGAAGTTTTATGCTGCACCAAGAGCTCCCACTTGCTGGAATCAGGTGATTTTTTAATGTTAAAAGCTCTGATTCTAACTAAAGGAATATTTCTAGCTTGCACAGTGGTAAAAAGGCTGAAAATAGCTCCCAAGAGCAACTTCAAAGTCGTCAAAAGCCTGAAATAAAGTACTGGCAACCACATTCAGATTCAGGTCCTGATGTACAAAGAATGGGACTGGATAGTACAGTTTGCTTGCCTAAAGCCACAGGCTAATAAAAGTTAGACTCCACTATAGTTTAAAAAATGATATATCAATAGTCAGAGTACAAAAACATCAGAGTACAAAACCAAGTAAATTCATAGCCCTAAAAGTTTACTTCCTGTAAGTGAAAAATAAATAAATAAATAAATAAATAAATAAATAAATTTAAATGATGTTGCTGTTTTGTTTTTCCTTTTTTTTTTCTTTAAGTTTGAGAAATGTTGCCTACTATTCTCTGCTTTTTAAATACCTTATTGAAATGTAAGACCATATGTGGCTCTATGTTAATACACACATAATAGCTAGGTGACAACCTACTTTACCATGCTGAAGCTAAATACAGACTTTCTTGGGATTTTCTGTTGTTTGCCTCACTGAACACACCTGAGATACAGTGACACCAGTATAGAAAACTGAACACAGTGCCTGCTCGACTGAGCTCTGAGATCATAGGATAGAACAGGACAGGACAGGACAGGACAGGACAGGACAGGACAGAACAAAACAGAATAGTTGTAAGCAACCTACAAGGATCATCGAGTTCATCTCCTGGCTCCACACAGTACAACCCAAAAATCAGACCCTATGTCTGACAGCATTGTCCAAACACTTCTTGAACCCCAGCAGGCTCGGTGCTGTGACCACTGTCCCGGGGAGCTTGTCACAGTGCCCGACCACCCTTTGCGTGCAGAACCTTTCCCTAACACCCAGCCTGACCCTCCCCTGTCCCAGCTCCATGCCGTTCCCTCGGGTCCTGTCGCTGTCCCCAGAGAGCAGAGCTCAGCGCCTGCCCCTCCGCTCCCCTTGTGAGGGAGCTGCAGGCCGCCATGAGGCCTCCCCTCAGCCTGCTCTGCTCTGGGCTGAACAAACCAAGGGACCTCAGCCACTCCTCACATGTCTTGGCCTCTTGACCCTTCACCATCTTTGTAGCCCTCATTTGGGCACTCTCTAATAGTTTTAATTCCTTCTGAAATTGTGGCATCCCAAACTGCACACAGTGCCCGAGGTGAGGCCGCACCAGCGCAGAGCAGAGCAGGACAATCCCTTCCCTCAACCAGCTGGCGGTGCTGGGCCTGAGGCACCCCAGGGTAGTGTTGGCCCTTTGGGCTGCCAGAGCACACTGTTAATTCAAATTCAACTTGCTGTCAACCAAAATCCACAGATATCTTTCTGCAGGGCTGCTCTCCAGCCTCTCGTCCCCCAGTCTGTAGATATATCGAGTTGCCCTGACCCACATGCAGAATCTAGCACTTGCATTTGTTAAAATTCATTCAGTTGGTGACTGCCCAGCCCAACAGAGGTCAGCTAAAGAGTGAACGTTGGCAAGGTAACATCAAGGTGCATATATGCCTGAAAGCATAATTTTGAGCTGAACTTTCAGAATAAAGTGTGAAGAAGACTGGCATGACCTCCCCTGCCCATCTCTAATGATAATCAAGATAATGAATTCTGCAGTAGCTGCAATTTTAACACTTAGTTAAGGCAATTCTCAAGTAACCTACATGAATTTAACACACAAAAATAATTAAACATGCTATGGAACAGATGCTGCACAAACAACGACAATCAAACGATTCACACTTAGCAGCCCTTACCTAGCAGTTAGTTTACAGCAGTTCTGAGTGACTGAAAGAGAAAAGCAGACATAATGGATATAATTTCAAACACAGCACACCTGACTCACACCATTTAGGAAAATACGATGATTTTGAGCTATTTTCATTTTGTTAGATCCTTTCATTCATGATAGTTTTTACTTTTATCTATGTATATATGCAGACATATATACACACACCATATCCTTAGCAGAATCTGTTCCAGAAACTATTATTTTTTATTTCATCTCAACAGCACACTGGTAAAAAAAAAAATAATCAAATCAAATCAAATTCAGAGAACTTGGAGTCAGGTTTTAACATGGCTTAGGTACACTTGCCTGTGAAAAAGGCACAACTATATGCCCATCAAAAGCACTCATGATTATTCATTCAGACTCATCAACTGTAAGCCAAAAGAGCAATCTGGTTTATATATATAAATATAAAAAATCATGCAGACTGTTCATAGATCATGTGGCAAATATATGTATATATACGCAAATTGTTCATATGCATGTGAATTCTGGACACTGGCTTACTATCAAAGTACGTTATCAAGGTATGTTCATTTTATGTGCTGGCTGCCTTCCAGATACCTCACTGACAGTCAGTAGATAAATGTTCATATTATAATTAACAAAAGTTTGAAGTATCTGACCCATTTTCTACTCTGTTCTTACCTTGCTTAAGTAAGGACTGAGCTAGCTAGAAAGAAGCCAATGAACTGCCCCAGTAAATAGGGGGAAATGTTAACAAAAAGGACAACTAAAGTGAGCTGATTTACATGAAACTTTCAGATTGACTTAATGCACACAGCTCCCAGGGAAGTTTCAGGGCCAAATTCAGCAGTGACACAAGCGATAGTGTAAGTTAGATATGTGTCAATCACAAGAAGAGTGTCAATCGGGAGGGAGAACTGGCAACATGCTTTAGTAGCACTTCCATGGGGTGATTCGATGATGGATGGTTGTGTTAGCTAAACTGTAATTTATGCACTGTGGCAACTGAAGTGGAGGTTGGCAGCACAGAGAGTATATGACAAGGGTGAAAAAATAAAACAGGCTTTCACCTTTAGTGACAATATCCCCATCCTTCCAAAAAACACTGAGGGGATTCCAGCTTGCCTTTACCAAGGCTGAATGCAGCCACTATGGAGTCATTCACAGATGCCAATTATAAACATTTTGCTGATTTCCTAAATGATCTTTGACACTCGTTTCCTTTTCCTGATTGATTTTACCTGAACTGACTCAGTCACATATCAAGGGGGTAAAACCTACATTTGAAATGAAAAAAAAAAAAAAAAAAAGAAAAATGTTACTGTTCTCTCCTTTCCCATTTCATCGATTTCATGAATAGCATTGTGTGTTTTGACCTGTCCACCACTTGAGGCCATCTCTTGAGGACATATTAAAGATCAAAACAACACAGACGGCAGCAGCTCTTTTGTTCTGCAAGGCTCTTACTGTAAGACGAATGACTCTGACACTGCCTTCTGCCAAACTGTTTTAGTTGACACAGGAAGAGAAGAAGAAGCCAGATCTGTCAGAGTTGAAGAGACAGAGAGCCACCAGTAATTCTCACCATTACTGATCCTTTGTAGAGTTGCCAAAATTCTCCATTAAATCTGATTTTTGGGCAGAAAATTGAATTTTTTGCATAAATGAATCTCTTTGTTAAAGGAATATCTGTTTTTCCCATGGTTATTTAAAGTTTTCATTGAAACGCTCTATACCTCAATTTCCAAATTTTTTTGTTGATCCTCTTGTAAAATCTCAAGCACACTATAAGTCAGAATCAAAGCAATTTTGATGCAGAAATGCTGCTGCGATACCTCATTCCCGGTCGGACGCTTCTTGACCTTATTGACCTGTATGGACTGACTTCCCTAACAAGATCAGGCTTTCCATGATGCACCATGGCCAGAGCCATCCGCAGGCAGTTCTGCCATGGCTCCAAACAAAGAGAAGCTATGGCACATTATGTGGTCTGCTCAGAAAGTCAAGACCTTAACATAGATGAAGGACTGAGCTATGATCATAAAGCAAGATGCTATGATATTTCTGGGTTTTGAAATTGCATAGTTTACCTCTTCGCTGAAAAGTTTTATTCAGCAAAAGCCTCTTAATTTTTTAACCAGCCCAAAGCCTTCAGTTTTGACATTGATTTCCCTGCATTTTCTGTTCTGTTGACCTCACCCAGAGGCTGGACAGACTTGAGCAGATATATGGGAGGGCAGAGCAATTGTGGCAGGGGACAGAGAACTTATCTTTTGTTTTCAGCTGATGAGAACAAAAGCAAGAGAATTTTCTGCTCTGCACTATGTGTTGTAGCTGGCTGTGATGTGATAGGTGTGCTAATGTTTCAGGTTTTCATCATTTCACTGGTATAGTTTTCCTTTGCAGAAAACGTGCCTAGGATATCAGACTGAAGCATTTTGATGTTGCAGTTAAATCCATAATAAATAAAATTTAGACACTTATGTTGCTGCTAAATTGAGCCTTAACTTAGAAAAGCTGATTCTTAAATCAGTCGTTTGCAATGCACAAGTGTACACGAAACAGTTTGCTCTCACTACCATTCCTGTAAATTCAGGGAAATTACTTAAAGAACACATAAAATGTGCGGTTGAGAAGTCAAGGTAAAAACAGAGAGAATTTACTAAAATGGGAAAATAAAGACTAAAAATTAATAAAATCAGACAGGAAAAATCTGACAAGGTACACTGATAGAGGGTTCCCAATGTTTTTAGCACTGTACTTAGTGTTTCCTTATATATATTATTAAATTGACAATTGGGCACGCACAGATCTAAAGTATCTGTTATCTGAAGGTGGAAAATGTGTGGCATGTTTTATGATCTGATTACAGAGAACTAATCAGCAGTAACATCCAAGGTGAAATCGGGTGTTTTTTTAAAGTGCCACCAAGCTACAGCCCTAAAGACTTCAGGACGGTGAGAAAAGCTGTAGCCAACCTTGGTGATTTAGGCAACCAAGTGACAATGTGAGAGAGATGCAGCATGCACCTGCTGGACTGGAGATACCAGCGGTCTTTTTCAGTATCCCAGTAAAGGATCCCAGTCTTTTCATTTGGAGTATTTAATATGCAAAATTCCTCCAAACCATCATTCTGAGTTTTCATCTTTGACATACGTTCAGCAAATAGAAAAAATTAAAAAGTAATGAGGAGAGTTCCCAACTGCTTTGAGAAGATTCCACATATGTGCTAATTAGCGATTCTGTCTGAAAATATTCCCTGAAAGCTGTATGGGTAGTGCAGCCTGGGATAAATAATGCAAATGCCCCATGGCACTGTCACAAACACCACAATCAGTGCTGTTTGCGATTTCAGTGAGACTCTCCAAGTTCTGCACCTGAGACTAAAATATTAATGAAGTAAAACTGTAGTAAACAAACCGCCATCCCCATTCCTCACCCACCGCTACCACACACACACTCACGCGCCCCGCACCCACTGGCTTTGCTGGCACAGGATAAGAAGCATTTTAGGGAGATGAGAGTTGACAGGTGAATGTTTTCTTTGTACATAAAACTATTCCTTTCCCCATGTGCTGCACCAAGCATGTCTTCGTCGCTGGACTAGTGCCTACACAGATCTTTGATGCTGGGAATGGAAGCAACATTGCTTCATGTTGATAATAATACCAGCAGGTTGCCTGCAACCTCGACTCACTGACCAGCACTGATGGAAAACAACAACAACAACAACAAAAACTCTGATTTGCATCCATTTCCCCACAGTACAGATGCTTCAGGCTGCTTTACAGCCAGAGAGCTGGCAGAAAGCTGTTATTGTAGACACCAGGCAAAACCTAGACCTGTCAATGTCTGCTCCCCTTTGAGACCTGAGGGAGTGGACTAATGCCCTGGGAAGTCCCTGACTGAGCTCCAAATGTCCATAATGTCCATAAAGCCACCCCATAGGTCCTGCCCGCAAAGACAACGTGCAATTGCAGCATGCAGTGGCAAGGCATGTTAAGTTACAGTTCTCTGGTCACACACAGGATGGGAAAGGTATAAAGATACCTCTGGCGTGCTCTCACCTTGGACAAGCAAGCAAATCTTTAGGTCTGAGTTGCCCTGTAGTGTACGCTTTCATTTACTACAAAACCCAAGCCCAAAAGTGACAATCGCCTCTAGAAACGCAAATCCCACTGACTTGAAAATGAAAAAAGGTGCTAAGCAGTACAATCTAGCTATCTAGCTGCATAGTAGGCTGCCACTGACTTCTGAGGAGGTTAAGTCTTTAATCCACTTAGATGCTTTGGAAAATATCATGCTGTTAAGTGCCTAAGCCACTTCTGAAGTAAGAGCTAGGATGTCAAAGCTGCAGAGACGCTCCGAAAAACTTTATGAGGCATTCTCCTCGCCACACAAATGCAACTCTGGAGTTAAATTTTGCTCTTCTACAAATCCATCTTCTCTGCTAACTGCATCACAGCTATTTCAGGTACATGGCCAGAGTGAAATTCAGAGCAGATTTCAACGCCTAATGACTGTTCACAAACTATTGTCCAAGTTACAAATACCCATTAACCTGTCCACTCATATTTTAGTCTATAGTCTCATACTGCAAATCATTCCTTCCTAGATTATAGGGACTGCACATTCTTCAAGCCTCTTTTATGAAATTACACTCCTGCTGTTTCAGCCCGGTGTTACAATAGCTGCCCACACTCTCCAGCACAATTCAGCATCAGAAACTAGTCTATAAATGTCAGCCGGTGAACAGCATCCAGTAAAGCCAGTGGAAAAAAATAACTCATGCTAGTTTGATAAATGAGGGATAAGTAGCACCATTAAGGGAGTTTCTCGCTGTACAGAAACCTATTCAGAAGTTGAAGATTTGAGAAAGAGCTCTCAGCGATCCCAGACTGCACCCAGAGCCCGTCATCAGACCTCGTTTTTGCTGTGAGATATGTAAGCTCCGGCCTGCAGAGTGGCTGTGTGTCTTTGTCCATCTACCCTGAAATCCTTCCCCTGCCTGTCCTCGAGCCTGAGGACCCTGGGGTACTCACCAAAGTGAAAACAAGGACAGATTTCCTTCCTTACTGATCCTTTGCTGCATAACTCAGGAGGCAGCATCCGAGGCTATGTACGTCTACTCAGAGAGCATTAGTGCCAGAAGCGTTGCCCGTATTCCAGCCCCTATTTTAAGAACACTTGAAATTCCCCTCAAAAAGCCAGTGTGGCCTAGGTTTGCCCACCCCAATGAAAAAAGAGTATTTTGCAGTGGTTTGAGAAATGCTAATGAGGACTCTGCTCAGCAGACTGTCATCACCTGCCGCCAGCCTTCCTCAGCACTGCCTCGGTGCCTGCTTTCCCCCCTCCTGCAAGCACCTCCTGGATGCCTCCCAGCCCAAGCCATGACTGCAAAATATCCCTGTTGTATAGCTGCCTTCTTAACCTCATTTAAATTCTTCCTTCAAGCTACCTACACCGTGATGCCCTCAAATTACCACCATCTTTTAATGAGAAGGATGCTCTGCGTACCCATTTATCGTTATTGTATTCTCCCAGCCCAGCTGCCTTCCACCCGTGGCTCCTGCCTGTTATGCAGATTGCGAGCTCTCTGGGGTGCCAACTGCTCTCTTCCTTGCATGTCTTCACAGCGCGTACCACGAAGGAGCCCTGATCCTCCATCGGGGTCCCATAACGCAAACAAATAGATGAAAGAATAATTTGTTAGCCTGCATTGCAAATCTTCTTCTGCAAGAAAAAAAATAAAGCAATTTCCCCAGGCTGTCAGAGACACTTTCATGTGTCGGTGCCGCGGTCCTGTGCTGGGGATGACAATCCCTGTGCATCTCGTGCCAGGCACGAGAGGGAAGGTTTCCTGTGCTGCTGTGAGCTCTGCGTGTTGCTGCTTTGCATCTTGTCAGGCCACAGAGAAGCAAAACTTGTTCAAAGGTACATGCTCTCGAAAAGGCAGCCTTCTGTTGGTTGGTATATTTAGTGTAGGGTGAATGTGTTGTGGGGCAGCCTTTGGTGGGATTTTTCCTGTGTGTGATCCCTTTCCTTTCAAGGGATGTGATATTTGGTTTGTGTTTTGATTTTGTACTTCGTAATCATGAAGGCAGAGGCTGTGCAAAGTTTGTTTGCCCAGATTTATTATTAATTACAGTTCTGCACTCCGGGTTACATGCGCTGAAGTGAAATCACCACTGCAGGTCTGGCTGTGAAGCAGGCAATTTATGTCTACATTCAAAATTCATACAAAGAATATTATATTATCAGTAGGTATGTGATCTCTCTTCCACCTGTCTAGAGCAGTCTCAGAAATATTCAGCTGCTGTACCTTTTTTCAGCTCCCTCCTTGGGTAATTGAATCCAACTATTAGCAGCCAGATACGAAAGTTTTTGTCCCATAAGGATTTCGCTTCTTGGTACAAAAAAGGTCAGCTCAGTCAGTGAGAACCATTGATCTATACTGTCAGCACCTCGCATCAGTGGTTTCAAATACGCCAGGGTCTGACCATAAATACATTTTCAAACAGGACTTAACCAGTGGCATCTCCTTCCTCTGCAGAAAATGTAAGAGTTTCCACTCAGCAAACACAGTACAAAGACATACTTTACTGTTGTGAGGCAAGTTGTGTCTACGTAGTGTATTACAAATAATTCACAATTCATTCAAGGTTCCGCCTGTGCTAACTTGACATGCTGCGTATTTAACTTTACCATTTTTAATTGAAATTCTGTAGCTCAAGCATCAGCAGTTTCAAAATAAAATCCTGATTTTCTCTCTGGCATAATGCCCTTCCCCACTTCTGACCAGGACATTACTATTACACCAGCTATCTTCCAAGCCTATAAACAAGAATTGCTATTTTGCCTTCTACATTAAGATGCTTCAAATAAAAAAGGACTGTCATTTTCTTAATGTTTAAAAACATGTAATTATCCTGAAGCCATTGCAGCAATCTAGATAAATTTCTTGGTAAAAAAAAAAAAAAATAGTTAAACAACTAATGAATTCAGCATTGCAAAGGAGAAAAAATGCATTGTCTATGGGAAAAAAGGGAAAAAAAAAAGTTTGGGAACTCTGAGAAATGAAAGGTTCAGACTCCAGCATCTCAAATCCTCATCGTACCACCAAGACTGCATGACTGACATCTGTCAGGCAGACAAGTGCACTTGCCCTCGTGTTTTGTCCCACACTTACGCATAAGAAGTTGGTGATGCACCCTGCCAAGGATGCACTGAAATCAATAATAGTTGTCCCAGCTAATCAAAACCCTATTTTATTCACCAAAATGTGGTGACTATATTGCTTATTTTAAAACCAAATTTATTAGGGATATCTGAGCCTTCATTATTGCATAATCCACCGTTTTATTTCTTTAGTCTCTTCTTAAAGACTGTTTCTTTCATCTCTAATTTGAGTGATAACATAAAGAATGGCTTCTATGACTTTCTGTACCTGGTCCCTATTTAATGTAGTGGGACCCATAGGTTACAATACAGTATTTCTAGTCTGTAGGAGCCTTGCTAATAAATTTTCATTTCATTATTCCACACAACGCCTTCACTATGTGCTCCAGGTTCAAGCTTTATTGCCCCAGTTCAGTGTTTCTTCCCTTGTTATTGGTATTTTAATTTAGCAGCTTCCTGAGGACTGATCATTGGACTTTCTAAACTGATGGCTAACGTACAGAAATTAGACCATGCATTTCTTGATTCAATTTATATTTTCAATTTAATTTAAAGGAATAGGAAGCAGAGGACCAGTCACTGATTTTAAGCCTACCAACTATTTAGGATGTATCTGTATGCCAAGCTCCAGGCAGGCTGGACAGCCTGTTTGCAAAAGGAGGTGCAGTTGCCTAAAAAATTTTCATTTTGCACAATTCATTTTGCTCGGGCTTCACGCAGCTTCACACACCTGCATGCCACAAACTCCAGTTCTCCCAGTTTATTGCTCATTAGACCAATTTTGCATCCCAAATGTTGCTGAGGCACTGCTGACCGCTCTGCTCTGCCTGTCCAAAACTCTCCCCGATTTGTGTTTTTTGGAAAATTAGCTAAAACAAAGGAGAACAATGAGTGCCCCAATCTCTGCAATGATGATGTTTGACGGGTCCCATCCTCGCAAAGGGAAGGAGTAAGGGAGCAGGGCAGGGAGCAGCATAGGAGTACCAAGCTCCGGGGAATGCCCAGGGTTTGTGCGGAGCCCTGGGCTGGGGGATACCATTCCTCAGAGCTGCAATTACTCCCCGGAGGTGCTGGAATGAGGTGATTAATGTTAATGCTGGGACTAGCTGGGAAATAGCGACCTCTCGGTGTAAATGTGAATCTATTAAAGAGGAACCTGTCCCTTCAGGGACAGCAGTGGGGGGCAGGGAAGAAGAAAGGGAGATGAACTTTCAAAGCAGGAGGTTGAGCTGTGGCCTGTATTTTCCTCTCTACCCACACTACAGTGCTTATTTGCTGCTGGGGCTTATTAATTTTTCACTTATGCCACGCTAAAAATAGTTAATTATTGAAAATGCATATCCGTCTGATGGTGAAAGGCTGTCTCTTCCAAACAGGTGACTGGTTCAGATAACCCCAGAAGGCACTTCTGGGTCTTCTAGACCCTTGATCAAAATTTCTTTTTTTAATTTGAAAAGAACAGAGGTGATTAAAACTGAAAATGATGGTAAGGCTAATGAAATCTTCCTCCCTCTTTCACCAAGAGCTGGTGTAATAAGCTGAGGATTTTTCCTTCCTTCCTTCCTTCCTTCCTTCCGTCCGTCCGTCCGTCTTCCATTTCTGTCTTTCTCTCTTTCTCTTTCTTTCTCTCTCTCTCTTTCTCTCTTTCTTTCCTTTCTTTCTTTCTTTCTTTCTTTCTTTCTTTCTTTCTTTCTTTCTTTCTTTCTTTTTCTTTCTCTCTCTCTCTTTCTTTCTTTCTTTCTTTCTTTCCTTTCTAAAAGAATATTTTCAGTATATACGTCATGCTGGTCCTTTGATTTTTATTTTTATTAATCAGATGTAGAGATTTTTCTGTAACAATAGAATGAATGTGTGTGGATAATATTACTCACAGTGCTGGTGAGAGTTCAAAGGCTGGAATGTCCAGACTAAATACACAACCGAGAGATCAGTTCTTTAACATTTCAATTAGACAGAAACATGAAACAACAGGCTAGTGACTTCAGCTTCTCAAAATTAAACAGTTTGACACAGCACAGAACACACATCAAAATTCATTATGCCTTCACAGCTTAAATCTCCTCCTGCTGAAATAGTGGCAGGAGTCATTCCTCAAACAGGAGTTGCTTTATAATTGTAGCAGATCCTACCCTTACCAGGGGTGAGTTACCCTTTGCATGTCAAAAAACAGATCAAGAGCCTCTTTGGAAGAAATGGGTCCACAAGGGCCCCTCCATGCTGGGGAAGGGCTGGAGCATTGCCCATCCTGGGTGAGCTGCGGGATCTGTTCCCCCAGCTACCCTTCAGTTTTCAATCCATTCTTTAGGGAAAAAAAAAAAAAAAAAATGCATCCAATGCTTTTCCCATGGCAAGGGTCACAGAAATGCAGTTCCTGTGGTCAGTGTGTAGGATTGGACCCTCTGTGCGAAGGAATCCCTCACCTGTCTCCAAGCTGTCAGCTCCCACATCCTTACCTGCCTCCCCCACTTTGACCACAGGTATCATATCACTGCTCTAATAGGAAAAAAAAAAAAAAAAAGTTAAACTTTTTTTTCTAAAGAATCACGGGGAAAACTCCTGCTATCTCCAAGTTCACCATATAACTGGCTGTGTTACTAATTAAATGTCCAGGGTGTGTGTCTCAGGAGTAATTGCCAATAAAGCCTCTGCACTGTGTCAGCTCAGTTTCACATACTCCTCTGACATGTTTGCAGTGGCAACTGAAACATTATAGCTCCCTGAGAAAATATTTCTGTTATAAGGTACACACACAAACATATGCAGTCTGAGAATTGCTTTCATGTTGGAAACAGGATCATGGAGTTTGCAAGAGGAACAGTGATGGAAAGAGAATATCTTTGCTTTTAAAGCAAGGTGGCTAGAAGTGACTCGATTATCTCAAGAGAATAAGTTATCGATTACTGTAATTGTTATTTTATGAGTCCTACTCATGAACCTGAAGTCTTTGTCCCTTAGTTTCCAATCTCAACATAAACCAGTGGATGACAGATAGCTACAGAAAGAAGGGAACTGAAAAGGAAAAACAAAAACAAACAAACAACAACAACAACAAAGAAGAGTTTTAGTTCTCTAGAATCCACAGAATCATAGAATTATAGAATGGTAGAATCATTTAGGTTGGAAAAGACCTCTAAGATCATCAAGTCCAATCATTAACTCTCAAGGAGTCTCTAAAGGATATTTTGTAGATATCACAATGAGGATTTTTGAGGATGAACACAAAGAGAAGACACCAAGATGTATAACAGAATTTCATTCCCTATTTCAAGGGACAGCAAGGGACAAAGAAAAAAGATATTTGGTTCAAAAATTGAATGTTTTAACAACCAGAGAGTGGAGGCTGACAAATATCATCTCCTTCCCCTACGCAGATTATTCACGAGTCCACCCCAATTCTTGAAGAGGTATTGGTTATTCGTCATGTGGGAAACCACATCCAGCTGCACAGATGGTTCACACATTACTTTACTCATTCTCTAATTTTCAGAGCTTATGTCTGGTAACCCCAACATCGTGGCATTACTTTGGCTTCCAAACGTGTTGAATGACAGAATTATCTAATGAAAAATAATAAGAAAGAAATGTCAAACAACGCTTGTTCTCATAGGACTATGGGCATTTAGCTTTGCCAAAACATATTTTCTCATTTGAGTAGCTTCCCAGGAATGCTGAAGCAAATTTGAAGATGTGGTCAAAGAGGTCCACAAGGGTTTAAGTCAAGCTTTCAGGCAAGTTGTCTCACTGGAGGCTGCCTGGTTTTCACTGGAGCTGAGAAAGGGGCAGCCACGTAAATCCATGTGGGAGCTGGGGCTCACACAAGCCCTGGCCAACTGCTCCTGCTATGGCTCTTGTTTCTAGAGACAGTATCAGACTGACAACCCTCGATGTCCTCAGGTTGTAGTATAAATCCATTTCTTCATACTAGCCTTTTCCTAAAGAACATCCCTTCCTCAGATACCAAAAAAATATAAAGAAGACTCTGAGGAACTAAGACAAGATTAAAACAGAAAAGGAGTTTTTTGTTAATGGTTCCCAAATGATAGCCCAAATCTCTCTGACTAGCCAAGTGTATTATCTCTTCACCTATTGTATGACACTCCAGTGTGATGGAGAGACTAAACAAATAGGGGTAAGAAGGCTTAATTTCCCCATGCTGACACCAAAATGCTGACTATTACTCACAACATCATGTCAGCACCCCACTTCTGTTTCCTCTTCAGGAGGAACTGGAGATAATAACACTGGCTTAACTGCTCCACCAGGTACCATTGAGATGAATTGGTTTTCCAATCATGCAAATCACCAACCACTATGTTTTATCATGGCATTCTCCCCACTCCCCAAGCTCTGACTCCTGTGCTCTGTCAGACTGTCTCACCTCTTTCATCTGTGGGAGCATCAGTGCAGCAAACCAAAGGTCACTCATCCTACCAGAGCAGTAAGATTAAAAGTCGAGTTCATCTTGCTGCAGTGCTCCTGCAGGAAGCAACAACTGTTGAAACAAAAATGGAACCGGAGCTAATTCAGCACCTAGAAGTAACCACACTTCTGCTTCACACTCTCACATATTTCACTGTCTCTTGTCATCCGTATCAGACAGATACCTAACTATATTTGCCAGAGTACTCTTATGTGGTACATAGCCCTTGCTATAGTCAAAGCCATCTGCTCAGACATATTCTCCTGAAGAACTGAGACTGGAGAATGAGAATAGGCAATTAAAAGTGATCCTGTGAGCAAAACCTGCTTTTTAACCTGACCCTTTGCAAAAATGCTGAGACAAGGATGGGGTGTGGTGTTATCTTGGATATTCTACTCTAAAAGTATCCAAGTTCAAATCCCATCATATCAAGCTTACTTCTAACAAAACCCACTGTGATCTGACTTGCTGGCTGCTGGTGCTCTCTCCACAGCATGTATGGACTATGTGCACAGGTAAAAGCTTGAAACACTTACCCCCAGAACGGTTTTAGTTAGTACCAGAGGTAAAAAAGTGAGCACAGAGAAGTGAGAGTATGTCGGCCAAAGCACTGCAGTTTTCAAATCTGTGTCTTCCTGGGGAAAAATGAGTGCAGGGACAGATGTGAAATCCTGGAGTTTGAATCCAACTTCTTCGGGTGCCCTGCTGCAATCTAGTGAGACACATTAATGTGAACAAACGTGATCCATCCGTCGACACATTCATGCAAGCTGAAATGGTAGTTTCACAGGAATAATTAATAGTCCTTTACTGCCACTGGGCTAAACAAGGGAAAAAGAACAGGATGAGATGAAAAGAAGACACGAGAGATGAAGACAAAACAAACATGAGTTTGGTAATGATAGATTTCTATAAGGACCTGTGTTGTAGAAAAGACAGAGCAGCCAAACAGAGAGGGTATTGTGAAATTTGTAGTCTGAGGAGGATTATGATTGGCCAAAATGCAGAGGAAAAGGCCAACAAGGACATTCTGAAGAGTGCCTATAAGTCACAAACCAAAAGGCTTGGGCTTGTGCACACTTCCCTAAATGTCCAGCCAGTGACAGAGCCAAACAACAGAGGAAGAGAGCAATGGAAGATACGGCTGGGTGATGCCTCCAGTTGGCCGTGTGCTGCCAGCAGCCCAACAACGAACTGCCCCGTTCAGCTCAGTGAAATCCACTGGGTGAAGATCTCTACACATGTGCCCTCCTCCCCTCCAAATAATCAGCTCTTCTAAAACAAATCAGAGAGGTCCATACGCCCTCTCCAACTCAGAGCTTCCCATCAGTGCCCTGCTGGGCTGAGCAAAGGTGCAGCAAGCTCCAAAGCTCCCATGCCAGTTTTAACAACCAGGTTATAAACTCCTGAAAAAATATGAGTTCATAATGAAAATACTAACACACAAAATCCTGTAATGCTCACATTTACCGCATGAAGCTTTATATTATCCCATAAAAATAAATAAAACACATCAGCTATCATATAACCATAGGGATATTTTTTTTCCTCAGATCACTGTTTTGCATACAGCAGAAAGAGGTGTTTTTTGTTTGTTTGTTTTATTTTAAAGTTTAATGTTTTTCTACTTTTATTTAGCAGACTTTTGCTGTGATGTCTGTAATCCAGCTCTCAGGCTACATAGTTTCTTCTAATGTATTGTGATCGAGTACCAATTGGTTGGTCTGGTTTCTTCACATATATCTGTTTAGATAATGCCTTTGCAGGAGGAAAAATATAGAGTTGCCACAAGCCTCAGATTTGGCTAGTTTATCTTGCACCCTGCTCCACTTTGCTGAAGGACATTAATTGTCCTGAGGTCTCAGTGGCCTGCATTTTTTTTCCCATTTTTTTCCCCTCTATTACCCTCCCACCAGCAGAAATCATAACCATGCAAGCAGCAACTGCCAAAAGGCAGCAATTCATAATCAGCAGAGTGATTACAAAGGAGCCAGCAGCAATGCTGAAGTTTACAGCACTTCCTGCACACAAAACTACGTGGTAAAAATATTTGCAGCAGAGAGTAAACAGGCTTAATGGGCTCCAGTCTAATTTCCTTTTTATAATCTTGTAGTGCAAGTGTAGTGCTTGGGAAAAGCGCTGTACTGACAGCACAGAAGATGCAAGCATGCTGTTGAGCTGCACAGCGCGTATGGCATGGACACCAAAAGGTTTCCCCATCTGGAGCTTCACCTATGCGAGAGTCAATGTGGCTTATCTTATCTTCTCTGTGCTTCCTGGGAGCTCCCACAGACAGGGAAAATTCCCAGCTATGCTGGCTCCAGCACAGACCAGCTACTGGGAAGTGTAACAGCTTACAGAAAGCTAAAGCCTTGGAGTCATCTGTAATGTTTTGGGGGAAAATGTCAGCTTCTCCTTCATAGACTTTGCCAAGTTGAGTCTGCATTTTGGAAATATTAGGGTTTGTAGGAAAAATAGGGGCACTGACAAGGGTCTGTCTTCTACACAACACCATGGAGAAGATGTATTGCTCTCCATCACTGATTTTAGTATGTGCATCCTTCCTCACCCTTCTGGCAAGGGCAAATACTGGAGCACAAAAAAAATGAGACTTAAAAAAAAAAAAAAAAGTAGAATAAAATAACATCAATTTATAAGGGATGGGAAAAAGAGAGAGAGAGAGAGAGAGAGATCAAAGGGAAAAAAAATACACATCATACTCTCTGTATTGGAATGTATAGATACATTTCAACTTTGCACATCTGGAAGAATATTTGTCAAACAGACAGGCTGCAAGGGATTCACTG
Organism: Cygnus olor; assembly: GCF_009769625.2. Taxonomy (NCBI): domain Eukaryota; kingdom Metazoa; phylum Chordata; class Aves; order Anseriformes; family Anatidae; genus Cygnus; species Cygnus olor. The sequence goes on from NC_049170.1 coordinate 135,854,222, forward strand.
TCTCTTTAGCTTCTGAGGTGAGAAGACTGCAAAACCTCTTTTAAACAAAGTCCTTTCCCTCAGTCTAGGTCTGCTTTTCTAAGAGATCAAGACACTTATACTTTTAATCTCATGTGATAATCATGGAGCTGCTTAACGCTAACTGCTGCCTGAGACTGTGAGCTGAATTCATTACAGCCTCATTAGCTGCAAGGGCTGCCTTCCTAGTGAGGGGATGGTGAAGGGAGTTCCTATGCTGGAGAAACAGTCTCAGCCTTATTTTCCGTAAACAATGTGGAGGTATTGAGCGACTCTTTTGTCAAGTTTTGTAAATACAGACACCTTCGAAATTCTCTTTTGCATTTGGTACTTAGGCAAAATGGTCTTGTCCTTGAAAGACAGCAGGGATGGTGGCTTGTTTGGATGGTATGGGTACTGCAAGATCTACAAGTCTTCAGCTTTCAATGTTTTCGGGGAATATATATCTGCAATGTGAATGGGAATGCGGACAACAGTTGACAACTTGGGTTTTTATTACAGGCTGCAACTTTCATAAAGTTGAGATATGTATTTTTACAGATGCAGAAGAGTTTCTGCTGTTCTGCCAGATCAGATCATTATGTTTCATATATATCTCTTTGCATTTTGCTTTAGTTTCATATTCACAAATTGTTACTTCCTAACCAAAAAATACGAGGACTAATTTTTTTATTTCTGACCGTTGTAGGCCATCTTCAAAACATAAACACAGCTTTAGCCAAAAGCAGCCTCACTGGGGGAGATTGTGCATGATTTAGCCACAGACTGAGCCTCACAACAGACATCAGAGTGAAAAGCACTGGATATCTCACGAGGTGTTGACAATAACTCTAAAGGTACATAACCTTGATAACATTCTGGGATGTTTCTTGTCACTCTTTGCTCACAACTTCCTGCAGCTGTGTAAAGGAGAAATGGACTGCTCATTTCCCTTGTTAGAGGAAAGCCCTGCAGAGAGGTGACAGGGATGAGGGAAAGGCTAGGAGACAGAGAGAGGGAGATTCCTTAGAAATTCGTATGCAACTTTGCACACAAATAGTTCCATTATCTGTTCAAGAGCTTCTTAGACTGCATTGTCCAACCTGGGCCTAAATGCACTTCTTGCAAAGATCCAAGAAGGCAATGTGGCAAAACTAAGTGCTGTGCAGACAGACCCAACAGTACCAGAGTAATACACTCAGGATGTCTTCATCATCTCCCCAGGTAACTTTTAAATGACTAACTTTCCTGACATATTGCAATAAAGGTCTGCACATGGAAGAGCACCAGCAAAGCAGATAAAAGATTTTATTTCAGAGATACTGCCTGAGAATAATTTAAAGACCTAAATGAAGGGATTCTAAACATTGTAAGTTATGATTCACATCACAACATCTAGCAGTCATAGTTCAGGGTAATGAAGTTGATTGTGGAATGTCCACTTTTAAGACATCACGAGACTGAATTAATTCACATGCAGAGTTACTGCTTCAACTCACGCCTGCAGTCATCAGTGAAATAAATACAGAAAGCTAGGAGCTGCTGTTTTGGGGCAGAAAGAGGAGAAAATTGCTCCATTTGAAAATATCCATATGCCTTGTCCTAGTACATGAAACAGCAGTCACAACATGCTGCATACTTTTCTACTGAATGTGGGAAGGGCTAGGAGAAATGTCCCATCCCACAGCATCCCAGTCCTGGCTGCATACAGATCTTTACATCCTGCTCTACCGCCTAGGGAGTAATGGGACATAGGGAAGTGGGAATGGAGTAAAGGAAGTAATTGCAATAAAATGTCAGCAGTTTTTAAGCTAAGTGTCTGCACTTAGGAGGGGAAAAAAATCTTGTGTTTCGAAGATGCTATTGCAAGCTTTTTAAACTGCATGTAATAATACTGAGAAACTATCACACTGAAGATGATCTGCAAGTTTCTTAGGGAAGATTTTACGCAGCAGTTGACAGATATTGTTATATGTATGTATGTTTGTGTTCTATACAAAAATTCCCATGCTGTGGTGTTATGTTACAAGAGCTCGTGAGAATGTGGTGGAATGGTGAACTCTCATCCATCACCTCCCAGTGGACTACTCAGAAGTCCATTTATTTATGACAAGGTAAAATCATTTTGCTGTTTTCTAGCTGGTAGCAGAAAATGGAACTACACAGTACACTTGTATTTTTAGACCTACATTTAAAAAAAAAAAAAAAAAAAAAAAAGACAAGTTGGAAGTCCAATGTGAGAAACTTTTTAGAAACTTCATCCTTATATCAGAGCTTGATGTCTACTCTATCTCATCATAATCAGACCATTTCTGACGATTTTGGAGGGGACCTAAATCCAGTCTCTTTCAATGTGTAGGGCCCAAAATCCAGACAACAGAGGACAGTTTCATTGTATTAGCTCTTCAGCAAACTTTTCTTAAAGAGAAATGTAAGAATCAAACTAATTTACAGTGAACTACAACATTATTATTACTAAGTTTAAGAAGCACGTAAAAAGCAGAGAGGACTGTACAAAAGCTACAGAGTTTGTATCCACCCAGAAAAAATAAAGAAAAAAAAATCTATCATGATAATGACTTATGATCATAGATTTTTCTTCATCAGGAAATCTATTACTATGCTCAACATTTGCCTTTTGGCTCAGGTAATTTACTTTTAATTTCCTAAAAACAATATTTCCAAACTTCTTATTTGTTCTGGCAATTAACTTCAGCCTATTTATTTTCTTCACATTTATATACCTAAGGTAAAAAAGACCTTTGAAAGGCAGATTTTGTTTTCCAGGGTCTTTTGGAGGTTACAACAATAAATTACAGATTCTAAATCAGTATGCATATAAGAAGGTAACGGAACTTGGAAAGTAGCACATTTAAAAATATTAACAGCTAAGAATATAAAAAAATTAATAAAGAAAAAGGCACAATATGTTATAATGCTTCCTCTAGGCTGGTATTCTGATTCCAGAAGCAGCCAATATTGAATGCTCTGGAGAGCAGGGCAATTCATCTATTTCTACAATACTTTGCTAGAAAGCAAATGTTGGCCTGACCCCAGCTGGTGATTAGGTTATACTGAGGAGTTTGAGGATTGATAGCCCTTGTCATTTTAAATTAGCACTAAATGTAGTTGAAGATGTTATTCTTATTTGTGTAAACATTGCATTCTTTTTGCAAATCATCTATATTAAGGTATTTGTCTCATAAAATAGATTGAGGTCCACTATTAAACTTGGGTGCAGTATAAAAAATAGTGCGTGTAATTCATTTTTACAAGTGTTGCCTTTAACTTGCATCAGTAAGAGCTCTTGACAGGCCATTCAAGATTTTCCAAGCCTCTATCAATTTCTATCTTTTTCTTTCTTCTCCTTTCCATACTAAACAGACAAGACTTCTGATCTAACACCAGAAAATGACAAAAAGCATTCATCTGGTTTGTGTTTGGAGTCTATAACATCCTTCACAGAGCTTTCTCTTTTGTTGGAAGATTTACTGTTATTTTGCATTTCTCCAAAATAAATTATGCCAAATATAATATACACATGGATACTTCTCCAAGAATATATCAATCCATCTAATCTTACTTGAGAATGTTAAATACTTTAGAATAGCTTCTTCATAGGGTCTTTGTGTGGATGCGAACAGGGGGGAGGGAAGAAGGGGGGATGTTAGAAATTTCCAGCCATCAGCTGTTTTATTTAAGTTTCAGCTTGCTTGAATAGCTGTGGAGAACTGTATTCCTCTTCATCAGCTTGGCCGTATCATCACAACATGGGTAAAGCATTAGGAGAGCTTTTGTCCAGTTCATTTTTGTCCAGCATTCATTTTTGCTGTAGTCTCAGACCTAAGGAGATTGTGATCAATGCTTTCCAATCATGACCCCAGGAATGAAATAATTCTTTTGCAGGAGAGGGATGAGCACCCATATGAGACTTCTTGGGTGCATTTTCTCTGACTGGAGCATCCCCAGCTCACCCTCAGCTACAGGTCAGTCATGTCTTTCCTAGCAATTTATAAGGAAGTGCACCACTTTACTAAGAATGGCTACACTAGCATTTAGCTTTTGCTCCAATACAGTCCTGGACAAAAGGCTTAATATTAAGCACGAGAGTAATTCCATTGACTTCAGCAGAGCTATTTGTATGCTTAGAAGTATTTATATAAGTGTTTTCTCATATTTTGACAATAAGAGGCAGTCACTGAGGCATTAGATGATGTAGATTAAATATACAAGCAACTCATCTTCCACCAATTCTCTTGCAGACAATTTAAAATTTTGTGGCTAATGCATGGGAGATGGGAAAATACAATGAGGAAAATGTCACACATCTCCTCGGAATTGCTAAATATCCTCAGCTAGCTTTTCTATTATATTTGCCCCTTCAGAAACATGAGGTCTACTAATTAAACAAGAACTGGAGACTTGTCAAGATTATGAGAGTGCTGCTATGACACAGCCATAATTCTTGATGACATTTCACTTTCCCCATCCAGAAAAATCTATCACACTTTCTGAGATGTGACCTTCATCTTGTTAAATGAATACTATAGCAAAGAGCTCATTTGACCTCTTACCTGCCCTCCCCTCTCCACCCTCCGTCTGGCCTCAGCAAGTCTGTCAAGCTTGTTTGCTTCATACTAATTAGCTTGATATCTTTGGCTATTTGTACTTAACTCCCTGCCTTTGTTTTTGTCTCTCTTTTCACTTTGCATTTCTCTCCTTGGACCGTATGGATTCTCCTTTCATGGTGTCTAACTTGCCCATCAGATTGCTCTCTTTTTTCCTCCAACCTCAGCGTGAAACTCCTTATTTAGCCTCGTCTTTGTCTTTCCTTAGTGCATTTCTTGCTAGCAGAAGAGTGGTCCAAATAGTTTTCTTTCTCTAATCTTTAGTTCTTGGGTCTTTCTGTTCATTTAGTCCCACCCCTTAGCCTGTTTGATTTTTACAAGCATGTAGCACATCCTCTGGAGAAGTGCAAGTCTCACTCCAGCGTCTTTTTGTTCTCCTGCTCCTCATTTAACATTCTTTTTTTTTTTTTTTCTGCAATCTCAGACCTAATGAGATTGTGATCAATGCTTCCCAAGTTGCCCCCTGCCTACATGTCTTCAATCATACCTTGGCTGTATAATCTACTATGCTCTTCTCTCTGTCAGTTGGTGAATGTACATACTTAATGTTAAAAACAATCTGAAAACAAAGCTATATTTTCTCCTCTGCTTAATAAAGTGGAATCTACCTTGGTAATTACAGAACTTCCTTTGCATCCTTTCTCATGTGAATGCTGTGATTTATGTGTTTATTTTTTTGTGGAGTCACTTTAGAATCCAGCTCTTTCTATTTTGGAAACTCAATACATTCCAGCCTTCAGCCTACTCAAGGAAAAAAGCAAAACAACTATGACAAAATACCCTTTCACACACAATTATCTACCAGGCAATCACTATCCCATAATATTATCTCACAAAATAACCAGCTCTCAGGCAACATTAGCTTATCCCTGTAACGTTCGTGTGAATGTCTTTCTTTTACAAGGTATCCTGGATTTCACAGGTGGTGGGGGGGCACCTTGGGATGCCGTGCTTGGTTACCATTGTAATTAACCAAATTTAATCAGCACTTTAATCAAGGGCTGGAGCAGACATGAATGTGCTGTGACAAAGTGAAAACGCCGAGCCTGATCTCCACCAGGTAAAACCCAAGGCTAGAGCCCCTCGAGTTGTGCTGATTCCCAGCAGCGTAGGGCTCCTCCACTTGGGCTCTGCTCAAGAGGAGGGTTTTCTTCTGATGTGCTGTGATGATAAACTGCCTTCCTTTGCAAGAAACTGGCTCCCATTTAACTTCCAGAAGGGAAAATTTGGGATTTCTCGAATCCATTCACAACCAAATGAATTTCACCTGAAGGAATGACAGCAAAAAAAAAAGATTAGTCCCTTGTCTCACAAGATTTTGAGGTTTTGACTTTTTTTAAGCCTTACCGTCTCTGCTCCATCATGTGCCTCTTCCTTTGTACGTTATTTGTCTTAGACCGGTAGCTCTTTCTGACAGCTTATGTGTTATATTTGAATGTGTTTTCCACACTGTATGAGCTATGACAACACAAATCATCCAGACGGATTGGAAGGGAATGGCACCGTTCATCCTCTTTACAGCACAGAGCAAAGGGGCTGCAGCAGAAGGGAGGCTCCTGGAGATGCCCTCGAGGGTTTACATGCCCAACACCAAGCACCAGGGCACAGGGGAAGAGCTGGCGTTTCCCCTCCAGGACTTCAGGGGTTTGGGGGATCCACACAGGAGATGAAACCAATTTATGATCAGACCTCTGCACATCTGTGCCATTATGGAAAGGTAATAAATATCAGGGAAGGAAAGGATATCGCACACTCGATTTGAGAAAAACTGAAAGTCCTGTGCCACAGGCCAAATATAGAACTCCATTAACAATTGTGAAGCACTGTTGATGAGGAGAGTGAAAGAACAGCCCAGGAGGAAATTAATAATTCTGTATTAAGTGCAGGGCTTGGATGGTGCTTGGTAAATAAAGCCTGAGGTCATGCATTGATGGATGGGGGAAAACAAAATATTGAGTACATACCAATTCAGCAAACACCATCCATCCTGTGCAGGGAAGAAAGCCTTTTGCCTATGGATTAAGGGGAATATTATCAGTTAATCAAAATTGTGTCCAAATGCTATGCACGCAAAAGGGCCAAATAAATTTTCACAGCATCTTCAATTCTCCTCCTTTATAATTTTGAGACACTTCACAATTTTCTCTTACAGAATGTAGTCTGTATATATTATCTTATACTGTTGGTACCTTTTTTGTTATTGCTGTTTTACTAAGAAAGTTTAAAAGCAAGCAGCTTACATGCACTTACAACAGCTGCAACATTATACAAGTTTACTTATACTTCCAAACCTTCTGGTTACAGCAGGGCTCATAGGCTAATTATACTGCATTGCTGGAGGAACTGACTGTTGTGGACAGGGAATGGCTCTCTAATGACTTGGAGGTGTCTGGGTCAAGCATTGCCTTTCTCTGCCCTCATACTGGGAGAAGGAAGAGCTGGTCCAGCACTACTTAGTGGGGAGTGCATCATGTAGGAGTGCATCATGTAGGGTCCCAAGCACGTCAGGAACATACAAGTTTCAAAATATATATCTCATCCAAAGCTCTAGCTGACATTTTGAGGAGAGATAGAAAGGAACACAAGAGAAAAAAAAAAGGGGGGGGGGGGGGAAGAATTCCCTTTGTTTTGATGTTTTTTTCTTGCCAAAAGGTCTTTTGATAGACAAAAGAATAGACAACTTAGAGTTTCTTCAGGTGAAGATGAAGACAAAGATGAAGATGAAGATGGGAAAGAAGAAGCATGAGGAGGAGGAAGGAGAAGACCAGAAGAAAAGACTATCACAGAAAACCTTGAGGAAAGGTACATAAGTGGTGTTTCACTACCTGATCCGCTAAAATTTGCATGCAGTTCAACAGAACTGAATGTCTAAGTGGGGCTTCACAGAGACAAAAATTGGACATAATAAATGATTTGTGAGTGAAAATTAAGAAGAAGTACCATTAATGGAGAAACTTCGGAGATGAGTGTGGGAAACTGATAAACAGGTGTGAGAGGTAAAAAGGATTGGTGAAAGGAACTGAGACAGAGCTGGGCTGGAGAGCTAGGAAGAGCAGGCAGATATCAAGCCTTGAAAGTGATGACAAGAAACAGAAGTCTGCCCCACAGGAGCTGCTGATCTCAGGGGGGTAACTCAGAATTTAAGGATTCCAGGGGTTGATTTTAGTCTTTTACTAGACGAGCAAACTACTTGAAATTAATAAGATTATACAGGGAACAATGTCATTCAACATGAGCATTGGAAATGACAATCAATATAAACCTGTGCATCCTATTTCAGAGAAGTGATCATAGAAGCTAATGAAATGCAGATAAGTGCATTAGGTTTTCCTGTATCCATGCACCCTCTTATCCTGTCATTTAAAACTCAAAATCAATCTGAGTTACCTTAAGTGGCAATACTGTGTCTTTAACACTTGATTCATTTGTTGTGAAATACAGTCAAAATAATAATTTGAAAGGGAAATTTGAAAATGTCAGATAGTAAATGCATATTTTACTTATATTAATGTTGGTTGATTTGAGGCTTTGAGGGCAACATGGTAAATATTCGGTTTGGCTGGCACAAACTGTGCAGGAATCTAATAGAAAGCAATATTGTTGAAAATGGATATCAATTGAAAACAGAGAGCAGTGTCAACTATTCCCCACTGGGAGCAGACAACAATAAAACCAGTCAAGCATTACACAGTTGAGCCTGCCAAATGTCATTAGAGTGCAGAAAAAAGTAAAGGCACATATACGAAGAGGGGGGAAAAAAAAAAAAAAAAAAAAAGGCACTCTCCTTATTTATATTTTTCCCCTGGACAATTTAGTAAGATAAAACGAGGGAGGAAAAAAAATAAATTCATTATAATGGTGTAGTTGGATAATTTGGGGAAACGTATCATGCCATTTGGAATTAAGAAAAACAGAGAGAGAAAGCAACGCACTTTAATGTCTCTCAAATGCAGAGAGATCTCCCAACAATTGCGCAGCAAATTACATGGGAGCACAATTTAATTTTTAACCATCTTTTTTTTTTTTTTAATAAGTCTTAATACCAAGATTATAGTATTAGGTGGAATAATTAGGAAAATTTGTTTTAAGCTCTGCCGAAACATGGGTAAATAAAAAATTGAAAAATAATAGAAACCGCACACCCACGAGGAGAGGATTTTTGCACCGTGTGGTGGAGGGGACCGCTCAGCATCCGAGGGCCAGGGGAGATGCGGGGGGAAGGATGCTGCCGCCCCCAGCCCCCCCATCAGCCCCGCAGCCCCCGGGCGGACAAAGGGGGGCGGCGGCGGCGGCGCTCCCCGCAGCGGGCTGCAGCTCCACCTAGTGAGGGGCTGGGGAGGGTCTGCAGGTTCCCGGCAAGACTGTGTACAGCGAGCATCCCTTGTTTCGGGGTGAACAACCATCCCCCAGCCAGAGGGATTTGGGGGATTTGGGGAAAAAGAGTGAGTGAAGCTCCCAGGTGAGCTCACAAAACTGAGGCGAAGCTGCCCCGCTTTCGTTGCAGCTCTGACTCCTCTTTTAGACATGGAAGGCAGACAGGGACTTCTTTGAAATTAGCCTTCTCCAAGACACTTTCATTTACAGGTTTCAAAAAACGTGGAATTTGGTAATGCTTCTGCCCGGGGCTCAGGTTGTGGCCCCTGTTTTGCCCTGCTTCACAGACAGGCAGGTGCATCGCTGGGAATGCCCTGGATTTGCTGCTCGTGCCAACACACACCTCCAGGAGATGCAGGCTTTCCCTTTCACTTTCATGTACAATAGCCTCTCAAATCAAGAGTCCCTGCTTTGCCAACTGCAAGTTGAATTTGAATAAGGGACCTGGCAATTTAGGCACTTGTTTGAGGAACCTTTTTAAGCAGAGTATTTTTTTATTTCCAAATATAATGTCTAGTAAATGAACACACAGCCCAGAGAAAACTTAATTTTTCTATCTGCTTCAGACAGAGACTAAAGTTTTACCTCTCACCTAACAAAAACGTGCTTGTTGGTGCATCTCTGCCCATCTCTTCCCTGCTGCAGATCCCCACCGCAACACAGGCAGCCAAGGAAGACCTGCTGGTCTAAAGCTGATGCTGATCGGGTACAGCTCTCACCTGAGCATGGATCTGTGACCTTTGCAGTGTATTTAGGTCTTTCCAAAATGCCTGGCAGCAGGTAACATTGCTTAAGGCTTCACAGTACTCAAGTCAAATACAATCATTGCTCCAAAAGGAAGATTATGGTCCATCCAGTTCAAAGACTTTATTAAAAGAAATTAAAATTGACTGAGGACTACAACATATATATATTTTCAAAGTCAGTTAGCTATCTACTTACATGGTAAAATTATTTAATCACAAATCAGAATGGCCGGGAACAGATTAAAACCATAAAGCAGGGACTGAAAATATATCTTCATAATGCATTAGTGTAGTCGATAGATCAGAACTACTTCTCTGGAACTAAAAGAGGCTGCATCTTGTTAAAATTCTCACATCCCCATGGCAAATTTTATTTCCTTTTGAATTCAGTTGTAAAAATTGGAAGCAAGGAAATTCACAGACCGAGACACTGTCTAGATAACATTAAGGGGCATGTTGCTTCCAAAGCCTTGTGTGGGTTTTAGCCACATGTCTACCACTGATTTTAAAGGGATTTGCATGGCTAAAATCCTGTGCAGTGCTTTGAAAATGTATCCCTAAGGGTCTGTCATGAATTCATAAAGCCCTAGAATTTCTGAGTTAAAACCAAAATATAGTGTTGGCTGATTTTAGAGGCTTGTTACCACTCTCCTAATTAAAGTACAGCTTAGTTCGGTAAAAGGTCTATTCTAGCTCGTGCGTACTGTATATGTGTATAATATAATTCTAGTATGGGTATAATTTCAGTGGTTGTGTTATTTACACTACAAAAGAGCTGTGTTATATGCACTTTCTAATTTTCATAACACTTTCATTATACATTGGGTAGTAAGTCCCAAACAATGAATAAAATCGCTACTGTTCTTTCAATGAGCTCGTAAATGTCACTGAAGAAATTGCTGTCATGTTAAGGGTGAGTTGGTTTTGTGGTGCACTTACACTACTTATTGACAGAACAGTTAGTTCCAATGCAACGTTGTGGCATTTTTCTTTAAAGTGTTTTACATAGCATTATATCATTTAAGGATCACGAAAACCAGCAACACAAACCAATACCTCACAAAATGTTGGGTTTCTGACAAACGCACAAAATTAAGGAAAGGCAATGGAAAGGCTGCTTCTCCTTCCTGCTTGTGCCTTACAAGAAGGATCTCACATCAACACTGTCATTATATTAAGCAGCCCATGAGCAGCCAGTATGTCAGATCAGTGGTAGTAAGCTGGTTTTACAGAATGAAAGCCAATTTCTAAATGCTTTTCATTACCGTGCCCACAAGATATGCAGGTATATTTGTCTACACCTTCAGAAAACCAGATCTGTTCTGGCAGTCTTCTCTTCCACCCACATTCATTGCAGAGTTGGAGATCATTGCAGCTGGTAACCAACTGATAGAAAGAATGCCCTAGTGTCCTACAACTACCAGGGTAGGCAGGTGTTTTAGCATGTCTTCATTTGTCACATTAGTAATTCTATAGGTGGCTATTTAAAAACACTTAAACAAATCTGATCATGCATAAGCAAATTAACACACCTAAAATATTTGCCAGTAAAATCAGTAGGCGTAAGAAATCGTGACCCAAACTTGCAATTGGGTCCATTTCATCTATCAAGCTCAAAAATCACTAAAAACGTCTTTGACCCTTCTACAAGGTCTTGGGAGCATTTTTTTTAAAAGTATATTCAGGAGGACCTGGCTTTCCAGATTCCAAGTTGAGCAATAGCAAAGCACAAAAACTTTGTTGGCATCATCAGCTGAACTAGCCCGATGAGCAAAAGCAAATCACCTCCCAGCAATCTAGGCCTTTTAAAATTCTCATTTTATGTATTCCTACCAACAGGACTCAATATATAGAAGTTGCCCTGAAGGATGAATAATCCCTGGCAGGTGTTCTTTAATGAGGACTGGTACCATAGCTCAGTGGTCCACAAACTGTAGCCCATAGCTCTGTAGTGGCCCAAAAGCCTAGGATAAGTAATCGCAAATGGACCATAGACTATAATAAACAGAAAAATGTACAAACTTACAGTTTCCACCAGCATTCCATGCTGTTATTTTCCATGTAGCTTTTCTGATTTGCCAGAAGGAAGTTTTCAGAAAAGTGCAATTTGCACAGTTGCTCTGGGACTCGGTTTGAAAAATGCCCTGGTAGGTTCCTCAAAGGCCATATGGCAGCTGAAGGTTAAAGGTGGTTCATTGGTCCAGAAAAGCCCTGGGGACCATTGCCTTAGCTAATTCTGGGCAGTGTAGTTTCTCTGAAATCATCAAGCCTTGCATTTAAACTCAGATACTCATTACCATTCTTTTTAAATACCATAAAAATTAAAGATAACAGTGCATGAACCCTGAAAGGCAATATCCCTCAGCCTCACACATGCATAAGATTTCTCCTCCTTTCCTTTTTTCTTTTCCTTTTTTCCTCCCCTCTAATCCTCCTTCTTGTTGATTGGTCTTTGATAAACAACAACATACGAGATGCAAGATTCACACAGGCAATCAAACACACAAGAGTAAAATCGTACAAGAGGCATTGTCTATACACTGCTGTGATTTGCCCCTTTCTTCACTTGTTTTATTCTTAATTTGGATCCCTGAGGACCTTTTCTGCTTGCCAGAGACACATTGGACCTTTCTGATTGAACATGCTTTAATTCTTTCCGGGAAAAAAAAAAAAAAAAAAAAGAGAAAAAGCCTCTGATTTTGAAAGAAAATTGTAATCTGTATTGTCATCTCTTAGTCTGTCAGCAAGGCTGGAAGAATATGCTCTGATCAAATATTTGGGTATTTGGGTGTGTGTTTTTCACTCGGGAGCTGAAGACCTAAGCTCCATGACATATCTTGGATGGTGGCCAAGCTAAGATCCCTAATAATTTAAAACAATAACCACCTGCTTTAAAGGAGGGTAGGGGGAAGGTTATTTCCTTATTGCCACTCACTAATTTAGGATCAGCAAAATCTTCTGCTGCATCAAATTGAAATGTAATAGCTGTAAAGTTGAGAACTGAAATCTTGCACTAAGCACTTTATTACTGCAGGCTTATTTTGTTGTTGTTGTTGTTTTGTTTTGTTTTGTTTTGTTGTTGTTTGTTTGTTTTTTTCCCTGTTAAAAACATAGACATACAATGCCTTTTCAGATCTTTGAGTTAGATACATTGCCTTATAAGACTGTCCTGTCACTTAAGAGATGTAAAACCTACCATTATAATTCTTTTGAAGAGGTCTAAACTGAGTGTGTGTGTTTATGCACATCCACCATTTGATAGGTACACTTGCAAAGCAGAAATGTCCACATGTCCATTTTGGAAGTTCTTACAACCATAATATCCATGCAACTTCTACAACAGTATTTTAGACTAAAGACAATCCCAGATCAAGCTGCACGCATTTCAGACCCAAGAAGATTTTAAACAGCATGGCAAACATCTTTGAAGAATGAATAGTATTTTTCTGGCCACCACAAAAAAACAAAACAAAACAAAAAAAAGTGCCTTTGCAAACACATGCAATGGTAGCCCAATAGAGGTCACTCTCAGAGAGCAGCATTGCTCCTTGAGTTGCCCGTGAAGCCACACAAGGTTCCCCCAGCACTGTTTCACCACAAAGGCAGCACCTCCTTATCCAGTTGGCCTACAAAACCAAATACCTGGAAAGATGGTTTGATGGCTTACTTAGCCCACCAGTAGATCTGAGAGAATGGGATGAGAAGCATCATGTTGTACCGCATGAGTTGTGTTCAGGTGTTTGGGAAAATATGAAGGAAGAGCTAGTTTTGTAGAAAGAGGATACAAATGTAGAAAACGGGGAGGACAATTTAATGCAGAAGCCCCAGAGATGGGGCTGAATCTCAGCAGTGGGACAGAGCACTATCTCAGACAGAAATTTTGAGGTGTTGGAGAGTAGCACCAGAGAGTTGGGCTGCAGCACCCTGCCCGGGCAGAACATGCACTTGTAGTTTATAATTACAGGTTACTTCCCAGATTCACTAAGGCATTGCCTGAGGACTGTCAGCACATGTTCTGCTTTGCTGTGAAGTGGTCAGATCTGCCCCTGGACACCTCTTTGGTGCTTCTCCAAGTAGAGTCAGGCATTGGGGATTCTTTCAGTGAGGTCAAGGGACCCCAGGCTGAAACTGAGAGCTCCTCCCAAGGGAAAGGGAATAACCACACTTGTTCATGCCAGCCACAATTTGTGGCACATACCAGCAGCTGATGGTGTTACCAGGCAGGGGTTAGGACAGAGGCTCCTTTCACGCATTAGCTCAACTCAGTATTATCACAGGGTATATACAGTCCATATAGTACCTAATATTAGTTTTGCTCACAAAGAAAAATGTATAACGTGTGTTTTCTTCATTTATAAGTACAGCACTACAGCACTATACTCAGGTGTTTGTAATGGGCAGAGATCGTCAGTGCAGGACCTACCCACACTATTAGAGCCGATTTACAGTTCTGTAAAAGAAGATCTCCATTGTCCTAGTAAGCAAAACAACGTCTTATTCTTTTTTTTTCCAATCAATAAGGAACAGCAAAAATAAAACTTGCTAGCATGTTTTGGTCTTCCTAGGTCAGTGCCTTGGTTTTATTTCCACAGTGCAATAACATTAGCTTTGTTTAAGAAATTAACCATATGGGATGTAAGGGCACATTTCTTTAACTTCCCATGCTTGGCCAACAGCTCTGAGTTGGATACTTTTGATTTATCCTTATGAAATTACAATATCTCATCCCTTTACAATTCTTAAGGTAAAAATTCAGTTCTGGGGAAAGAACAAGGCAAGAATATTAAAAGAGATTTTTCAAAGCTGAAGGATTTTCTTTTACACACTTAAAGTAATCTTCTGGGCAAGGAGAGGACAAAAAGACCACATTTTTTCCCCTCCAAAGAATCTATAGGACTTGCCTCAGAACTAGTCCAAAAGAAATTGTAACACAAGAGAAGTATATTGTAAGTTCACGTTTCTGAGGGCTCTTGTGAATGGTAAGAACGATTGTCCGTTCATGCAGATTCAAACATAGGCTTTTTTTCCTTAACTGCTCCTTGAACAGCACAGTCCATATTTGACAAGTTAGAAACATTAGAGAATAAATTCACAGAGATGAAAATAGAATTTCCAAAAAAGTTTTACTTAGACTTCAAAGCAGATAAAAAGGATTTGAGGAAGTTTGATCTTTATTTTATAAGTATGTACAAGAGAAGGAGGGAAAGAAGGCAACAGTCAAAGAAAAGTCTAGTTTAATATTTCTCTTGTGGGCATACATAGTGAGAAGGGGAATGCTACAGTTCCTCGGTGTTCATAGGGTAGCAATTCACTGCCATGAAATTATATCTGGCTTCTTAGAAAATTCCTTTACTTCTCTATGTTTGTCTGAGGTATGAAAACCTGTTCTCGAGTCTCACAGTTGTTCAGCTGTAGTGGATGGATTATTCCTAGAAAAAAATAAAACCTGATAGAGATGTATTTCTTTTTTATATACTTTCTTATCCACCTGAAAGGAAGTATTTTTTTTTCTAGAAAAACTAATAGGGACATTTTTTAAAGCAAAACCATGTAAAGTTTTTCAGTTTATAAGACGTCAGACAACAGAGAATGGATGAAAAGTATTCCTATTTGAGCAAAAGAGCATTTCAAAGTTGTAGCATTTACAGAAGGAAAAAAAAAAAAAAGACCAACGATGTAAGTGAATATTGACAAAATAGCAAACGACATACAAAGAAATAAGGCTGCAAAAAGAAAATAATCAGAATTAAACAGAATGCTTTCCTCTAAGATACTAAAGATACAAGGACATTTGAACATGCTCATGCTCATGATCAGTAGCTCAGTGCAGACTGAGCCCAAGAGCACATTGACAATGACTGCAGCTTAACAATAAGGAACCCGTCTTCCCGGCCTTTACTGACTGATTTTTGGTCTCTTTCTGTACTTACAGTTCAAAGATGCACCCACCTGATCAGTACCAAAACCAGCACTTCCCTCTATGGCCTACACAGAGAGGGATTGTTGCAGACAGACATGGAAGTACCTCATTAATTTAGCATAGATTACTTTGGGATTTTTAGAACCTCATGCAATTCTGGTTATTGGCAAAAAGAAGATATGTCTACTGTATTGTACCATAGACCAAGAAATGGGACTATCAGTAGCAAAGCCAGCTCTGAATTAGTCCATATCAGTGTGGCACTGACCACATGGACAAAAGAACCTGGAGTGAGACCAGCTCAGGTGTTTCCAGCAATGTAGATCCACTTTTTCGACCATGCCTTGATCCAGAAAATGCTCCAATGCAAACTGGGGAGCACGGGGGCAGGCTGCATGCACAGCAATTTTTGCTGCATGAGAGCTCAGTTTTGAAAACACCTAAGTACATTTTACTCAGCTTACTCATCCCATCAGTCATTCAAATCATAAAGTATTTCAAGACTGACCCCCAATTCTGATAATTGAATAACTACTGAATGATTCTATTATCTATAACACTTACCAAAATGCAGATAAACATCTTTACACATTTTTAATCTAGAAATTCCTTCACCAAAAAGTACAACTGGAAAAAAGAAAAAAAATCATCAGTAAGCCTCAGACTTCTGTCACAGTTTCAGCGAGACAGAGACCCTCACATCTTTTGTTGGTGGCAAAGACTTTGGGTTTTGTACGTTACGAACAGCTATGCCTGGTATACCCAGTTATGCAGCTATTTTGCTGATAGATATGTCACTCGTCTAACTTGCTTGAATGACCGAGTGTTTTATTAGGCATATTGGAAGTGAGTGTTTTGAGCTGTGATGATTTTTTAAGGCATGATGAAGGGTCCCATCCACCCTAATCAACTTTGCATAGCTGGGGCTCAACTTCCAGTGTTGTCTTTCATCAGCGCAAGTGTCAGTCACTGGGCAACGCGTTGCCCACAGCCCTCTGCCCTCATTTCTTCATGGCGGGATGCATGTTGTTCTTTCAGGACAATTTCTTTTCGCCTGCTTTCCCAGCTTGCTTAGCCATGACAGGTCTGCCCCGGTTATGGCATTCACCATATGGCTGGGCTTGGCTCCACCCTATCTTTTAATAATCCCATCTCTCTGACCATCCCCCTTGCGTTGCTTTCACCAAGGGCATTTCAGAATTCAGCCCCAAACTATTGGTTCTGACTAGCTTACCCATGTTAAATCTGAAAATATTAGCATTCATTTTCCGCTCGATGATAGCCCCTGAAGTGACCTTAGTAGGTTATGTCTCATTTCATATATTTTCCTCCGATGGTAAACTGATCCAGTGTTGATACAGCTACAGCTATTAAGTCACAGCTTGAATTCAGATAAAGGCATTTGGAAACACAATTTTAGAAGATCATGTAATTCGTAGACATTCATTCACTCTCTCTCTTTTTTTGTATGCTTATGTATCAAAATTTCATGAAAATATTTTTAAAAAATCTTCTGCTAAATCTCCATAAAACTAAAATATGGAAAAAATAAATAAATACAGTTATATACAGAATGGACCACAAACGTCCCACTGTTCTGAGGGACTGATGCAAATCCACTTTACAAATTAAAAATCAAGCTGGCAAAATGTTTGTAAGAATTTTTATATAAACCTTGCACATTTTTGAAACTGTTGCAAGGAATAGAGACAGCACTGCTTATTTATTTTAATCTGTAAGAAAGGCGAGCCCTTCAAAGCATGAAATAAAACTACCTTTTATCAATACAATATCTACAAATATATTCATTGCATTATAATGGTTTTGGTTATTATTTTTACGTAATTTTGGTTGTGTTTAACCAGATTGTATTTTATTACATAAGGGTATTTCTCTACATGCTGGGGATGCCATGGGATTGTCCCTACAATATTATGCCTCATCATGAGGCCGAGAACTTTTCTACCACACCATTTTGGAAAAATTGCCTATGGTCATATTTCAGTCTGGTTAGACACAAACAACAATATAGTTTTGATTACCTGCGTACATCACATTTCCAATAAAGCCTCACACAGTACACAGAATGAATGGTGACTATCATACGAGTTGCTGTTTACTATTTCTTTCTCATCTCTAATGTGGCCAATGTTTTGTGCCTGGCAAAACAAGAAGACAAGGAGAGGCTTGCTTCGTTGTGAGCTTTGCCAGAGCACTGATCACTTTAATATCCGTCAAAGTGATAAAGCTAGAAAGACAAGAACAGAATATCTCATGGATATGGAAGGACAGAGAGGATTTTACACCTGTGTGCTGGCAGGAGGGTGAGTTATATGTGGATTAAACAGCATCCATTGATTTAGGGTGCCACATTTGTTACACTTAAGACCAAGTTCATACCCATTATATATCAAAACCCAACTCCTGCCTGAAGCTGGTCCGTAGGATGGCATTTCTAGCTCTTCTCCTCCTCTTCCCACCTCTGTCCCTTCCGTCCTAGGGAGAGGCAGCATTGCTGGATGGGCTGGGGTGGGGCAGGGAGATGCGAGGCAGCAAATGGGGTGGCAGCTTTGGCTTGGGATATTTGGGGTGCCAAGTTCACTGCTAGGCAGGAGGCTGGTGGCCGGCAGATTTCCTACAGGTACAGTCAGGGGATGTTGGGAAGAGCAGGTAAAACTAATTGCCCTTCACTTATACAAAGAAGAGGAGCCAGGAGTTCAGGAGGGTCCTTTTCTCTCTTGTAGGTGAGGTACTCAGTGTGAGGTAGCCTGGAGGATCAGTTGGAAGGGGAAAAAGAATCCAATTGACTACTCGAAGCTGGCTGAACAGGAGCATCATCAGCAAAGGTCAAAGCTAGGAACCATTTCCCTACCAACTGCCAGACCTAAACATGGAAAGTTTGAGTATTTAAATGACATAATTGTAAAAAGCTCCAATGCCAACCAAACATCTCTTTCTCTCTTTGTTCTTAAAAAATCACTGAGCTTTTTCTGCTGGGTGAGACTTTTTCTCTGAAACTTTTCTTAATAAAAGACTCTCTTTTAACTCTTACATCCTCTTTTAAGTGACAGAAAAACTCTCCTCTATGGCAGCATTTGAAGTCTGGCATAGTTAAAGTAAAAAGAAAAAAAGATTATTTAATGGATAGTATAAAGGCCTTGATATAGGTGCATCTCTGTACAGATAGCTACAGATGTATGTATACAGATAGTGAACCAGAAGTATGGATATACAGTAAGATAGCCATATTCAATATAACTATGTATTTATAATTTAACAATAAAATACTGTAAGAACCTGTATAAGAATCATATGCTTTTTATCTGGCACCATTTGAGTGCAAGTGTTTCTGTTCTGGTTTACTGCATATCAGCTAATCGCATAATTCGGCTGGATGCATACTAAATTGAAGTCCAAATGCTGTTCACTACAGTGTACTCCCTCTGGATAAATGAACAGTCAGTATACCCACCGGACTGCATTCCTTCACCACTCATTCGTAAGCAGCTGCCAGTATTTGCTGTAAAATATAGGACAAAATATGTCATTGCTACATATAAAAATGGTGGTTTTGCTACATTAAAATCTTCACTGCTGTTGCTTTTTTTTTTTTTTTTTTTTTTTTAATAAAACCATACCCAAATGCTTTGTGAGGCAAGGCTTTCCTCCTAACTTTTTTGCAGGCAGGGCAGGGATGGGGAGGTGGCGGTAGCCGAGGGCAAGCCAGGCAGAGGGATGCCATGGGTGAAGGGGAAATATTTGCACGCAGAGCAGCATACAAGCAAGGTGTGCACATGCAATGGGAGGGAGTCCTTGCCTGTTGAACTCCTGGCCTTCAGAAAGCACTTCTGGCTGAGCCCATGGGTTTCAGCACTGAGTCTGCCACCTCTCTGGGGATGCCTTACGGCAAAACTGGCTGCCTCAGCATCCTTAACAGCAGCATGAAAGTCTGAGCAACTGATCATAATGGTCCCCTTCTGGCCTGAAACCTGATGAAGCCTTTGTAATTCTGTCTTTCTCAGCAGAGAGCATTCTGCAGAAGCTGTGCTCCCAGTTTTGAATCCTTCCGTTATTTTTAATTTTTCTTTGCTCCTCTGACCAACTGGTGTTTTGGTTTCATTTTTCCCCCTTGCCTTGCCTTGCCTTGCCTTGCCTTACCTTGCCTTTTCTTGTTTTGACTTGTCTTGCCTTTCATGCTGAGGATACACCATTCTTGGAGCCAGATTTGAGAAATTTGGAGCCCAAAGTTTTGCATACCAGAAGCCCTGGAGGGTTGAGACCTAGAGGTCCCCATTTGCACCACTCATTGGTCCCATTAATTGCTCTTCCTCTGTTCCTGCCCGAGCTGGGCTGGGTCTTCCTGGAAATTGCCTAAGGAGCGGTGAAAACTGGCTTGAAAACATGACAGATAATACAAATACTAATAATTTAAGGGGATGTGCTAGAGGTCTGTAATTTTATCTTACTCTTTGCTTGCTATCAGCACATCAAACCTAAATGTAGACACCAGAAGCCGCCCTCCATAGCTCAGGCTGCTAACAGGCTCCAGCAAGGAAAGGGTAGGGTATCACGTGAGATTGCAGCAGAGGAGATTCTTGTCAATGAGGCCAGGAGCATGGCAGGACGTAGAAAAGGGGTTATGCACTTCCATGGAAAATGGAAGTACCCACACTGACTTTAGATAAGACAAAAAGCATTAAGAAAGAGAAAGAAATTCTCGTTGTTCACATCTCCATGGTTCTACACCAGCAATAAAGGAAATGAGATCCCCTGTAGGAAAGCTTGTTAAAACTGTGAGATTTGCAGGAATATCACTGACCACTTTTTAAAAAAAATCAGGTAGAAGATATGACTTGTCCTGGCAAAGCTAAGAGACGTCTTAATAGTCTCCCACTGAACATTCCCAGTGAAACATTTCTATAAATTCTGCAGAACAAGATCTGGGAAAAACTGGGACAAAATCTCAAACATAATTTGTACAAGTGTAAGTTACTCATGCATAACTTTGAAATGAGAAAGAGCATTGTATTTGTCAAATATTAGTTTTAGGTAGGCAAAGTGTGTTCTGCTATAAAATTCCAATGACATTTTTCAGCTGCAGCACAACCTTTAAAGGCACTCACCTTTAAAAATGTATTAAAATAACACAAGTGACCAGGAAAATCCAGCCAGGAATTCTGCTGTAATTTTAATGCAACTGTATTATATATCTTATGTGTTTCACAACATGTAACCTTAATTCTGCAAAGAGCTAAGCATGTGTTTAAATTTATACATTTTGAGTTTTAATGAGAACTCATAGAGTGTAAAGTTAAGCATACAGAAAATCAGATTAGGAGTTAATGTTAACACTGCAAGTGGTACATTCAATCACTGGAGGGAGAGAAAAAAAAAAAGAATACGTACTGTAGATGAGAGAAATTTGATGAATTAACTTTAAACTTCCAATGATTTTTTATTTTTTAGAATACAGTCTTCAACCCCAGAGTTGCAGTAGTGCTATACTTTCTCACTTTATTTCCTCCATATTCAAGTGCAGTTTTTGGATACGATCACTTCATATAGTCAGTGTCTTTTTTGAGAAAGCATATTCTTAAATGAGTCTGTTGCTAGATCCTATTTTTCATATTAGTGTATTACCTTACCTTTGTAAGACTCCAGCTTTTCTGATCACTGTTCCCAAAGCAATCCTTTTTTCTACCATTGATTTTCCTATTTTAAGGGTGTGTTTTTTTAATTAATTGACTTCATAGTAAAGAGGAGATGTCTGGGGTTTAATAGAGGTGAATATTTCACAGGGCCATGAGTCATCATATGTTAAGCAGCACAGGCTATGAGAGAGAAATGCAGCCTTCCCCAGTCAGCAGATCCAGGGTGTAACTCCAGCATTTGATCTTGTTCTTCTGCATGCTCCATGTAAAATCACTTTCAGATTTATTCAATTTTATTTTTTGTTCTTTCTGATCTTCTTTAAAAAACATACAGCTTCTGCATCTTGCAACATACCAACCTGACACACTCCACTGGCTTTGAAGAAAGCAGAGACAATTTTTAATTATTATTATTTAAGATACCTTCTCACCAAAAGTAACTCATTTCTTCTGGCAGAACTTCTCTTATGTGCTAACTCGTAACAGTAAAGGGAACAACTCCAGTTCAACATGACAACTGAGTGGGGGTGGAGGCTCACAAGGATCTTCTCCACCCATTCCCCTTTGGGTTGCTTGTTGTCACATCGGTGACAAAGACCTTCATTGCCATAGATGAGGGTCACGCCCTCAGGCACCATCTTTAGTGGTTACCCCATTAGTCCAACTACATGAGCCTCCTTGAGGAACATTTCTCAAATGTGTAACCACTGGGATGAAAATTTTAAGACATTTTAATCCAGCAGCAGTATGAGTTAGTGGTGCATGTAGCCAATGCATTTTTCCCTCCTGGGTCCACAGTCTAGTAGGATAGAGAGAGCTGGCTGTGCATTTTCAGGGCTGTTGCAGCTCTGGAAGAATGTTGCCTTGAGAAACTCAAGTGTCACAAGTGACACAAGTGAAACTCAAATCTCACAAGTGTTCAACAATTTTCTTTGCATAGAGAATGGAAGAGTAGCATGGAAGAGGAGAAGAACATGGCAGTGCGTGAGCAGCACCAGAACCATGGTTTGCCAGTCACCTGCATGTGCCTTCACCTTTCCCTTGCCTGTGTCGCAGGTCCCATCTCACACCACCAGCACAACTGCTCTCCACCATGTGGTGCTCCAGCATCGCTGCCTGTGGGCTCTCACCCTCTACATATGTGGTGTCCTTTGTCACCTGAACTTCTTGAAAATGCCCTGTCCTGGGACACCTTCCTATTTCAGTTCATTCACGAGCAGCTGTGGCAGATATACCACTTCTCCGATGTTTCAGCCACACAACAAGGGGTGGTGGAATGGGAGGGAAGAAGAAAGACTTTGCTGCAGCCTCATGGGCCACACCAGGACTTCACTCTGCTGGGTAAATAACAAGCAAAATTAATGTTAAACATGTCACATTTTCTTGGTGAAATATATATATATATATCGGTCTTAAGGAGGTAATACTGATCTTACTAACAGAGGTGTGATCTCAAAGCTCGTTTCTGCCTTTTCACTGTGTGTAATAATTCAGTTCACCCATTTATCCCTTTAACATAACATTTAGGTTAAGCAGAAGGCCTAAGGGGAACATGTTATTACTTGCCTGTTTTTTATTTTTCTTTGATGTCCTCAATTCTATTCTCATTCATGTATTGGGGTGCGCAGCAAATGAACCTTGAGCATTTATTTTATTTACTAATTTTGCTTACTAGCATTATCAAAAGAGTGGAGCAGCTGCGAGCTTCACAGATTGAGCATACTTCTGAACATTTAACAGCCCCAGTTTATCCTGGCTTCAAGGCATCGCAATATAATATTCACTGACATGAAAGCTGAAGAAAGGATGTCATGGGAAGTCTGAGCATCACGCTGCGAGAGGGTATGTACTGCGAGACCCTCACTCCATTGGCTTCTAATAGGCTAAGTATTGATATGCAAATGGGAGAGGAGCTTGTGTGTGGCCTTTTAATGCAGTCACTAAACATCAGTTCAGGGGAAAAAAAATACTAAGGCTTCTCCTCATATATTTCTAACTACAGGTGCATGAAAACCAAAATGGATGGATTTTCTGTCAATTGCTTTGAAAGCAAATGAGACCACTTTGAAAAATCATGCGTAGGACCTGAAAACCTACACATTCTGATCCAGATTTCAAATGCCATATGCTGAGGTAGTCTGATAAGCAGAAGTGGGTTAATCCATGGGGTAAAAAATAAAATCAGTTCCTTCATTCCTAACATGCCTCCCTGGGAGCAATACATGTGCCTCTGGAAGATTAGGTGCTGGGTTGCCATCCCTGAAAATAGAAAGATGCTCGCAAGGTAGCAGAGAGGCCCAAAGGGCATCTCCAAGGAGGCTTTGACTCCTCTGGTTCTGACACACACAGATAATTCCTGTTTCAAGTTCGAATCAGGGGCAGGGGATGAGAAGAAAGCAGCTGTTAGTTTATCTTGTAAACAAGCCCCAGCGTGCCACCAGATTATGACAGGGCTTCGGGTTGGAGATGGCCCTAGACTGCAAACAGAATGAAATGTTTAAAAATGGAATAGCTTCTGAGAGCACAGCTAGCCAGCTATTTTGGGCCTGCTCAGACAGTGGTACCGGCCTGAAAGCCCTGAGGTAGCAAGGACATGGGAAGCCCTGGGCCCCACAGCTAGGAGGGCATTTGTGGTCCAGCCACTGGAGAAGAAGATAGCCCCAAAACACCTTACTGTGCTCTCAATTATCCTGAAGGAAAGTCACAGCTGCGCATGGGAGGTGATAACATGTTCGTGGATCACACACAGCATTTAATAGAAGGCTCGATGGCCAAAGAGTGCCCTGGTGAACATGGCTTCCACACCAGACCCTTTGTGCCGCACATGGCAGGGCTCCACTCCCGTATGTTAATGCCATCAGCAGATGTCAGCCCCAGCTGCCCACACGGGCAGCCAGAGCTACCATGAGCAGCCCTCACTTCTTCCACTTGCCTCCGGGCTGGTCTGTGTGGGAGTTTGTAGCAGCACAAGATAAGATGCTATATTTATATTCCTGTAAGGCCCTCACGGATTCACATTCCAGAATGAGCTTTTTTTTTTTTTTTTTTTTTTTCCAGCTTAACTTTGGAAGCAGCTGAAGCTGAGTTAAAAAAAAAAAAAAAAAAAAAAAAAAGAGCCACTCTTTATTCCCCAACAAGCGTGTCCCACCTCGGCACGGCTGCCGGGCTGTTGTTCACCGCCGGGATTTCCCACATGAAAACAAGGAGGCACAGCACGGCGCCTTCAGAGTGCCACATGCCAGCCACCGCCGTCCCCACAGCACTGTGATATCATCTGTGGAGATGCTCTAACACACACCTGCACACACACACACGCTCACGAAGAAGAGAAATCATTTGTATGTCTTCCCCTTATAAAACACTCTTCCTTTTCACCACGACCAGTAGGGAAGCTGCTTAATAATGAAGACTTGAAGACCTGCTCTTGTTTCTCTAGATTTTAAATGCTCAGCTCAGCCCTGTGCTGTGGGCATCATCTTTTCTGGTGTGGAAGGCTTAGCGGGAGTCCCAGAGAGCCCATTAGCATCGCTCCTTAATTGGCTCAAGGCTTCAATGCTGATCTCTGCTTGGCACAACCTTCGCTTCCCGCGCATCACTCCAGGTCCCTGCCAGTTCAAAGAATAAAAAATCAGGAGTAAAACCTGACAACGGCACTTAAAATAAAAGCCAGAACTTCCTCAGCCTGGGAAATCGCGGGTAGAAGATGTGCATTTCACAGCCTTCCTGGGAAAAACATTGCTTTCACAAAACTAACAAAGACATCTGATTACTGCTTTTAATTCTGAATTGGTGTCAAAGTGTTTAACCTTTCACTTACCGGTGCACTACCACCTCGATGCTATTTTAAAATGTGATTAAAATGCATGTTCCACCTACCTCCCACCTTTGTTTAACTGTTTGAGGAGGAAAGAAGATGCAGGTGCACGGAGGCATATTTTGCACTCCCAGGCTGCCTGAGGCCACAACTCACAGCAGCAGCAAGGATCCAGCCCCACTTACCTGTGTCAGAATAGGGAATTGCCATAAATCATCCCGTGCCCCCCGCTCTCTGCAGCACGGAGAAGATTAATGGCAGCCGACACCAGAGCTGCCAACTTGGAAGATTTCTGTGGCAGAGCAGGGACAGCTATGCGTAAGGAACTGGTGATAAAAAGCTATGCTGGGGCCATAATAAAGTGCTGGAAAGGAGCCGAGGTCCCCTTCCATAATGCAGACACATTAAGGTCTGTCTGATTGTGATGACAGACAGGTATTTGACTGAACACACTGGCAGCTATTAAAAAAAAAAAAAAAAAAGTAGCTAAAAGCTAATGTCAAAATGTGATGTAGGCCTGTCACATGCCATCAGCCATAATTTTCTGCTATGACCACTTGCTGTAAGAAGGGCAAAGGAAACAATATTGTCACTGGCTGCAAGGGACCAGCCGCCTGTGATGTGTGGGCTTTGGAGGCAGAGGGGACCCCTGTCACCCTCCTTGATGGACATGCAGCTCTTGCCAAGAGAGATTTATCAAATCACTTGTTTGCTTCTGCCTTGGTTAGAAGAAAAACGTCACTGGGGGAAGGAAATAAGGAATATGTTGCACATAGGTAAGCAGAAGCACCTGTAGTGAGATACTGCATAGACATAAATGCTTCAAGTAACACATTACCTAGAGCTAAAGGATTGCTATGGGCTTCATAACCAGGCTGCGGAAGGACTGACGGACAGGCAGCATCAAAGTAAAAGTTCATTGTGAGCTATTTAGCAGGAAAAATCCAGCAGAGCAGGCAGTAAAGAATCCGTATGCTGTCGAGCAGGCTGGTGCAAGGCTGGTGGCTTTGGCCCTTCACTGCTCTTGTCCTGTTTGCCTCTTGCTCCCCAGCAGCCATAGCAGCAAGAGGAGATCCTGCACTGAAATCAGGGAAATCCCAGCCAGTCCCGTGTGTGCTGCACATCCCACACACATGCTGGGGAAGTCCGACCTCTGGAGACCAGATACAGCAATCAGACACAGGTTTTGTGGCCAGCTGCGCTCCTCATTCAGTAGAAAGCTTCTCTTTTCCATCCTTCTCCAAGGTTCAGCATGTTCTGGTGTCTGTCTCCCCCCTGCAGCCAGACAGACACCCCCTGTCCCTGCCTCCCACCCAGACCAGGTTATCCCATTCCCAGCCCGTCACAGCCCCCAAAATCAGCATACCCAGGCACGTGTCTTCATCTAAAATATGAGGTTACACAGAGACGTCTCACCATCCCTTCCCCATCTCACTGGGGTCTACAAGATATTCTGTTTTGGGGTTGTTTTCAGCCATGCTTTCTGGGTCTTTTTCCAATGGCCGGGACCATGGCTCGGGAGGTGGGTCCTCTCAGCCTGATTTCCCAAATACTGCATATGATTGCAAAATCAATATTTATTCTGCTCTTTTAATTAAACTTTTTATTTTCAGACTGGAAACTCTCCATTTCAGCACTCAGACAGGCTGCAGGCTTTTCTTCAATTCAATTCCGCTAACAACCCGCTACTGCCAGTTATTTTTATAACTTATTTTTCACGTATAAAGCAAGGTGCAGCTTTCCCAGGACAAATTTCCCCACTCAAAATGTTTCCCTGACTCGAGAGTTAAAAAAAAAAAAAAAACAAGGAAGCTAAAGCAGGGATGAAACGACTCATCTGCTGCTCTTAAAGCCAGTGAGGCTTTCAGTCTTGCCAGTAGCAGATCTCAGATGAGATCTTTGTAGAGTAATGCGGCGAAGGCACGCGGTGGCTCCATGTGACAGATCCAAATGCATCCTGTCTGTCCAAAGGGGGCCAGTGGCTCACAACAGCTGTCGAGCTGCTTTGTAAACAAGTGGGGGACATAGCTGTTTAACCTAGAATCATGCATCTGAAAATATGCTCCCCTCTCTAAGGGTTTTGCTGGAAATGCTTCAAAGGGTTCTGTTTTTCCCAGAAAGCTGCATCATGTGGTGTTTATCAACTCCTAGAAAGTACTCGCAGCCTTCTTCCATAGGAGAACAGCACTTTGCAGTTTGACAGTAAAATCACACATGACTTGTTAAGCACAACTTCCTAATGTAGCTCTGTGTCTGCTGCAACAGTCTCCCTGGTGGTAAAAAAAATACAGTACATTACACTCGCTATAGCAACTGTTATGGCAATATGCAGATTACATGACCATATCGCTCCCCAGCATCTAAAAAAGAAATATTTATTTTAGCATAGTCAGTACTCTTTTCACAGTCTCTTCTTTCACTGTTCCTTTGTGTTACGCTGTCTTAACTTCATCCCAGATACTGCTTGATGCCAACCATCTTCTTTCTTACACACACCCCTTTGTGTCTGGGGTGACCTTTTGTATTCCTGAGTCATCCATCCTGACCTCTGGATTCTGGTATTTTTATTTCTAAAAAGCACACGCAGCCCGTGCTCATGGATCACTTTATCTTACAATAGATACCAATTCACATATGTGTCTTCATTCTCTCCTGTGGTTTATCCCATTCTTCTGCTTTCTTACACCTATTATATCTCTTCTTTTTCAGAATGTGCCCTACTGAAAGATGTTTTTCCCCTGTCTTTTAATTGTTTATTTATTTTTAGCAGAATCTAGAGTAAATTAAGGCTATTGTTATTTAGGAAAAAAAAATAACAAAAATTCCTATCTTTTGCTGATTTTATCTACAAACCTCTGGTTTTCAGGTCATGAACTATTTTTTGTGATCATCTTTTATTCTCTGTATAAGGGTACTATAGGGAAAGATATGGTATTTGAGCTGTAGCTACAGACTCATTGTAAAGCTAGGAATAATGAAGTCCTGGTTTGAAGCTCAAGTGTCGAATCATTATTCTTCAGGTTTAAGTTAAATAAACTAATTGTTTTTCCATCTTTAGAATACGAGCAATATTGTACATCCTACCTTGCAGGGGTGTGTGAAGTTGAAATAATGACAATGAAGTCATAAGCTAGCCCAGACCCTCAAAATCAGTCTTGAAAAATGTATTGCCATGCTCTTTTTCTCATTTGGTATTGTGGTTTAGCCTTTTCTCAGCAAAAAGCTTTGCAAAGACTAGTCTGAAGCCTGCACACTGTTGAAAGGATATTACACTGAAAGAGGAGTGTAGGTGTGGATGAAGACTGCCAGAAGCATCTCCTATTACCCCAATGAGTGAAAATGGCAGCCAACTTCCATATATCTTGTAGTCTGGAAAATGGTGAAACACCATGACCTTTTTGACGGTCATAAATGAATAAGGAGTCGGTAAAAGCCATGAGTAACATGGAAAGGAAAGGAAAGGAAAGGAAAGGAAAGGAAAGGAAAGGCAAGGCAAGGCAAAAAAAGGAAAGGAAAGGAAAGGAAAGGAAAGGAAAGGAAAGGAAAGGAAGGGAAAGGCAAGGAAGAAAGAAAGGAAGGAAAGGAAAGAGGAAGGAAAGGAAAGGAAAGAGGAAAGGAAAGGAAGAAGGAAAGGAAAGGAAAGGAAAGGAAAGGAAAGAAAGGAAAGGAAAGGAAAGAAGGAAAGGAAAGGAAAAGGAAAAGGAAAGGAAAGAAAGGAAAAAGGAAAGAAAGGAAAGGAAAGGAAGGAAAGGAAGGAAAGGAAAGGAAGGAAAGGAAAGGAAAGGAAAGGAAAAGGAAAGGAAAGGAAGGAAGGACAGGAAGGAAAAGGAAGGAAAGGAAAGGAAAGGAAAGGAAAGGAAAGGAAAGAGGAAAGGAAAGGAAGGAAGAAAGGAAAGGAAAGGAGGAAAGGAAAGGAAAAAGGAACGGAAGAAAGGAAGGAAAGGAAAGGAAAGGAAAGGAAAGGTGAGGAAAGCAAATCACAGGTCAGGAAAGGAAAGGAAAGGAACGGAAAGGAAAGGAAAGGAAAGGAAAGGAACGGAAAGGAAGGAAGGAAAAAGGAAAGAAAAGTAAGGAAAGGAAAATGAAAGAAAAAGGAAAGGAAAGGAAATGAAAGTAAAGGAAAGGAAAGGAAAGGAAAGGAAATGAAAGGAAAGGAAAGAAAGGAAAGGAAGGAAAGGAAAGGAAAGAAAAGGAAAGGAAAGGAAAAAGGAAATGAAAGGAAAAAAGGAAAAGGAAAGGAAAGGAAAGGAACAGGAAAGGAAGGAAGGAAAATGAAAAGGAAAGGAAAAAGGAAGGAAAGGAAAAGGAAGGAAAGGAAAGGAAAGGACGGAAAGCAGTTGAAAGGAAAGGAGTGGAAAGGAAAGGAGCAGAAAGGAGGTAAAGCAGCGGAAAGGAAAGGAGTGTAAAGGAAAAGAGCGTAAAGGAAGGAAAGGAAAGGAAAGGACAGGAAAGGAAAGGAAAGGAAAGGAAGGGAAAGGAGAGGACAGGAAAGGAGCGGACAGGAAAGGAAAGGAAAGGAAAGGAAAGGAAAGGAAAGGAAAGGAAAGAAAGGAAAGGAAGGAAGAGGAAAGGAAGGAAAGGAAAAGAAAGGAAAGGAAAGGAAAGGAAGGAAAGGAAAGGAAAGGAAGGAAAGGAAAGGAAAAGGAAAGGAAAAAGGAAAAAAGGAAAGGAAGAAGAAGTAAAGGAAAGGAAAAGGAAAGGAAAGGAAACAGGAAGGAAGTAAAAAAAAGGAAAGGAAAAGGAAAGGAAAGGAAAGGAAAGGAAAGGAAAGGAAAAGGAAAGGAAGGAAAGGAAGGAAAGAAAGGAAGGAAAGGGCAGGAAGGAAGGGAAGGAAAGGGAAGGAAGGGAAGGAAACGGGTAAGGATAAAGGGATAGGAAAGGGAAGGAAAGGGAAGGACAGGGAAGGAAAGGGAAGGAAAGGGAAGGAAAGGGGAAGGAAGGGAAGGAAAAGGAAGGAAGGAAGGAAAGGGAAAGGAAAGAAGGAAAGGAAGAAAGGAAAGGAAAGGAAAGGAAAGGAAGGAAAGGAAAGGAACAGGGAAAGGAAAGGAAAGGAAGGAAAAGGAAAGGAAAGGAAAAGGAAGGAAAGGAAAAGAAAAGAAAAAGAAAAGAAGAAGAAAAGAAAAGAAAAGAAAAGAAAAGAAAAGAAAAGAAAAGAAAAGAAAAGAAAAGAAAAGAAAAGAAAAGAAAAGAAAAGAAAAGAAAAGAATCAACATTTCATTTGTTTTATGAAGGAAGGAGGCATGTCACTAGCCTGATATATTTAAGTGGCATTGAGTGTCCAGGCACATAACAGATTTCTTGCATAGGACATACACACAGCTACATTTTTTAAACTCATCATTTTTATGTCTTGTGGGAAGAGGCATGGACTGCTTCTTTAAAATCACAGCATAAGATCAAGCAGGAGAAAAGGTAGTAAAGATTGGAGTAAGTATCTGTACAACAGAGCAAAGAGAAAAGGAGCAGTTTAGGGACTAGGTAAATGTCTTTGTATGAAATACTATATTCAGTTGGAGAAGAAATAAATTTTTCCCTCTTTATTTCCCAGGCTCATATAAAATACAGCTCTTCAAGCTCTTCATGTGTTGGACAGAAATCCTACTTCATTCGCATGGTAAGAAAATTGAAGGAAAAATTTAGCAATTTTATTTTTGATGATTTTTGGAAAAATAAAATTGTGGTTCTTTCATATTGTTGAAAAGGATAATTTTGACCTGAGGATCTGGGATCTGGGCTGGGCTTTGATTAATCTGTTTATCTGTTTATACAAAAAGAAGAGAACATTTTTAAGCGTGTTAAAAAATAAAATAAATAAAATAAAATAATAAAATAAAATAAAATAAAATAAAATAAAATAAAATAAAATAAAATAAAATAAAATCACAAATGTTCTTAGTTTTTTTTGACTCTTCTTGGAGGGAGGAAAGATTTATTTATTTTTACACATGGTAACTCCATCTTTCTGTCCTCCACCCCTGATTTTCCATTCGAAAATTGTGGGATGAGGAGAAAAAAAAAAGAAAGAAAATCAGCAGAAGAAAAGAAAACCAAAACTGGCTAATTTTCATTTTTTGGAGACTAAATTGCTGAAATCTTTGTTGATACATGAAATTAGAAACAATCTTTCATTTCATATTTTCCAAGAATAAGATAAAATACAGTGATAAAAATGGGTTTTGATACCAATGACATCACATCTTCCAAAACACATTTTTTGGAAAAAAATTTTGCTCATTCTATCATAGTCATTGACTCTGACCTTCTACATGTAGATTCAAAGAGATTAATTAAAGGAGAGCAGCACTGCTAAATTGTCAGCAGCTGGGGGATGAAAGCAATTCTGGAGAGCAATTCTCCAATGATGCTGTGGATAAGGCAGGACATTTAGTGGCTAAATTATCTCCCTCCTGAATTTAAACAGAGTCTGGTGAAATGGTAGTTTTCCAAAACTCCCTTTATGGTCAAATCCTCTTGATGGTGGTGTGGCTTTTTTTTTATATAAAGCAAAAACAAAATATAAAATAAATGGTATAATTAGCATTAAATGGTGCAAGCATACAGAAAATATTGTGCACTGGGGATTATACATAAGATGAACTTTATAGTTTTTACATTTCAGTTTTATAATTATTTTTTCCCTTGTATTTTTCAATATGTTTCCCTGGCATTCAAAGAACGGGAGTAGAGTTCCCCTGTGGTTAATTTAACCCTAGGAAATTCCCCAGAGTATAATCAAAGACTGCACAGTGGCTAACATTTATCTCCTGTTTCAAAACTAATGAAGTTAAGTCTTGCTGGCTAAGACAGTATTTTTAAAAGTCTATTAGACTTAAATATAGTAGCCCAACAGACAGCAGTCACGCTACAAAATGCATTTTTTCCCACCTGTCTAAAAAAGGCAGCACAGCCACAGAAAGAACTCATCCATGGGCTTGAACCAGCCTCATTATTGCCAATGAATTAAATTGAAACTGCCAAAAGTCACAGCAGTGAATTCTGGATGTGACAGTCAGGCCATTGTGTGTGACACGGGGGTGAGATGCTGTCTCCAGACTTGGCCTGGGATTTGCTATCCACACGGACTAACCTGCTCCAAAGAGACCTTGAGTTGCAGGCATGAGAAATCTGGATATCTTAGGCGATTAGGACTGCTGAAAATATTCATGTTAGAAAATAAATCACTGTTTAAACCATGCTGCTAACAGGAGTGCTGTTTGAGGGGACCAGGGTGAGCAAAGTGGTGTAAACCTCAGCAGCACCAAGGGTAAATTTCTGAGCTCTTATCTTTTGCCAGATTTTGTGCTCCTCTATGGCTGCCAGGATATCCTTGCAGAGGAGATAAAAATGGGAAATTCATACACATGCACAGATCCTTTCATTCAAAGGCCTATTTGTGCAACTACTCAAACTTTGTATTCTTGTCCTGAGAGCTGTGATGTGGGAATCATCTGCTGCAGCAAGGAGCAGAACTACAAATGATGCGTCCCACCATACAACCTTCAAGCAGGGCCAAGCAAAATCCTACACCCAATGGGGCAGCTATTGGTTTAGGTACTTCTGACTTCATATTATGTGCGTATGTTAGGTTTGCAAATATGATAGAAATCATTGCAAATAAGAAAGTAACTAGATACAGTTAATTTTAATAGAATGAGCAAAACACATTAGTAATATCCTTCCTTTAAAAACAAATGAAAAAAAATCATTCTCGAAGCCCTTGGAGGAACATTTGGTTGTGGTGGTAGGCACTGTTCTTTAGTTCACTGTAGTCCTGTAGACTTGTCTCAAAAGTGACACTTCTTTAAACAACCCTACTTTTATTTCTTTCTGTCATTATTTTAAAATCCTATATAAAGAAAATAGAAAGAAAAAGTTACTTTCAATTACTGTTCAGAACTGCAGCCAGCTCCTTTGTATACTGTTGTGTTTTTTTTTAATTGGTTAAATAATCACAAATGAACTGATTAACCTTAAATTATGCAAAGAACCAAAATAAGAGGTACTTGACAATTCCCAATATTTGTTCTCAGCCAGCTTCTTTAGGGAAGGATGAGCTTTTTCTGTGCTAATGCATTTCTTCCGTCCTGCCCACTTCTGCTGCTGTTTTCTCCAATGTCACCAGTAATTGGGTTAAACCCTGACAGATCACTCTAGTTCATTAAAGGTGGGAGGAAACAACACATACTGGGGCAAAACAACCCCTGCCCTAACTCTAGCAAACCACACATGGTATTATTGCAGATGAATTTAGTTCACTCTGTCTTAATATATTTAGTGACCCTTCCACCCCACCTAACAGCAGAGTCATTGTATTTTTTTCTACCCAGGGTCTTTATGACTGGGGAGACAGTATCTTAATCTTGCCTTTACCCGCTGCTAAGGCAACTGAAGTATAACAAAACCAAGTGAGCAGTCAGGGTCAGAGCAAGTGAATCACGAAACGATGTGAAATTAAACTGAGGAGCAAGTAGCTCTCAGTGCATGCTTTCCTGGCTTTCTTCTGCACTGTCAATTTATATGAGGGATTGTTTGCCGTGGCTGGATTTAATGCAAAGATTAGAAAGATTTCCAGGTATGGCTGGAGCAAATTACATCCAAGCAGGATTTTGGTGGGGCTTTTCTGAAGGTTTGTTGTTGTTGTTGTTAGTTGGTTGCCATAGTTTCTTAGGATGCTCTGTTTGTATAGTATTTATCAAAAAAATAATAATCGCATTTATTACAATTATTCATTATGGTATTAAGGGCTGGAGAACACAGCAGTATTAGTGGCTTTTTAAAGCTCTTGAACTAATTTTCAAGAATAAATCTGTAAACAACACAGTTCTCCATGGAAATAAACAGCCAGTACCAAGAGGAACACCTGGTACAGGTACAGGGTCGAGGCACTACACGAACTGCACAGCTATTTTTTGCCTTGTTTTCCCCAAGTGGCCATGGGAAGGCCACAAGTGGGAACGGCCAAGGAGCCACACAGCAAAGCCAAGGAGATGGGTCCCTGGCTATGGCCAGGGTGATGATGAAAGATGTCGAGGTAGAGGGGTGTCCTAATGCCTCCCAAAACTGAGCCCCCATTCCAGAGCTCAGGTACACCCCGAGCTCAGTCTTCCCAGCCTGGGATCCCTGATCTCCTCTCCTCAGATCCTCAGTTGCCCACAATGCAGCCACACACATGCTGGCTGTGTCTCCATTTTAAGTCACTCCTTCTCCCTCTCTCCAAAAAGTCACAGGCAAATTCATCATCCAGTGGCCATGTCAGCCAGCTGAAGCCACTACACATTTGGCTTTTCCTGCAAGAAAATGTCTCAGCAGGGTTTTTTGCTTGTTCATTTTTTTTCTTGCCGATTTATTGAAATGATTTCAAAAAACACAGTGATTAAAAATGCACCTAGACGAAAGCTTGGGAGCAAACAGAGAGGACACAACATACACGGGATGTGAGGAGAGGAAAGAAAGAGGATGCACAATAGTCTAAGCCTGGGGTACTCTTTACTATGCTTTAAGACAGATTCAGAGTGAATATCAAGCCAGTCCGGAAGACAAAGGAGCAAAATCTCAGTGTAAGCAAGGACCTACACCTTCTCTACATGTTCTCTGTAGGAAAACAACAGGCTGGGTTGTAAAGATTCAAGAACTGCACTTGTTTGCTGCAGGAGAGCACTTGGCACAGAAATAAATGGGAGGCTTAGTTTGCTTTGGGGAGAGTTGTTCTGTATTTGATTTATTCCAAATTTATGACTTTCACAGAGACAGTTGCTAAGGGACACTAGTGCAGGAAAGGACAGAGGAGCCAATGACACATTTTATCATTTTTTAAAATAAAATAATTCAATTGATGTTGTTTTAGCAGCATTACCTTAGTTTGTGTACACCACAACAGGTGAGTTTCAGCATAAGCAGCACCTGTCTCTCCAGTTACTCTTTTACATTTTTAAACGTAGCCATCTCACACCTTACATTGCACCTGGGTAATGGTTAGTTCAAATCAATCTTCTTCCATCATTACCAATCTATTTCCAGGGACTAACTACTTACAAACCTTTTGGTCCTGTAATCATTTTAAAATCTACAGAGCAAGGTTTTCTGGAAGTATTTTATCCATACATTGCTGTAGGGCTTTAATTGCATCAAAACAGGTGTTATCCATGGATGTGTCTTTCCCCCCACCCCAAATAATTTAACTGCATTAAAAAAGCCCAGATTTCCATATTGCACTGTGCATTTTTTAAAACAATAAGTCTGAACCTGGAAGCTGAACAGAGTGTGAACTGAAATTTTTCAGATCCACAAACTAATAAACTAACATAACAGGAACTAAAGGAGAAACCTGATTACATGAAATTGCCAGCCAGATGCCAAGAATGCTGTCAGAATATGTTATAAATATTTGGTACTGTTGCACCACTACACAAAAAGTCATTCTTTTTTGTAGTATTTCTAATTTTCTGGAAACTCTGTGGTGCCTTCTTGGCACAAAACTCCAAAGCAGACATGCCAAGGGCAAACAAAGGCTCCAAAGATTGGTTCCTGTGCCAGATTCCTCCAGAGGACAAACACTGTGTGCCCATGCAGTGACGTGGGCACATCAGCTGGAGCTTCCCCAAAGCTTGTGAACAGATCTGGCTGAAATTGCCCAGGCAAATCATTTATTGGCTGAAAAATGTAAGGTAAGGTCAGTCAAAACATGTTTGAAATGTGTGACAAATATGGTTACAGTTTGGGTTCAAAAAGTTGCAATTTGTTGAAGTATTCTAGGATGTCATCTTCTCAATAAAAAATTTCAACAGCAATGTCCCAGGGCTATATGAGACCAGTCACTGCTTCCTTTCTTCTTTTCTCTTTTTTTTTTTTTAACATTTTCCCTGATTAATGAAATGACCAAGGGCTTTTTCAGTTAAGTAAAATGTTTTCTCCAAACCTAAATTATTATTCTTCCTTGCATTTCCTGTTTCCTCTTTCAATCTGAAAAAACAGTTATGTACAGGCTCTACTCATGGCCTATGAGTATGGCCTATTTTAGAATTTTCTAATGAAATTCTAAAAAAAAAAAAAAATCTAAAATAAAAATTCTAAAAAAAAAAAAAAGCCTACACAGCCAGACACTTACCAACTATTCATGGTTTGAACAAGATCCCTGAATTCTCATTTCTTCTGGAAGTATATGTAAGTATATTGTTCTTTACAGAGAGGAAAGTTGTCAATCAACTTCATAAACTTGCTTTCCACTTAAACACCACTACTTGTTCACATGCAACATAACTGTCCCAAAATGCCCTCTCTGTATTGTGTTTTGTATTTGTTTGACATGGGGTGGATTATTAAACAGCAGAGTGGTTCTTATTCACTGGAGTTTCTATGTAGACATACACTTAGGTTACCACAACCAAATATGCCACATCATGGGGCTCATCCTAGATTTTTCCAGTTCTATTTTTTCCTCTGTGATCATTGGCCTTAAACTATATCAACAATATTGCTGTATCAAATACTTTCATCGGTAATGCAGATCTAAATTTTAGTGAATATAACCTGATTGCATCCGATATTGCCATAGCAGAGAGAGAGTCTAAATCCATACCAGGTTTGTCAGTTTTAGATAATCAGAGATATATTCAGGTTAATAAAATCCCAAGCCCCTGAGCATGTCTCAAGGGAAGGTGATTACATACAAGGTCCACAGATGAATGAAAGTGGAATGCATAGTATTTGTCTTGTTGTTTTGGTTTTTTTGTTTTTGTTTTTCCCAAGAGATGGTATCTTTGGATAAACAAGTAAATATATTAGCACAGGAATGCATGTCGCTCTTTGTGCTGGACCAAAAATGTCATCATGCAGTGGGTATCACCTTGCATTCTCAGACTTTTCCAGAGTGCTAAGTTCAGTCCTGTAGGGGCCAAGAAGAGCTAAAAGGCTTAACAACTGGAAATGAAATCACAATCACATCCATAACTCTTTGGTACTGACTGCATGAGAAAGAACGGTACAGATCAGTTTTGTTTTACAGGGACAGAGCTCTACGGTAATATATTGCCTAAAAAGAGAAAGTGGCACTAAAAATCCACAGAGTAAAAAATATCTGCTATTACATTTAGTGTTTTTTTTAAAAAAAAAAAAAAAAAAAAAAAAAAAAAAACTACACATTTGATTGTCTGGGAAGATGTTTCCTACAGTGAAGTAGCCAGCCTTGGGAAAGCAGGGGAAAACGAGTGGTCGTCTCAAAGCATAAGTCCATTTGGCTGAACGGTGACAGCAGCAGTGCACTTGGTTGGTCACTGGTCTGCATCCAAAATGTCTGGTCAGGCTGCATGGCCAGGGGAGCACACACTCACCATGCCACCTTGCGCCCCAGAGCTCGCTCACAAAAGAGCTGGTCCCCATGCTCCAAACCCAACATGAAACTTGGTTTACTTCTTCAAAATGACAATATAATCTGGTGTTTCTTCCAGCTCCTACCTTCTTCTGACCAGCCTTGTGTGCCAAGGCTTGCCTGACCATTGGTGGGCTGGTGGCCATGGACATTGACCTGATAGCTCAGTGCTCCTCCGTGGATGGTGGGGCAATGGCGTCAGCAGCAGCTAGATGGGGACACAACTCATGCTGTCCACAAATTTGGTCCACTGATGTGCCTTGCTCGTGTTGTTACAGGGCAGTGGGATAGTGTTCAAGTCGGTGGGGACATCGCTCTGTGGTCATGCCACCACCCTCAGCACCAAGCCCCCTTCCCTCAGAAGCAACCAGACCTTGCCCTAGACTCCAGCTGAAGTAACAGTAAAATATCTTTAATGGGAACTTATGCCACACACAGGGATATAAATAATCTTATACATACAGAAATACACAGTCATTGTGAGAATGCCCTGAGGGAGATCAAGAGAGAAGTGCAAACTTCCAATTACCTCAAGCTCTCTCTGGCATTGTACTTTCCCAATTAAAAGTCAAAGAAAAATATCTGCTCTCCGAATCTTTTGGAAAGCTCTGCTACTGGTCAGGAAAAGGCACTTTGAATTATTCTTGATGAGAAAGTATGTTTTTCATTCTTTTATTGTTCATTTTCAAGTTAAACACATGCCCAGTCATTTTTGTAATCTTAAGGATGCATTTTAATTGATTTCCCAAGTATTTTAAGGTCTATTAATTCCACGGATCTTGCAAACACTGCATTTTCTTTATTCCAGCTGCAGTTCTAATCATGTTCATTAACAGAATTACTTTTACCTGCCAGCTAATATTTTACACTGCATTAATAAATTTTCTGTTTGCTATCAGAATTGAATGGACAAATAAAACAAATTACCCAATAGTATGAGTTTCCACATGGGTCTAACACTGTTCTATTATGTTATTCTACCAAGGGATTTAACCAGATTTGAATATAAAGGTGGCAAAATGAAAAATATATGAGCACTGTTTCGAAGTGTGTACTTCAACATTTTAATAATATCTTCATTTTCCACATTAGAAATGAACGGTGTTAGGTGCTTTTTTTTTTTTTCCTCATATTTTTCTTTTAGTGAAAGTTTCATGTAAAATGTGCTTTCTCTCTGAGGTATAAACAGTAGTTGTAAAACCCAGTAACTCATATACTGTATGATCGATTCATTTTTCTACTTTTTATGAGCAATACCAAAAATATAAATATTAAGAAATACATCATAGCCCTTCCAATTGTAGACTGTATATCCCTTAATAACTAGCAGAAATACCCAATGCAAACATCTTTTTGCCTGTATTATTTCTCTATAGTTCTCAATTAATTTTTCTAAAAGCTCTGAAATTCTGCCAACTCCACACGTGCACTGAAGATAAAATGAAACAGCAATTAATCCAATCATCTTTGATTTAACATTAATGTAACTCAGTGCATTAGGCCTTGTTTTACATGCAACCATGTTGTTCCTACTACATTTCAGAGAGCCCCCAAATTAGCCAATTCACAAATCATAATTGAACTAAAAAGGGTGAGGTTATTCTACTTAGTATGGTCCTTCTGAAACATCCCTGTCCAGCAAGGAAGGAAGGCATATTAGCAAGGCTGGCTTCACCAACCAGAAAAACTGAGTACGTGAGAGTCAACAGTGCAGCACGACCAGTGCTAATATCTTCTGCTGTGCACCAGCTGCCAAAAGACTAAAGCAGGAAATTGGGATGATAAGAACTTTCAGAGAATAAGCTCTGGACCCGGTAAGACCCTTATCTAGTAATACTTGTGTGGTCCCACTGAGCAAGGTAGGAATTGTGCTCAAAAGAAGAGTTAACCGCGTGGTCACATATTTTTAGCATGATGGAGCTGACTAGTTAGCATTTCTTTTTACTGCCCTATAAATACCAGCAGAAGTCAAAATGATTCATCTTGTTGCAATAGTAAGTATGGAAATTAAGAACTAT
This sequence comes from Cygnus olor, assembly GCF_009769625.2. NCBI lineage: Eukaryota > Metazoa > Chordata > Aves > Anseriformes > Anatidae > Cygnus > Cygnus olor. The sequence goes on from NC_049170.1 coordinate 135,893,734, forward strand.
TAGCACTGTTAGACATCCGTTTAGCCCATCTGATTGGTATCAGAGTTATTCTGTGTTTAGTTCTTTCTATTGAATCATTGGTGACAGATATGTAATATTTCCTGAAGATATATCCCTTCATTGTACTCCTGCTCTGAACATGGTTTTGATTTTGTGGGAACACTTGGACTTAAAGATTGTCACTCAATCACATGGACACCAAGCAAAGTTCAATTGCAGTACAGCTTTCGTTAAGGAATCATTAGTAGACACTTCACATAAAGCGCTACCACATTCTCTTTCATATTTTTTCTCTGCCTACCCCCCCTTTTTCTTTTTTCTTTGCTTTTTTTTTTTTTTTTTTTTGCAGCTGAGAATAATTAACTGTTCTTTTGTGAGTGTCATTTGTTCTCAAGGAATTAAATGCCACCTTATTTCTCAGAACAAGAATTCAACTGTCATAATTATAGCTTCATTTCGGGAGAAAAAAAAATCATAATTTATTACAGATTGTTCAGCATGTGAAATAGGTTTAAATGTCTTTGAAAGTAAATTGTGGCATGTCACGAAGGGCTTTTGCCATCACTGTAATTGATTTATAATTTTGCATTTAAAATTAACAACATTCATCCATTGTTCTTCTATTATATAAGGTTCTGGCAGGGAGTTTAGAGTTTTGTGTTCAGTTCTGGTCACCACATTACTGTAATGATAATAATAAATTTATAATAGTTTGAGATAAAAATGATATGAAGAAGTGAAGCCAACACCAGCATTGAAAATATGCTTCAGACTGAGAATAGTTTCAGAAAAAATGCAGTGTCCTAGGAAAAAATGAATAAATGAATTTTGTTAACTCTAAAATAAAGACTGCTAATTTTAATTTTAATTAAATATTACATTAAAGTCTACCTAAAAATAGGAGAGAAATTAAAATTAAGTTTGAAATAATTGAGTAATCTACTTCAACAGAGTTTCTGCAGGTGAAACCATTGGTCCCTTTCCTTAATCTCTGAAAGCATCAACCCATACATGTAGAACTGAGCCTTATCCCTGTATTTCAAAAGTATCCTCTCATTCCAGAATAGCAGAAGGAACAATTTCATTTGGTTCATTTTTTTCAGGGCAATGTTAGTGTTGTGGTACAGTAAAGCATCATAACTGCCCACCCATTTTTTTTTGAAGTGGCTGTATTTCTCAGAATATGACATTGAACAATGTGATAATGTCATTGAAAAAAGACAAGACTGAGGTAATGGCATTGACCAGTGCTGCGGATACCCAAAGGAAAATAAATTAAAAAAAAAAAAAAGCCACTAACTATGCATAGGAAATTAAAAAAAAAAAAAAAGCCTCAAGACTCTATACGCAGGATGAAAAATTGTATATAATGGTTTTCAAATATTGTCTGTGATCTGGTCTCAGCAGTTTTTTTGTTTTTATTTGATTTCATTGATCTCATTGGGTATTACACATAATAACATTAGTGTGAATGAAAACAGAATTAGCCCCATTAACTAATTATTCTACATACAGTTAGGAGGTAGAGAAAGAAATTAATGAAAAAAGATGAGAAGACTGATTTTGTCAGTTTTGCCAGATAAACAACAGGAAACAGATTCCCAGTTGGCCATGTAGATTCCTCTTTTGGTCTCCTTCCTTTAGACTGCCTAGCCTTCACAGAAGAAGACATACAGTGAATATAAATGTGAGAAGAAAAAAACTGCTTAATTTTCTCATTTCTTTAAAAAGAGGCAGAGAGCACCATCCTTCTCCAGAGAGCCTGGACTTCATCACATCAGAAATTTTCTAAGATACCTCAGATAAGAGAAATCTGCCCACTCAAAAACTATTACTGCATTTTAAGGCTGACAAAATTAATCTATAGTCTAACTCTGTCCCACAAAAACATCTTCTAGGAATTTCTGCCTTTTCTTTTTTTTTTCTCTTTTTTTTTCTCTTTTTTTTCTCTTTTTTTTTTCTGTGCCTAATTTAAGGAATCACATTTCATGCAGCTTTAAATTTTTCAAAGAAGCAAACAATGATGAAATTACAGTATTGTTGACATCATTTAAGTAATGTTTAAAAATGCTTGGTGGTTTTTTGGTTTTTTGCAGATTAACTAAGTAATTTTGAAATCTAATTGGGAAAAAAAGAAGCTAAGACAAAGCTACGAGCATGGCCCAGTTTTAGTAAACCTTAGTCTTAGCAGATGAAGTTGAGCATTTAAACCTGCAGGAGGCCATACAAAGGGAGCTGAGTCTAAAGGAGGCTGTGGCAGACGGAGGCACCTGGCATATGCCAGCTGAAAGCACAGGTTACCCCCTTCCAGTGAAGAAGATGAATCTGAAGGGTGTCAGTCCTGTCTCCTCCTATTTGATTTTGGGAAATTTACTTACTGAATATTTTGCTGATATAGACTATGATGGTCACTGACCCTTCCCCAGGCCTCCTTCTCCACATATGCGTGCAAAGACAGGTCACAATCTAGCAGATGGCCTGAAGGCCATGAGATGATAAGTGATCTCTATCATTTGAGATTGTGATACAATCTCTGAGGCCAAGGGCAAACCAAAGACCAAAGAAGGCAGGGGGAGGTAATCGTATTGGCTGTATCAAACATTTCCAAACTCTAAAATAAACAGAAGACGACAGTGCTGTCCTCATGCCTACTGGAGCCTAATACTGCTGGGAAATTCAAGGGCAGTTTACTCTGGTAAAATATTGTCATGTAATGTCGGCAAGGTCAGTGTCAGCTTGGATTGCCTGCCATGCAAATGCCAGTCATGCATGTCCTGCTTGCCTTGGGCTAGTCTTACTCTGCTGTAACTTTTCAAAGATGTTTATGCCTACATCCTCAGTGGCTGACATGGGGCAGCCACAGAGCAGATTTCGTTGTGTAGCAGCTGATTTTAGTAGCTGGAGCATCAAATCTGTTTCATCACAAACTCTTTTTGCTCTTTTTGTAAAGCGCGTACAGCTTGTCTTCACACTCTAATCCAGTCATACAACAGTGTGCTTCTTCACACTGAAAACATGCAGTGAAAACGATGCTAGAGCTGAATAACCAATTCCCTTAAGAAGGGTGGCTCTCACTCCCGACTCTCCCCCAGCGTGTGTTTCTGGAAGTTGTGTTGTTTCTTGTCAGTGTGTGGAAGTTAAAGCCTTCATGAGGAGAAAGGGATTCTATATTCAACATATTATTTCTGTGCTTCTACTGCTGCAGGACTGCCATAATGAACTGCTGCCTCCAGCAATCATCTTTCCTGCCTCCTGCCTCCGCCTTCCCCCAGCGATGCCCTGGGGCACAGCAGCACAGCTAACAAAGCCCAGGTTACAAAACCTGCTCTGTTTGCCATGACTTCCCAGCCCCACTTCCTTAACCCTTTTTCATCCAGGGGACACAATACACCCCACTCCAATTCCTGAGCAAGAACATCAGCAAAAGCTGGGGATGTCATAGAAAAATGAGTTGCTTGGGAGTTATTTCCAAGGTCAATGTGTATTTGCCATCAATATTTTTGTGGTTTTGACAGTTTACTCAACACATGATGACATCTCAAACTCAGAAGAGCCTAGGAAAGGCCGGGAATGGGAACAAGGGTGGGGATGGGGATGCTGCAGCTTCAGCATGGGGCAGGAATCACTGCTGGTGGCCAGGCTGCAAGGGAGAGAGAACATGGTCTGCAGCAATGGGCTGGGAGCAGTCTGAAAGATGAGTCTGTCAGGTCCATGTCACCAGTGTCTGATGTGTAATATAAAAAATGGGGCAGATTTTCACTGGAAACACGCCAGAACAGGCAAGCTGGACATTTACACCCACTGAGCATTAAGAAGGGTGATACATCTGCTATGATCAGGACTAACGTTGCCACTGCACCCAAAATACCACATACTTTCAAGTAGTCACAGCATTTTGAGAAAACCAAACCAGATCAGACTTGAACCAATAACCCGAGAAAAATACTCTTTTTCTTCTTGCTGCCAGCTCCCAGAGTCATCTTGGCCCCTGTGATCACTTCTGGACTCCACTAAAGCTATAAGGTTTTGCAAAGATCTATTTATGACATTCCACATTATAAAATCAACTACTGTGTAACATGAGGTGTATAATAGCAGTGTCCATATTTTATACCAGTTTTATGAGCCATATTCTTTTATTTATTTATTTATTTAAAAAAAAAGCAACTTGTCAGAAAGTGAAGGATTTATTGCTACAGCTCCCCTTGTCTAGAGAGAAACCACAGTGTGATGGGGCATTGGTTTTGTAGTGAACTTATATTTAGATCAACATACAAAAATTCTTTTTATTTTGATCGATCTTAGGCAAAGGTTATAACCTCTTCCAGGTTATGCTTATCTTAATACTAAGAAGTGACTTTTTTTTTTCATCTTCAGTAATACAGAATTACCGTCATTTGAAAGAACTGTTTAGGTTCCTTGACCAGAAGAGGCGTTTAACTGTGTCATGTGTGATGTATGGTGCATTTAATTGCTCTGTGCAGCTATTCGAAAAGCATTCAGAGGTAATCATTTAGCATTAATATCCTGGGGCAATTCAAGGTCACATTAAAAACTAATTCAGAGTAGTTCTAGAATGTATTTTTCATATACAGAGATACATAATTCTTTTATGATAAAAGTGACAACATCATTGCAACATGATGAGGGGACAGAGATATTCTAAATATCAGCTACCAGTTTTATTGTAAAAGCACAAAAACAACCTTTTCATCACTACTCAACAACTACTAAGTTCCAATAAACTTGACAAGTCCAGGTAAGTGGTGATGAACAAATACACTTACATGAGCAATCATAAAATCTTGATTTAGAAGTATTTTTAACTCTGATTATGTGATTTTCCTATTGTTATTTTTCCCCAAAGTCAATCTTCTGAATAGATTTTAGGGACAGACAGACCAGCACTGAACAACACTAATGTGTCCACAGATAATTATGCAAGTGGTACTCATATGTGAAAAAGAAAATAAAAGTACTCTTACCACAAAATAATTGATTTTATAATACAGAAAAGAGCACAAAAGATTGCACTGGAGTCACACAGTGAGTGCTCATAGTCTGGTTGACAGAGCAGACACCTTTCTGTCTTGGGGAGAGGAAATTCCCTCCGGTTATAAGCACACAACAAAGATATCACAAGTATCAAAGACACAGTCCACATGCATCACAACTTGATTAGGTGTAAAATTATTCACAGCCATCCTTGTAACACTCACGCTGTTACCCACATACTACACAAGAGCGATGTTGACAATGTACAAATCAGAACTCGGAAGGGAAGAAGAAAACAAACAAACAAGTACAAAAATAATGTTGTATTCTGCACAACACTACCCATCAACCATTTTCTGCCTTCTTAGCTTGCCATTAACACCTAGATGAGAAGCCACTCCGACTTCTTAGCATTTCAGAAAATTAGTCAGACATATGCTTTAATGCAACAAGACCTCAGCTCAGGAGAAAAAACCTCAGCTGAGTTCAGGCAACGTACAGCTTATTTCTGCGCGGGTCACATGAGCCTTCACTCTTACTGGGAGGCTGCAGCTTGTGCTGCAAACTGGAACTGGACACTGGAACTAACCAGATCAAAGCTGAGCCACACGGATCTATACCAGCTGCAGTCACATTCACACTTCTGTTTTCCCGCACGGATAGAAAACTTAAACTGAGGAACCAGCACTCTTTAGCTCTGGGGATGGCTGTGCCTGAAACACAATATATAAGCATCAAGAATTGAGTATCGGACACCTGCTGGTGGCTGCCAAATTAAAGCACGGGCAGATTCAGAGGCTGCCACAGCTGCCTTGGTCATACATCAGAATTTCTGTTTCTGTTAAAAAGAAAAAGCTTGGTTGCAGTGGAAACTGTGAACAGAAACACTAGCATAAGTAATGGATCAAAAATGAAGTGCTACTACACATCATAGACTACTCTCTCGCTCCTTTCTTTCATTTTTATGTAACCACTGAAGTTTCTAATACAGTAGACACTTAAATCATTAACATCTGAGCACAACAACCACTGAGACGAGCATGCAGCTGTACCAGAATCAGCATTACTGCCATCAGCTGCATCAGGGTGCACCTGTTTCATACTTTTAAGGCTTTCCCTTAACTTTATTTGTTTTTGATAAAAGTCATACTTCTAAAGAACCAAAGTGGCAGCCTCAAAACAAGGAACAAGCCAGGAGGAGAGCATCTACAGGATACTACAGAGGCATGCCGAAGGTTCCTATATGATGGATATGATGGGAAAGTACTAGCTTTTTATAAATTAACTCACGTAGCAACCTGATAATCATTCTTCCATTAAATACATTAGATCAAACTGAACATTTTAATGCAGATATCAAGGGAAATCACTGAACATAAGAATTCCTGGCATATCTAAAGAAGCAGCTTCTCTTTGGGAAAAATAAAAAATAAAATAAAATAAAATAAAATAAAATAAAATAAAATAAAAAAAGTTTTAAAAAAGGATTTTTTTTTGGAAACTTTAGCTAGGATAACAGCAACAGTTTGAGTCCAGCTAAAGTACCTCAGATCTGATTAAAAATACATTAATATGTCCAAATAAACAAGAATTTCCTTTGCAGAACCATGAGGTCCAATACAGATAACTGAATAGCCAAAGTGCTACTGTTATAGTTCCCAGCCATCACCTAAACTTTATAGATGTCTACTATTAGCAGCCATTGATTCTGCTTGTCTTCCTACGACGTCTTTTTTTGCGTAGTGCATAGCACTTTTCCAATTGCACAACAAAGTTCATAAGTACAGAAAAGAATTGTGAAAGAAGTGAGTTTGAACAGCATGTGGAAGAATATCCTAAAATCATCCTGAAATGATTTGCAAGCAATACTTTTCAGAAGATTATTTTTAAAATATCAGCGTCTGTCATACTATATAAGTTCATTAGGTAGCAAACTGTACTGCAATAAGTTATAGGACACTGAATTTTTCTGTGGGATCTTAATATTTCTCTAGAGATGAACATTAGTCTTTGAATATCAGTATCCAAAATACTTTTAGGAGAATTTTGTATAAGACTAGGGAACTGGTTTCATGAAAATATCATGTTTGAAGTTCTGTGACTTTTTGAAGTTGGGAAGAAAAATCAACATTTCAAGGAATCAAAGAGCAGAGGTGCTTTTCCTTACTAGCTCAAACATGGCTTCAGTTTCAAACACACAAATTTCAGTAATGAAATTCAACTGTCTTTAGGTTTTGATTCAGTATTAATTTAGTTTAAGATTTTAAAAATAAAAATGTTGATAACATTGACATATTTTAACAATAAACTTTTCATGTAAAAGTTCTGATTTGTGCATTTAGAATATTATTGTGATCGAGGATATGTTTTTATTTTACTCCACTAGATTACTGATGTACTGTCTGATATAAGTGCACTCTGGAGGAGAAAGAAGGTGACTATTAACATATCTTTAATTATTTACATTCTTTTTGAGCATCTTCAAGTGTACTAAAGCTGTTTACCACCAAAAACTGAGACCCACTTTTTGTCCTTGAGAGCTTATACCTGATTATAAAATAAAATTGAAAAGCCTAAGAAACAACTGGATATGAAGGGCAGTCAGGGTAGTAGTTAAAACCACAATGACACAAGTGGCTGTTTATGTTTTGACTTAACTTCACTATCTAGATGACCACTCCTAAGTAGCTCAGCAGAAAAGACAAACAGCTGTCTAAGTATTTGCAGGACTTTTCAATCACTGAAATATTGAAACAGGCTTCAAATTAAATATATGTACAAATACTCTCCTGTTTTGAGAACTTCTTAGGCAGGCCTATCTAGAAATGTGCTATATGCCTACTACGCCACCACTGTTAATGTGTACAGAGACTCATGCCCACAAAAAGAGCATTCCCATATGATTTGTTTACTAATAAATGGATTAACAAACATTTCTAAATGGCTATTTATTTTGACTATATTAATTTTCAGTATCAAATCAGAAGAAGGTCACAAAGCCATCACATCAAGTAAAAAACTGGACCTGTCAAAAAAAAAAAAACAAACAATCAGCACATGGAGTCACGAAATCTGGTCACACAAGGTAACGTGAGCTTTTAGACAGACTCCCTTGGAGCACCTGGAAGCTGACTGTCTCCTGGGTGGGGACACGAAGATTGCAGCACCTTAGGAAAAGCCCAGCAACAGCATTAGGTTTTCTCCATTCCTCTGTGTCACAAAAATAACTTTGAGGCATGGAGCTCTGGGCTAAGACCCTGCATGTTTGCTTAAACTCCAGTTTATCCTACAAGCCTTCATGCTTGAGCCCAAGAAAAGCTCTCTTTCTAGACAACAGCTCTGCAAAGTCAGCTAGGGTCCCAGGCATGACTGAGTATCGTTGTGCTCAACTTGCTGAGGTTCAGTGATGTTTTCAGCTATTCTTGAGAACACCACTGGATGCTAGGCAATAATTGTACAGTATAATCAAAAATCCTGTTTTTCTGTTTCATAGTCCCGTAACTAGAATAGATGTATATTATTTTAAAATCTAGATGTTTAATAAAACAAATATGAAGAAAATGAAAATTTCACTGCAGACATCCTATTGCTAAAATAATTCATGTTTGAAATAACTAGTAGCTTAGTGATATGAAGAAACCATTCAGGAAATCAATGAAATAAAATAATAAAAAATAAAAATAAAAATAAAATAAAATAAAATAAAATAAAATAAAATAAAATAAAATAAAATAAATCTTTAAAGAAAGAAAGGAGATCAAGTTTCAAATTTAGCCCTAATCATACTGTCATGGGAACATTTTTTAAATGCTTTGCAGGTTTTGCACCAAACATTTGATATTCCATTCAGGCAGCCTGTTCCCAGAAAACACTACATAGATAGTGCAGTGACCTTTTGCAGCACAAAGGCAATGAATTCAAACCCTGTTGTTTGCAGCTGGTGTTGCCATAGAGGACAAAATAGATAGGAATAGCTTGGGTATATGGCAATTTTCTTTGCATGTACATAGCTGCCTGCTTTCAAGCAACAACAGGCTCCTGCCTTTGAGGGTTTGTAATTCCCTGCTAGACCTTTTCCAGCGGGTCACCTGGAGCAGATGGGGCAGAAAAGAGTGGAGGTGGAGCAGGCAGCAGAGCTGCGCACCGCTGGCAGCTCATCAGCATCATGGGCATGGCTGAAGCACTGTCCCGGGTGCTTCTTGGGCGCTCTGCAGGGAAAGCCAAGCCCATGCATCCCCAGCTGCTCTGCAGGTCTGAGCAGGAGGACACAGCAGAGGACAAGGGGAAGAAGGACAGATCACCTCAGAAGAACCATGCAGTGCCTTGTGTACACGTATGGGTAGTTTTTAACCGCTTAATTTAATTACTTCGGTCCTTAGGTATAAATCCTTTCATTGGGATCCTGGTTTAACCAGAAGCTGAACCCACATGGTCAGGGGTGACGAACTGCATGCTAATGTGCTGCACCTCCAGTCCCCCCAGCTACGGTTTGCAAGAGGAGGAGATAACATTTTCTGCGTTAAAAATCACACCCAGGAATTATATCACAAAGGAGAGATCAGAACAGCAAATTTAATGACTTAATATTGTACAATATAAAATCATTCCACTTGAATAACTTTTAATTTATTATAATACATAGATGCCAATTATGCCTGATTTATTAAGAGAAGTTCAGTGGTGCCGAGGCTCTGTGTTTGAGGGGTTGCCATGGTACCAAGCTTTTACAAGGACATCTTAAGGATCATTAAAGTGTCAAGGTGATAAGTTTGACACTCAGTGGATTTAATGATGGATGATAATAATGTTACCTCTTCACATCACGAAACACTTAGGATTCAAGTTAGGCGGTATAAATTTTAAGCATTTTTTATTTTAGATATTTTTTAAAAGGGGCCAGTGGAAGTTGACATTACTGAAATAATGCTAACCCAGACTACGCTCTGCTCTCTTTGGTGCAAGTTCCATAACCTTAGGGGTTTTTTTAGTGATTTCAGGCTGTTACCATTCCTCAAAGCATCTCAGCCTGTGCCCTGCTTTTATCAGACCTCACAGGCTTATCCCTGACCAGAGACTCCCAGGCAGTGCGGGGAACAGTTTCTAGGCTGAACACTGCCAATCCAGCTCCCAGCAAGCCTTACAAAGTATTTGATGGCAAGAAGGGGAGGAGAAAAAAGGAGAATCTCTGCTGCGTGCTGTGAAAAAACCTGATGGCAATATGCTCTGCATCTAAGAAGAAACTCTCTCTCCCAGCTGTCAAGCACAACCAATTCATTTCACATTGGACATAGAACAACCTTAGGCTGGTAATGACTTTCAGTGACTTGCACAAACCTTATTCAAGCCATTAACTTGAATAGAAAAGACTCTGCAGGCCTCACTACAGCCCTGATCCCTGGAGATGCTCACACAAGAACCATGAGGACATGTTGTTTTAGGTGCTTTTCCTGCTCTGGTGTGGCCGGACACCCTCCAGCAGAGCTGTCACGGGGGAGGGGGAGGGCTCGGAGGTGAAGCCATGCACATCAGGTCCATCGCCTCCCTGAGAGCAGCAGCTCCCACCCAACCTGCTTTGGTCCGGCAGCACTACATCCATGTGCTTCCATGTTTTAGCCTCCTGTAAATATTACCCACATAATGCCTTCTCTGAAAAGCAAATAAATAAACAAATAGTTAAGATGTCGTTCCTTACCTTGCAAGCTCGAAAGCGGTGGGACTGTGGGCTTCCCTTCCTCGTGATGGCCATGTCGTCAGACTGATGAGTCCCAGGGCACCGCTGCTGTTTTCAGCTCCTGATTCTGCTCAGAGCTGCAGGCAGCATTGTGTTCTCAGTGCAATTCACCAATTTATCCTAACTATAGATTACAATCTGACTTCACAAGCTCTTTTAAGAGGAAATTTATTACTCTGGCACTGTTTGCAACTCGCCCATTGGCCTGGTGTAAACAAAATATGGGGGATTACAGATCCAAACACCAAAGTTACCACTAGCAGCCAGCACTCATGCCGACTAAGCTGCACTTCTTTGCCAAGCATTGCTATGCCAGGCATTCCATGTCTAGTGTAAACACATTTGACAAGCATAATCACAGTTTAGCTCCAGTATCTTCTAGTAAAGCTATATTACTGACATGAGAATAATAGTCTAGGACAAGTACATAATGTTTTCCAGTCATTCTAAACAATTCTATGCACACTTTGCTCCAGGAAAACACTTTTTCCTGTGCCAACACAGTCTTTCTTGCTTGACTTGGCCTGTATTTTTGGCATAGGTTCCAAGCCTTGACAACTTCCTCGGTGTCACTATTCATTTGGGACAAGTACTGGCCCTTCCTTGCATCTTTCAGTTCCTGAACAGCTTCTGTATATTCATGCAAATATATATTTTTTTTTCTGTACCATTATAGGGAGGGACATCCTGGCACTTCAAGTCCTAGGGGTTCCTCTACTCGTGAAAGAATAGACTGAAGCAAGGGATCTTGACCATCCTGTGCTGGTGACCTTTTATTTCTACAGAAATCATTCAGTCTCTGTCCAGACTTTGTATGGATTCGGCCATATGGATACACTTTATATGGATAGACTGCTCTGGACCTGTTTCTACTTCAAGTGCTGGCAAGCAGTCCCAAGGGCATGCTATGCACTTCACACCCATCTATCTGCATTTTGCTTGGAGGTCAGAAAACTTCAGTGAAATAATAATAATTATTATTTCATTACTATGTTTCTTGCTCACTTTGGCAAAGGTACTATGGTAAGAGGCACCTAGTCAAGTTTTCCCCAAGACCGGCTTCACATAAAACCTCTCTCTTTGACCACATGGAGTTTCAATGCTTGTTATATACTAGCTACGTTAGTGATTTTGACTATACTACTAAGTAACAGCAGTAAATCCTATTCACAGAAAAGGAGTGTTAATATTCATTTATAATTTATTTTTCCAAGGCACCTGCAACATGTTGTTAACTGTTGAGTAAAGCACATTTCAATTTGCTGTTATCATACACTTATGTGGACTTTTCCCAACACAGATTATTACTACTGTGCAGTGTCCACTCTTCTTAGGAGAAATCCATTTGAGCTGAGTATATTGCTTTACTGTGTTGTATGCTATGCTGTGGCGTCCGCCCTTATAAATTCTTGAAAAAGGATGAAAACGTATCACTGCTCTTTTGCATCTTTCTCCATTTGTCAGAGATTATTCTGGTTTGGGTTAGCTGTAACTGTATGCACAGCAGTTCCCTGGGCATTTTTGCTTCACTTAGTTTTTGAGTTTTGCAGGTCCTCATATATGAAGTCTTTTTAGCATCATTTAGCTTTATTCAAGTGTACTTGGAAGGAGTATCTTCTTTTTTCAAAGCTTCATCCTGGAATGAGGTTTGTGTGCTCTTTTGCAAATTCAAATGTTACATCAAAATAAGATCTAGATATTGCACGTTTTGACACTAATTGCAATTCCAGCCCTTTCTCTTACCAGAGAGTTACTCTTTCAAAGTTGCAGGATTGGTATTTGAGATTTCACATTATGGAGAATTTTATGACCAGTTTCATCATAAATTGGTCCTTCTGATTAAAACTTTTATTTCCTGTAATGCACTTTCACACAGCTTGCAGTATTCTTCAAATTTATAAACCACAGCTTGAGGGTTAGCTTGCCGTACCTCAGTTATGACTAAATAAACTAAATGACTAAATGACAAATTGCTAAACCAAGACAGTCCGTTAGAACCAACCACCACCAAACCCAAAAGACACCTTCTGAATTGGTCTTTTCCTTCTTTACACCAGCTGATCAGCCCAGCAGAGTAAAGACCTTCTTCCATCTCCTTCCATTTTTCCAAAGAATCACTGTTTCACAGTGGGTTCAATTTTATTATTTCTCAATTTAAGTTTGCTGGTGACAGTTGGTGTTAAGAACTCTCTGAAATAGGATGCTTAACAGGTACACACTTAGTTTGAATGCATCATTTCCAAACCTGCTTGATTTATAGAGCAACGACTTATCTAAAGAATTTTTCAGTTTTCTGTTAGTGCCCACAGAGCAAGAATTTTATTAAACACTGTGCTCCAGTATGTTTATTGAAAATGAAGGATTTTCATGCAGTTTAAAAGTATACTTTCAGTAAAAATATGTAACTATCATCTTGGATGCTGATCTCATTTGAAATTAAATTGGATTATTTGAAACAATGGCAGAAATTTTAATGCTTTTGATTTTCCTGTATATTCTTCCTTTTGAAAATTATCTTTTTCTTGTCCAATAATTGTGCAAATGTGTCCAATAATTGTGCAAAATTTTCTTCAGAAATTGTGTTTCTGAAGAGCAGCAGGTCTTTTATAAAAGACACTTAGCAAGTGTATTTCTTTTCCATTCACTTGAACACTTCTGCAACCTTTCATTGTTCTTTTCCACATACAGATGTTCAATTGAGTTTTTGACAGTTTTTCTCCCAAAGAGAACTTTAAAACAGGAGAGTAATTATGTCAAAAGCAATTCCTCTTTGCCCAATCACAAAACAGAAGTAATATCATGTGATTTATGACTCACAGTGGCCAAACACCCCAATTCAAAATTGCAATTACTCACAAGCTGCGATATAAATCATCTGGATAGACACTTTTCCAAAAATATGGATATTGAATAAATCAGAGGAAATCACAATCACCTGGTTAATGTTCACCAGACAGGGAGGGAGTCCAAATGTGTTGAATAAATTATTTGTTAAGAATTATTCAGTCACTTCTACTTATCACCATCTTTGCCAAAAGCCTCCAGGCTCTCAGAACCGTTAGATCAGTACTAAATGCATGTTTCATAGTGTAATGGCTGAAGCAGGAGTAATAAAAACATACTTACCACTGTCAAAATTAATCTGTTAATAGGAAAGTTTGAGGCAAGCATTCTGTAACTCATATCTGTGAGGAAACAGGTTCCCCATTTACAGAAAATGGAGCTGTTTTTTCTTAAGCAGCGAGCAGCCTATTGTGTGGGTAATTACAAGAAGGCCTGTGTTGACCTGGCAATGAGGTAGTCGTATCTAAATACCTGAAGTGAAGGAGAAAAACAGAAATGAAAGCAGAGGCCCCATCTGTTAGACTATAATGATTGTGCTATTTGAAGGCAGAAAGGTTTGTCTGAAGCAGCTGGTTTCTCTCCAAGTGACCTTTTAGCATTTCTGCTTTTGCCGTCTGACAGATGTGTCAACTCAATAATTTCAAAAGCCCCTGAGTAAATAACCAATTGTGAGCAAGGATGACCCAAAGCAATGACAAAATGGGTGCACACAGCACATTACAGAACGTAATACCTACTGAAAGAATGGGGAACATTATTGAAGAGGAAAAACATTTTACTCTTTATTTTTGAGTAAATGGTTTTCCTGCCCACAGATCAGTTGTTTTCGAGGAAAAAAGGAACTGTGAAGTGAATGGAAGGGCACTGTGGTGTGTTTGCCCTTGGAGCATGTCTGTAAGCTGGCTGCAGGACTCAGGTGGTGTCTCAGAGCTCAAAATGGACTTCAGCTCCCTCCCTCGGCCTACAGCCGGGAAAAAGGACTGAAGGCCAAAGCTAATTGGGTTTGTGACTGATCGGGGGACTGCGGAGAGGTGACTGCAATCAGACAAGACCGGATCAAGTTTAAAGTTTCCAAAAGTGATGCATATGATGCTTGTAACTCCTGGCTGAGGGGAACGCCAAAGCAATCGGAGACCCCTGGACATGCTCTGGTTTGATGATGCACCAGTTATTCTGCTAAGGGCCCACACCGTTGGCAAATGCTTCTCCTGCACTGTTATCAAGGGCTCTCCACACAGAATCACGCCTGCTAAACTTTGTCATATATGATGTAGTTGCACTTCAAAGCCTGAAGAGCTTTAAAGGAGCTGTCAGCACAGGTAGCACTGTACCACTCCATGTTTCGCCGATGGAGTGCCATAGTACAAAGAAAAGAATAGACATCAATCAATTCATGCAGTAAGTTGGCAGAATCCCTTCGCTCACTCCTTATGATGTGGTGGCAAATGTTAGCCAAATACACCTTCTTTCTATACTCCCATTAATGAGTGGAAGTATCTTAAAAATTCCTTGGAGAGCAGAAGAAGGAGAGTGCTGAGAGTCAGGAGATCTGGACTGAACCATGATTCTGATACAGATATGTCTCAAATTCTCCACTCGTTTCCTCAGGTGTAAGATAGAGTGAATAAGATTTCCCATAACAGTGCTGTGAACTACAATTCATTAACTTCAATAATGAACTCTCAGCTCCTGGAAAGCAGTCTCTTGCAGAAGGGCAGAGGATTATTGAGTTTGCATGTGAGCTTTTTTAAATATTACATTTGACCTATATAAGTCAGACCTTAAATTAAAAGTTTGATAGCCAGGAAGTTTGATAATGGTAACAATAAAATTATCTCTCAGGTGTTACAAGTTCAGCAGAGCAGGTCCAGTGTGCCAAGCCTGTGAATAACTGCCATACAAAAATGTCACTGCAATCTCCATCAGAAGTTAGAAAAAATGTTATTATTAATTAAAATAGGTTTTCAACATAAAACCAGATATGTTTATTTATTTAAAAGAGATCTGAGGATATTTAAATATTGGTAATTGTTTTACTGGATTTTCTTAACGAAAAAATAAAAATGTTTCTAGTTGCAATTTGTAAAGGTGTTGATCACATCACAGAATCACAGAATGATTGGGGTTGGAAGGGACCTCTGAAGATCATCTAGTCCAACCCCCCTGCTGAGCAGGATCACCTAGAGCACACTGCGCAGGACGGCATCCAGGCAGGTTTTGGATATCTCCAGAGAAGGAGACGCCACAACCTCTCTGGGCAACCTGTTCCAGTGCTCTGTCACCCTCACAGTAAAGCGCCCTCTTATATTCAGCCAGAACTTCATGTGCTTAACATACATAATCCAAGAATATTATAATGAGTATATTAGGAAAATAGATATAAACTTTTCTCAATTATCTGTATTGACATATATTCTCACTTAACAGAACTTTAAATACCATACCACATCAGACATAAGCAAGTGCAAAACGACTTACAGTTAAATTATGGCAAGCATATTAGCTATATTAGTTATATTAGTTATATTAGTTACTTAATATTAGTTATATTAATTATATATTAGTTATCTAATAGAAACTTCTTCAATATTTCAAAGGGCTTTTATCCCAGTTGTTTCCACTTTCATCACTGATTTGGCCATCGTTAGAGAAGTGCAATAGTTGAAGTGCACCCAGCAGGAGCTGGCAGAGTGTTTTGGTTTTGGCAGTAGATGTTACCCTCACGTTTCTTCAAAGTTTCAAGTTCTTTTAAAACAAGAAAAAGTTGTAGAATTTAAATTCCTCTTTACCAAAGATTGAGGCGCAGGCTAGATTTTACTCTGCTGTAGCAAGGCAAATTTCCCTAGTGTTTCTACAGACGTCATCTTTAATAATAGGAGAAAAACTCAGATTCCACATCCATGAATGTGTCAACATTTTACCTGATTTAGTGATTTAAGTACATTCCTGTTAATAGACAGATTGAGAGACCAAAAAGACAAAGGGAGGCATTAAAAAAATATTTTAATTAGAAAGGAATCAATCATACAAAGTTTAAAACTGGTAGATTCGAGGTCAGGATTAAATTTCCATATTGCTACAGTGTTACAATATGTCCCTTGAAAGCTCTTGCCTTTGTAAAAAATCTCTCTTTTTGCCAGCAAATTGGATGACTGTTCCACAAGGAGAACCATCACGTATGACCCAAACATTTAAAAGTCCCTAAAAATAAAGAAAACACTTTATATATTCAGCTACCATGAGAAATAAACTGAATGTATGTGTTTGAACCCAAGGAGCCTGTCACCACTCCATTTAATGCGGTTTGCCAAATTTAAATCTTGGATGTGAGAGCTATTGACCCCTTTGAAATTTATTGCCGTCCCTTGATGAAATACCTCTTAGGAGATGGATTGTTTCTACTGGATTTACATGATGGCACGCCCTGGTCCTCAGCCCCCACCATCCTTCAGTTCTGTAGATCCTTTTTGCTTCTCCCTCCCTCCCCTCAATCACTGCAGCAATTGCTCTCGATCACCCACAGGGCTGGGCCAGCAGGCTCCCAGTGAACTGTTGCCATGATCATGTCTCCTCAATGGAGATACCACAAGTATAAGTTAGATTTTACATGTTTTTGCCCATACTGTCATATTAATTATTGTCAGCGTACCTTCAGAGCCCATTGAAGGTACTTTAACATTTTCCAACTCTTTAAAACAGCTGGCAGTGGTAGCAGCAGAAGCTTGTCACAACCAGGCATCCTACAGTCAGCGAGAAACTCAGGGGCTCCAAGTAACTTTTGTACTTACCTATTTTACTGTTCTCTAATTTGCTGTTACATTTAGAAAAGCACAACGTCTATCTCCATTAGGATTTTACAAAGGTTCTTATGAAATCACATTATAAACTCGGGGTCAGCAACCACTGAGTCAAGTAATTTATCAAGTCATTACCCAGATGCAGTGCCTAACATTAGCTGTCTTATGATGCAATTTGCAGCAGAAAAAAATAGTGGAATTCCCTCCATGAGGAACAAGGTGTGTTTAACACCACGCAATGTTAATTTTTCCAAGAATACCTTTTCAATCACGATCGTGTTGGATTAGAAGAGAATGAAGAGCAGTTACAATTTCTAAAATATCCCCTTTTTTTCAGAGTAGAAAAAATATTTTGACTTTGCTTTCCTGTTCTGCCTTATAACTGCTCTGGGGACCTTTTCCTATCCATTTTTTGCAGCACTCTGTTACGGTTGCTGGAAAACATTCTTTTTCTTTCTATCCATTTTGTTCTTTTCCATTTGGCAAACATTGATTTTTATTTCTTGCTTTTTGTTTTCTGCAAAGGTGAAATTAACACGGCTGTTTCCATTTAACAACTTCAGTTTATACAGCACCTTGTCAGAGCAAAATTATTTTGTTAGTTCAGTGGTGTGCAACCACAGGACCACCGTCTCTCTACAGGATGAGAGCAGTGCATGTACAGTAAAATATATATATTCTTTTTATTACAACTTATTACAGGAAAATTTCCCAGCAGACACTCAACTGATTGATTAAATTGAACACTGATCTGCTGTATGAAAATCCTGTCGGCTTTAACAGGGAATCAGTGTTTCAAAAATCTCCTCGGCTTAGTGTTAATGGTCAATACAGTAACTTGCAATTAAAATGTCTAGTTTCATAATGTCTCTTTGATAAGATGTAGGATAATTCACCGCAGTAACTGGTTAAAATGCCTCAAACTGTAACTGGATTCAGCACACCAGAGTCCACACCATTTCTCAGGGGTGCTGCTCAGGAGAGATCAAGTTCTGCACAAAAGGGGTCATCGCAGCTTACATGTCATACCTTACACACAGATTGGAGGTCTTTTGTGCTCTTAGTCAGTTCCATTAGAAGCAACAGTAGTGATAATTCAGTCCTCAAATGATGCACAGGGGAAATTGCACGTGGTTCCCTATGGACAAGGAGCTGTGGCTGGGATCAGGTTCTGGGAAGGAGCAGAGCTTGGACAGAGACTGCTTCCTGAGGAAAGTCTGGGGGACACAGCCAAAGCAATATCTGAGATTTTGGACCTTTCTGGCTTCAGCCAAAAGGTCTGCACCCTTTCTCAGTGGCAGCTGGCCAGAGTCTAGGGCAAGCAAAGTGAGCAGAGGGACGCAGGCCAACCTGTCGCTCAGGACCACCATCCCCAAGCTGGCCCTGGAAGAAGGACACCCCAAAGACTGACAGGTTTTTAGAGTTTTTCAAAGCTTTTTAGAGATCAGATAAGCATTGTCTCTGTTCTTATGAAAAAACATCAGTGCAAATGCAGCATAAGGAAGGAAACAGCTCCCAAGTCTCATCCCAGAGTCAATGTGCTCCGGAAACTAGACACATGGATTTTCAAGACAGTACGTCATCTGTAAGGCATCCTCAGATCCTTTGGGGTGAAAAGCTCTTTGGATACTACCACAGACCACCACATGAATAAGCACCTCAGAAACCACTTTCCCTCACACACTTTTACCTCATCTGTCCAGCTTAGCTATTCCTAGGTCACCTAACATGATACCCAGGTGTTTCCTTGTATCAGTCTGAATTCAGTAGCTAGAATACGTGGAGATGTTTCTGTTACTGACTCACAGACATGAATGTATGGGATACAAAATCAGGGAGGTCATATATAACAGGCTTATCTTTAGAACATGTTCCTGCTGACACCTCAATAGGTCCATATCTCCCTAGCTTTGGGCTGCAGAGTGAGACCTTTTAAACATGACTCTCCCGACTGTACATTTCTTATTGGGTGAATTCTGTTTGTTGACAGGTGAAGAAGATAGGAACCAGACTGCTTGTTATATTTTTGGCCTCACATTGAATTTCAGTTCCTAAATAATACATAGATAACATGGTGCACAGCAAGCTTCTATAACAGCCAGTCAGCATGGAAAGTGGGAAAGGAAGCAACATTGTCATTTAGCATTTTATCACATACTTGAATCCATCTGAAATGGTAACAACACCAGAAAAAAAGTATCTGTTTTGTCCCCATTAAAATCTGAAGAGCATAGTCTTTACTTTAAATGGTAACCCATGTATTTTCTTATTCAAATGACAAAGAAAAAATGAAACCTGTGAAAGACTACACAGACAGGCATGGGACTAGTGGGCAGCTTGTCTCTGACCTGCATGAGCTGATCTCATGAGCACATGTGATTAATCTCAAAGGTCTGTGCATCCACAAATGAATGTATAAATGAAGGTGGAGATGTTGAGCTTATGCCTTGTGGATGTTTGCAACACAGTGCAAGCAGAAATTTCAGCATATTGAGTTATTTTACAATTTAGGTAAGAGTCTTGGTTGAGTGGATATATACAAGCTCAAACAAAGCCCAATTTTATTTCAAGGCCCTGTGAAACTCTGTAGTAATAAACATTTGCTTACTAGCATGATTGGTGTTATACGAGCCAAAAATTGATAGATGATTCAATTAGATTACAATAAAGACCTGTGCCATATTCTCCACATTGAGTGATATGTAAACTGCAGAGTCAATTAGCATTTTTTTTCCCATCACTCTGACACAAGTACCCAGGTATTCATGTTACGATAAGTCATTTTCAAAAGCATGTTACCATTTTAATTTCAAATTTATAGAATAAATGTTTCTCTGAATGAAAATTTAAGTGTTTATATTTCAAGTAAAAAAAAAAAAAAAAAGCATTCGAGCAGGTTGACTGCTTTGCTTTTTTTTTCATTTCAACCTTCAACTAAATTAAATAGACTCATTTCATGAGACCATATTAGAGATTTAAGACTAATTTTGCTTAAAATTTATCTAGTACTGATTTTAAGAATGATTGCATTTGTAATCAAAGAAGCGTACTAGAATATCATTACAATAATAACAGCGTTGTTAACTTACAAATTATAAATCTTACATGTATTTCATGCTCCCATATAGTATTTGGATGCATTAAGGAAAAATTGAAGTCCTGGAAATAGTTTCCTGCAACTTACTGAACTAAAAGCTGCTTAGATAAGACTTGCAGACTTAGAAATATTTTTGGTGTGGATAATTTTAAAGGCTCTCACTGTTTTAAAGCCTAATTTAAATCTAAAAAAAGACATCTGATTCTGGCATTGTGTAAACCTGTGGGGAGTCTCTGGAGAATGGAGCTATGCACTGAGTAACACATGTGGACTTCCAGAGTTCATAAAGCAGTCGTAATTTTTCTACCAAATCATGCCCTTGTGGATTGCAGGATGCTATGGTCAAAATTATAGCATGAAACTTATATTTGAGTAATGTATATCTGTTTTTAACAAACATCTTTAGACAAATGCAGTTGTGTAATGCTAAAAGCAGCACTATCAGCAGAGAGACAATGCATGCAGTAATCCCAGTAAAGATTTTCTGAAAGGAGAAAGGTTTCTAGAGAAAGACAGCTAGTGTGAAAAAAAAAAAAAAGGAAGAAAAAGAAGAAGAAGAAAAAGAAGCCCTTCTGAGTTGAAAAGGACAAGTGACTATAAAAATTGTAAGCAGTCAACCCCCAGCTGAGAAATAAAAATAGAATAAGGGCCATTAGGCCCAGAGATGTCATCTGTGTCCCTCCTATATATGTCTGTGCAGGGGATGTGAGGCAAGGGAGAAATGCGTTGAACTGGCTCACCTCCCTGCACAAAAGTATATTATGATATTATACCATCTGTTTTTCAGTCAATAGCGAGGCTTCTTCCTCCTCGATGCCTTCTGACACTGGCTTATAAAATGGACAGTATTTTAGCTTAATTTTCATGACTAAGAGAGCAGAAAATACAGGAGTATGTAACTATTAAAGGAACAATAACAGCTGAAAGTAGTTGATACATTTGGTAGCTGAGTTTCAGGTCTTTTCATCATCCTCTTCTTGAAGCTTCCAGGCAACTGGTCTACTTTCCAATGTTGCAAATGGTTCACCCATCACACTCAAATCACAAAATTGGGGCAGAAATAGGTTTGCATACACACAATAGCGGTTCAGGGCTTCTGTATTTTTTTCCAGCCTGTGCCATGTAGGCAGTAAAGGCTAACTGAATTTGAAAAAGAGAAGGAAGGAGTCAGGGTGCAGGACAGGAGCCTCCCGCATAGGGCTGGTCCCAGCCAGGCTCTCCAGGAGCAGCCTTGCAGGGCGTTCCTTCACGAACACACGCTCATTCATTTCTGTCTGCTAAGCCTAACCACATTCCCTTCACTGTTTGTAACAGTTTTGTTCCCCTTGTAAATCTTTTCAGGATGTGTAAATGCAATGTTTAATATCATGCCTTGTAAAAGCTACGCTCTGAAAATGGACAGATGTTTCCAAGTAGGTAATGAGTAACATCTTTCTCCAGCTTTCCTGGCAGACGCAGCTGAAAACAAATACATATGCACACATAGGTTACACTCCTCTCAGAGAAATCGTGTTACTGGCAGTTTCCTTTCAGTGGCCAAGCTGGTCAAAGAAAATGATTTTCTCACACATTCAATATCTAAGTTTCTCCTTTAATTGGCTGAAACTCCATAACAATCCCCACTAAAAACACCACAAGCCACAACTAGCCTAATTCAATAGCTATTTCAGTCTGAAGAACAGGAAAAATTGATACAGTTTTCACCTTGCATGTTCTGTAATACAAATTAAATCGGTCATAGGAAGCCATTCCAGTCACATGAATGAACTAACAAGTATCCATAAAAAGGGGGAAAAGAAACCTGAAGGTTGTTTATTTTTAAGTACAGAACAAGAAACATCAATACACTGTTCAAAACAATATTCTATCTCACACAAAAATCAGAAATCTACCTCACAGAAAAACAGAAAATAGAAGGTCATTAAGAAAACTAGGACCAGATTCTTGTGCTAAATATGATAAAACGTTTAGAAAAAGAAATTGCAAAATACATTTTTGCAGCTTTAGCTATTCTGATATTATCAAACGAGCTACTTTTACTAAATAAAAGATAATTAAAGGCAGCTAACCACATGCATTTTTGTATAATTTAATAAACACAAAACACAATGAAACCAACTTTGAAGTTAGATTTAAGAATGGCTTGTTTTAGATTTTAAGAATTAAGAAACGGTTTTCCTTCTTTTTTTTAAACTGTTACGATGTTAAGAACTCAGCAGATGAGGTGATCCTTTGTCATCTGAAGCAAAACTGTGAAAAACTCAAAAAGGAAGTAAAGTAATTTTAAAAATCCCAACATAAAAAAGTGTTGTGCAGAACGACTGCAACCGTCTAGATCCACTGTGGTGCCCTTGGCAGGGACTCCAAGTGACAGCAGCTTTTATATTTGGGTGCTTGCTCTTGAGTGCTTGCCTTTTAGGAGGGGAGCAGCGACCCCATCAAAGGGCCTTTGGAAAGGAAGAAGGTGGACAGCACATGTCCTGTGCACTTTGTGAGAATAAGCTGCTTTTAAGGTGGATAAAACATGACAAAGACCTCAAAACTGGCACATCCAAAATCACTATGAAAATCCTGACATACGTAGTTAGGGCTATCTAATACCCCCAGATTCCAAAAAAAAACTTCTCTGAACCTTGTCTGGCATTAAGAGTTACATATCAGAGTCAAGGGTGACTATCACCCAAGATTTCCTTTGCATGCACTTTATTAACAAGCAGTTTCCCTGTTTTCCCAACATATTGGACATGTTCAGCTTGTTCAATTCCACTGTGACTTCTTTTCAATGAAAACTTAAAACTATGGACATAAATAACTTCTCCAAGATTTTTCTTCTGCTCAGGAAATTCCAGGACAGGTTTGAAATTCATAGGATTATTATTCAAAATTGCCTGACGAGCTAAGCACACTTTGTGCAAAGAGTTTATCCTCCGAGCTATTCCCTTTGGCTGTCTGTCTGTTAGCTGATAGGTGTGGTGCATGATTGTTCATGTCGGACCACGAGTTATCATTTCCAGATGTCCGACAAGCCTTTACGAACTGAAATCTAAGTGATGTCAAGATAGTCACAAAGACATTCCCAGCATGAGCCTTCACACAAACAAATGTGATGATTGGTGTACCTGGACCTGACAAGCTGAAAGCTAAAAAGGCAAAAAAAAATCACCACTATGAGCCCAAGTAGAAAGCCTCTAATGCAGGTTTGAAGCATTTCAGCAGAACAACTCCTTAGAATTACATCTTGAAGAATTCACACAGAACAACAGATAGCATCACTGCCTTGATGGAAGATATGAGAAGGTTTAAAAGGAATAAAGTTACTTCTGCAGATTTTTTGCCTCATCCTATGGCATTTAGCAGAGAATTATTTTCCTCTAATGGAAGGTTTAAAGAGCTCCATATAATTGATTCATTCCTATTTTTCTGTGGTAGTTTGGAGTTATTTCTAGACTATTCTTGGTTTCCTACCAGCCTCGCCTGACACTTGCCTAAGGGCCTTCTGCATTGAAATTGACAATTACAGAAACCTCTTTAAACTTTGGCTCGCTATCTTTATTTTTACTCTTCTTTTACATTGCCATAACGGCAATCTGAAGTTTGCTTTAAGAAACCCACCAGGCATGATTTACTTCTTTTCCCAAAGTAGCAAAAAGTTTGAACTTTCAGGAAACTATGCTAAATTTTAGGCTAACACGTAACCTCACTCACCAACCATGTCCCTTAAAAGCCCAGCAGAACCCACATTGCTTAGCAAGACCCGGGGCAGATTTACTAAACACATGGGTGGTGCAGCTGCTCCAGAGCCCACGTGGTCAGCTGTGTGCATGCATGTGCGTGTGTACCTAAAATGTTTCATGGACCTGAAAAATACTACTGCTTGAATATAAAAACTCAAGTTGCCTCTGGCCCTGTTCAACTTTGTGCTCATGCTGCACATATGACCATACAAATAGCATTATTTTATATCATGATATTCCATGCTTTGTGCTATTCCAGACAGCAGAATATGTAAAACTGAAATTTTATATTTTTTCATCATCTCTTTATGCCACTATTTTTAAAATATTTAAATATGAGGCAGGAAAGTTTGTCAATGCCTTAACAAACAAACTTTAGAAACAAATAATAAATAATAAATAAAAACACTACTCCAATATATCAGTTGCTCTATTTAGTGTTTACGTGATTCCATTTCACCACAAGAAGAAAAATAAGAGCAGATAAGCTTGTGGTGCAGCCATAGACTTTGTGTGCTCCAAGCGTCAGATAAGAGAGAAGCGTTGACTGTAGAGAAGAGCAGATGCAAAGAGATGAGCCTGGCTGATGTAGCATTTTCAGTGTGGGTAAGCTACCTACTATGATTTTCTTTAGGCATCATGGCATATGTTAATTTTAAGCAAGGCATTGGAGCAGCTTTGTAAACTTGATGGGGAGTACTTTGTGAGCAGAGGAGACAGGTTGGGAAGGATGCATACATGTCTCTTGCTTGTAAGGGTGTAAGACTGAGCTGTTGACAATCTGCCAAAGCCCAAAGCCCTCCACAATGACACAGCAAGGAATATCAGCGGACAAAAACTCTCTGCAGTTTTTATTTACCTCTGATGTAACAGATATAGATACAGCAAGGTAAAGCAATCAGTGTGATTGAGCACATTGAAGGCTGCTAGCTTGGATTCTGTTTATAGTGGCTCCCTAAGAGAAAGTAATGAACTTCCAGAAAAAGGTTTGACTGCTTTGGGGGTGACTGTGATTTAAAACTGGCAGTAAAAGAAAAAATAAGATAAGGAAGGTAGTGGTTAATTGACCTTTATTGTGCCTTCTGGTTCATTTAGAAATGGAAATTAAATTAACATGATAATTCAGTCCTACTGTGTTAAGACTGCTATAAACCCATTAAATTTTATGGCCATTGATTTAACATTTTTTTCTATTAACTGGGTTTAATTTTCAATATTGTCATGCAGGTTCTGAAAAGTGGTAACTGGGAAGAACCCTAGTGGAGGAACCACAGCAGCTGTGTTCCTGGAAAGCATGAGCCCAAACTCTCAGAGGCATACGCTAGTCTGGCACCCACCCTCTGCAAAGCCCAGGAAAGTACCCAGACATACATGGGCTAACATCATTTAAGTAAAACTAAGCCTGCCTGGCATCAAAAACCCTGAATTTAGCATCAGGAAAATAAATTATTCACTATGCAGGAGGTATGGCACTGGCGCATGTTGCCCTGCTGTGGATGCCCCATCCCTGGAGGTGCTCAAGGCCAGGCTGGATGGGGCTTTGGGCAACGTGGTCTGGTGGGAGGTGTCCCAGCCCATGGCAGGGGGCTGGAACTGGGTGGGCTTTAGAGTCCCTTCCAACCTGAGCCATTCTATGATTCTGTGATAGTATGAAATTCATTATTTTGAAATGCTCTCTATGCTTATTCAGTACAATTCTTTCAAAAAATTTTGA
Source organism: Cygnus olor (assembly GCF_009769625.2). Classification (NCBI taxonomy): domain Eukaryota; kingdom Metazoa; phylum Chordata; class Aves; order Anseriformes; family Anatidae; genus Cygnus; species Cygnus olor. Next base: position 135,919,646 of record NC_049170.1, read on the forward strand.
AGCAGGGTCCACATTTGTTGTGTCACCCTGACTTTCCCTTCTGTCTTTCAGAGAAGAAAAGACAGCCCAATACTTTTTTTAAAAAAGAATAAATGACATTTATTTCACACAGCCTAATCTTGCAGCTACTTCTATATAGATACATGCTCATAGCTACCCAAAACCTTAATTTTTCTTACATCTCTCTATCTGATTATTGTATTTAAATCATTCTTACATGATATTTACCTGAATAATAAACAACGATGATTCCAAGTTTAAGGTAGAGCTGGTTGGAAATCTTTTAGGAATTTCCATCCCACAAACCTATATGAGATGATTAAAAAAAATAATAATAAATAAAACACACAACAATTTTAGGGAAGGTTTCTCAGGTTCATTGAGTATCAGTGACAAGCCTGGAAATGTAACAGTAATCTTCCAAAGGTGTAGATCAGGACAAGGTAATGAATGTTACTCTATGCACATATATATGGGTATTTTCCCATCTCAAAAAGCCACTGTGTAGAGTTGCCATATTTTTGCATAGTAATCTTTTCTGGGGATGATGATACCCTTAAAGTAATATTTTTCCCTCTGTGAAGTATGATTTAAGTGGAAGAAGAATGTCACTTTAATAATTTTCTTCCTGACTTACTATTTATTTTCATATACATATTCTTCACTGAATACACATGAAGCAAAATTCATAATGAGGTCATTCTGTTTACTGTATATTTTCCTATAGTGTAACAGTTACTCCTCATTAATTTCCCATTAAAAAGTGCTCACCTGCACACAAAAGGAACTTTAGTGATATAAAAGTGTATGGAAAATAAACTGGAACAATGCATAGGAATACATTACCCACAAAATCCCACACCAGCAAAAGTGATACAAACCTGTTCTTCCTTTTTTTTTTTTTTTTTCTCCCCACTGGATGTAGAAGCATGCACTAAACTCCCCACATACTGACAATGTTCTGATACACTTGGCTCTTTAACCTGCCAGAGCTGGCAACAAATAAGGGAATAAAACTGTTTCCTACTATTGCTGACAATAAATGCCTGTCTGTGTTAACTACGTTTTACATTGGTGTCCATCATTCAGTTGACATTGCACAACATCTCTGCCCATACCAAGCTATGATAAGACAGAGGCTCCTGGAAGTAGCAGTGCTCTGGGACAGGCCATGGCCATCCTCAGTGCACAATCACAGAGGGATGTGACATTTCCAGGGGTAACTGCACACATTTTGGTGTTGTTCTCAGGTATTATATCTTGCCTTGCTTCTGGGGCTTTGGGACAGAAATGCGATAAAGAATGCAGTCATCAGGTTAAATGACAAATAACAGTAAGAGAAAAAACAGGCATATTTTCATATCTCCATAAGCAAAGCAGAAAAATAGACTTTTCACTGATGATACAAGCAAGATCTAGAGAAGCAGCAGTGAAGTTTTTCCAGTAAGGTGAACTACCAGAATATGATTTTGTGGAGGAGTAGAAAAGAAACAGATTACAGAATGGGTGAAAATTAAAAATGGACGAGCTTGGAAAGAAAGTATTGAATGGCATACCAGGACCTGATAGAATACGAATGGTTAAAACCTATGCAAGGAAATGTGTGTGCATTATCTATTTACAGTTTACCTGAAAACTCACAGATGTACAAGGCTTATTTAGTTCTACCAGACCTGCTTTCAAAAAGTTTTCAGTGTGGTAGTTTCTAATTAGGTTCTAAATTGCCTGAAAAGGTGATTTAGAGTTGTTTCAGCCCTTTTTCCACTTTATTGGCATAGAATGCAAATATATATATTCACTTAACCAAATTTTATACTTTCTATCACATGTTGTCCTGTATATAATGTATGTGTATATACCATGATCTCAAAAAAAAAAAAAAAAAAAGTTTTGTATGAGGGTCAGGACAAATTAATGTGGTTTTGTCTTTTTGGTAACAAATTCATCAGTCCCAGTCAAGGCTGCTTCATACTTAAGACCAATTTTACCGCTGTTAGTTCAAGGTCGCCTCATCTTCCTGGCCCATGACTGCATAGCAGATAATGGTACCATTTCCAACAGAGTTTCGTTATTCCTGTTTGGGAGCAGCACCTTTTCTTTTCACCATCACAGTCAGAATAGGGAAAAACAGAACCAAGTTCAGGCAACTTTAGGCTATGCTGAACAGGAAAATCCTCTATTTCCCTCTCAAAAAAAAAATAAAAAATAAAAAATAAAATGAAACCAGAACACTGTTACCAAAGGATGGCTGAAATCTCAACTACCATTTTTTTTTCCCATGAATAGGTGTCTTTTTGTTCCCGCTGAGTCTAATGAGGCTACAACAAAGCTGCATGGAATGCCATGCACCCCCCTAATGCTGTTTCCTCAGGACAACACAGTGGTTAAGGGAAAAGCATGGGTGAGTCAAAGCAGGCTCTCCCACAGGAGGTGCCTGGAGGGAGAAGAGCCGTAGAAGAGGAGGGAGAGCCAAAGAAAGGGGAGAACAGAGGGTAGAAAGTCCCCATATTTGTAAAACATTCAGGTCTTCCCAGATTTCCCCCTGCAGCGCTGATGGAAGGAGGCAGGGAACGCTGCAAGGCAGAGGCTGGAGTGACACCAGTGCCTCTGCAAAAACACAGACAGGGAGGTAATCATTCCGTTGCTCTGCTGTGGTGTACCTGCAGGCTGGAAAGAAAGGCTTCATAAGGCCTGTGCATTACCTGATGTTAATGTGGGGACAAGAATTTGGTCCCTAAAATTGCATGCCTTTTACCAGCACCATGATATTTTATTGTTGTTACATCTTTGAGGAGTTTTTTGTCCCTTTTTTTTTTTTTTCTGTGGGTTTAACTCAAACAATTAACTACAGAACGTGGTTCTTATTTGTGGTTTCATTCCAACATCTATTGCGAAACGTTATAGTGACACCATTCCCTGTGTATCCCAATTATTGCTGCAGATGTACATCTGAACACAATCAGCTTATAAAACCCTGCTGTTCATCTGTCTAAAACCAAAGACCAGAAAACCAGCTCTAAAGTGTTTAAGATTTTTTTCATTAAAAAAAAAAAAAAAAAAAAGGAATGTTAAGGGAGGGAGAGAAACCACCGAGACAGATTTGTTTTTAAATTCATTCCAGACTGGTGTTGCCCAAAAGCTGCTCCCAACAGCTCATAGCTATTCTGTAGCCTTGGTGAGAACAGTTGGTGGCCTCGGTCACATTTTTGGCATGGGGTTTTCCATGGTTTGCCTCTCTGTGACTAGCAGGAGGGTTAAGGAGAGCCTCAGTGTGAGGGCAGAGTGCCCAGAGCCCCAAGGCATCCTCCTCCACGTGTGCTGTGGGATGCACCTGGGGGTCTGCACCAACAGAGGTGGTGGGGAGATCTCCACCACCCTGGGGAGATGGAGCTGCTCCCTGGTGGCAGATGGGCAGTGGGAAGAAGGGGACCCTGGGCTATAGGGGTGGGGGATACAGCTTTACATCACCTGGATATGGCCCGACACCTCCAGGTTGGGTTCCTGTGCATTTCCACCTGCATTACCCCATTGCATGGGCCTGCAGCGATGCCAGGAAGGCATGTGGTGCTATGAGCGGTTGAAAAGTGAATTAGTACTAAAATAGTAACAGGCAATTATTTTAATTAGCTCTTTTCGTGACTGAAATTTCATTGCAGACTCACACAACCAAATTATTTCAGTGGAAGCGCTGCTGCTTTATTTCATAAGGGAAATCTCAGGCAAAAATGTGGCAGTGGCACTGTGCTTCTCTCAAGTATTACAGATCAATACTCATCATTTTCCAGACTAAGGTTGATTAATATCCATGACATACTAACAGCAAAATAAGCCCAGTGCAATTAATCCTCCCAGCTCAACAGAAATAACCCATTAACCAAAGCAAAAGCACACAGTATGTCAACACTGACCAAAAGCTTAGCAGGGATAAAATTGTTGAGCTTGGGTGTGAATCCGGCTCTTAAAAAAGGTCTTTGCATTTGGCCTTGGACTGGCAAACAGAGAACCATAGGAGAACAAGGGTAGGGGTGCAGTCTCGTGACAAGAAGGGGCTTTTAGAGAAGAGAAGAGGTGTGGACAGGCACTCTGCCAAGCTTCGATGTGGCAGCACTGTGCAGGACAGCCGCTGCATGGGGTTCATGCCTGCTTTGAGGAGATGGATGCCTCCAGCTGAAACATCCCAAACAAACCTGGCATCACCGCCAGCTAGAGACCAACAGCTGAGATTACTGCACTACACAGATGCTAGTCCATGACAATAGCCCTATTAGTGATATTAAAGATGACACCTTTGCTGGTAGCAGTACTAGTGGAGAAAACATTAAAAAGTGGGATATTTTCACAGGAAAGGAACTGTGAAGAGCTGACCATGTCTTAAGTTTGAATGCATCAGGACTGAAGAATTTTTTTCTTATTTTGTCTATATTATGGTATGCAGGCTACTCTGGAGAAGAAGAAAAAAAAAAAAAAAAGATGCAACTTTTATACTATGACAAGCCATCACCACACAGACCATAAGCTCTTGACGATCATGATGTCTTTCTTTGTTGCTATGGGTTGCTAGACCAGAGAAGACACAAATAAAGAAGATTAAAGATTGCAAGCTCTGAGTTCTTGCTGTCTGGGTGTTGAGTCCTGTGCAGAGAAAGTGAAGGGATCATGAGAAAGAGCTTAAGGCTGACTTCAGAAGTGTGGTATTCAGCCACCCTCCCTACCGCTGCCTGCCAAGACTGAATTTCACTCTTGGTGGAGGTAGCAATCAAAGGCAAAAAATGGGGAAAATATCAAGGTGAGGGAAATATTAATATCTCTAGGTACCAGACTCAGTTTTATGGCTGCTACCTGAGCCAAACACAACCTCTGCACTAGCAATGTGAGGAGAGCCACAAGCAAGGAATTGCAGAAACCTGGTGCAAAGGTAACAAAAGCAGGAAAACTCCTTCCAAACCTGCAGAAGTCAGAGGGGATTTCATTTGCATTATATCTTTAAGATGATAAAAAGCTATTCTGAACAATGTTTTAATATGTTTATCAAAGGAAAGCTACAAACTCAACAATAACATCCCAAATTTCTCACAGATGGAAAATGGGAATCAAAGCATTTTACATAGAAATCTGTTGAAGTCAGGTTTTGTTTAGACAGTAATTCCTGCAAAGAATCAAACAACTTTCCCCTCCAGTTTTAACTTGGATTGAGCTCTAGACGTTGGAAGCCATCTGTATTTGCAAATCCAATACAGACAGAAAACAGTCCTGACTGACTTGAACCAGAAATACACAGTTATTTCAGTCCTCGTCAAAGAAAAAGGTGTTGGGGTCCAATCCTCCCAAGGCTGTTTTGGCACAAAACGGCTGTGCCCTATTCAGACAGTTGTAAAAGCATGGCTGACAAAGCACAGATGGGGTTAAAATGTAAGGTTGAGTGGAAGTTACATTTTAATCATAACTTATCTATTAATGCTCAATAGGGTGTGCAGAGGAGCAAGGGAGGAGAGCTTTACCCTTGCTGAATCAGGGAGTGGTAGCAGGCAATGCGGACAAATCCTCAGCATCTCTCAGGAAGGGAAACAGCTTCTGCTTTCACCAGGAGAAATGGTCTGTCTGTCTGTCTTCTCAGAAAGAAATGAGTCTGGGGGTGAACACGAATTGCCCTGACCCCACTGAAGAGTAATTGGTGTTTAACCTTACCCTAGCTTGACTTGAGTGTGATTTCAAGGCAACTAAAATAAGCAAAAAACACTGAACCTCTGAAGAGGTGTCCTAATTCACCAGCATCCTCCCCAGAGTATCCAGAGGGAAGCAGCACAGAGCCCCACAAAAACTGGCAATGAGGGGGCAGCACCAAGGCACAAGTGTGCTCCGATGACCAGGGCTGACCCCAGAAGGCTCTTTGGCCTTCAGTAGGGTGTTAGGGAGTTGTTTAAACCCCAAAGGTCCCCAAGACACTGCTCACAATGAAACTGTTCATTAAAACCTGTATTTTCTTCAAAGGGAAAAAGAGTTTGACTTCATAAATAGTAGAATTCCATGTGAGTGGGAAACAAGCAAATGGTACAAGGAACAGAAGCCTCAAGATATGCAGTGGGTTGAACAGAGCACGATAAAATTACTTAGTCAGGGACAGAGCCAACAGACTGCACAGAAGAGCCTGGATGGAGGTGAATGTTGTTCCATAATCCCTACTGCTGCTGGTACAGAAAGAAAAGACCTTGCTGAGGACATTGCAGTCTGATCCAAAGCAACCTAATAAACTTGTAAATAAGCTGGTCTCAGAACCATTGTCCTGAAAAAGATCAGCTGGGCACCCTTCATGTGTTAGGAAAAGCAAAATGAGTGATCAAATGCAGATAGACCCCAGCTCCTTTTTTTTATTCACCGAGTCAGTCTACTTCTGGAAAGAAATATACAAAAATATTCAAAAAATATTTCATGTACAAGAAGCCTTTATTTTGGGCCATTAGATTGCTTTTTTTTTTCTTTCTTTCTTTTTTTTGAGGAACACCTCAGGTACAACAACCTAAGTTTAGGACAACTCTCAGGCTGTTTTTCCTCACTGTCCCACACTGATACTTATCAGAATGCACTCCACTGTTCAAGGCATACATCTCAAGAGGATGTCTAAACAAACCCTTTCAGAGAACAACAATGTCAACAAGGGAAGACCGTTCTCACTTTGTGACAGTACATCTGGAAGAAAGACACAAGGAACTGGGTACCCTAACTACAGTTTCTCTGTCAAAAGACCCCTTCTCCCAGGGAGACCAATTGAATCAGCGGTGATTTGAGCCAGAAATAAGATAGCAGTGTTCAACAAACTAAAATATTTTAATTTAACCAATCTATCTACCTATATCCTTTTTTAATCTTTATTTTTCCATTGAAAATCATTTCTGAAGAAACTTGCTGAATCAGGATACTGATTCTTTGGGATTTTGTGAAAGAAAACCCAAGAGGCAGAGGAAAGGGAGAGAGACAATCTTTGCAGGGAGCTGCCAGATTTGCTGAAACCTCTGCTGGCTTCCCAAATGAGTCAGACCACAGAATATTGAATGAGCAATATTTATGACTGGGAATTTGAGAAAGTTACCTGTGATACAAAATATGTTATGTGAATGAGATCTCTTCTGTTCTATTGATAGAAGTGCATAATGAGCCCAGCGCCTGGTCCCCTCTGCATTGCCTTTCTGTAGCTGCTCCATTTGATTGACAGCAGAGCTGGAGCTAAGCAGCCACCGGGAAAACAAGGGCAGCATGCTCTCGAGAGCTGCCGAGCAGTCTTCTGTGTGAAACTTTCTTAAATTTAGGAAGCAGGAAAAAAAATGAAGTAAAGCAAATATAAACTTTCCTCTTCCCCTTCCATCATTAAACTGATGTACACCCGCATACATACATGCATGCAGGAGTCTCAGAGTCTTTCAGGCACATGAGAGGGCTGGAGCAAAGGTCACAAAGTACACATTTATTTACCCAGCATCTGCTGCAAGAAGTACAAAAAGGCTCCGTCAGCATTTGACACCATCACAGCTTGAAGAGCTATTAGGCCACTGTTTTTGTGGAGGTTTCCAAAATACACTGATGGACTAGAAACTGCCCCGGTATCACAAAAGGGATGGTTAGTTGCTACAGAAGCGAGTCAAAGATTCTCCCCATCTAGGGTAATCCACAGGTGACATGAAAATGTCACAGCTTTACAGCACCTTGTCCAGCCCTCTGCAGCAAGCAGCATGGCTCTGGCCCATGCCATGCTGTGATCTTCATCACTCAAAGCAATTTACAGCACTTGGCATAATAATTATGTCCAGCTTATAAATGGGGTTTACAACAGTAGCCACAGGAATCAGACATGCACAAAATGCTCTGTCCCGTTTACACCACCGTCTGTGCCACTTATAAGCCAGAGGCTGCAGAGGAGTGAAGCAGGGCACTGAGCTCAGACCTGCATGTGCAGGATGCAGAGGGTGGATTTGCTCCTGACTTCATACCAAGCAGAAGCCAGTGGTCTGCTTCCACAGATTTAAAACCCCATAATTACATTTATTTTCTTGTATGTACAAAGGTTGAGAGAGTTGGGTTTGTTCAGCCTGGAGAAGAGGAGGCTCCAAGGAGACCTCATTGTGACCAGTACATGAAGGGGGCTTATCAGAGAGTTGGAGAAAGGCTTTTACTGGGGCCCATAGTGACAGGACAAGGGGCAAGAGTTTCCATCTGAAAGGGATAGATTTAAACTGGATATAAGGAAGAAATGATTCATGATGGAGATGGTGAGACACTGGAACAGTTTGCCCAGAGGAGATCTGGATGCCCCATCATTGGGACTGTTCAAGGCCAGGCTGGATGGGGCTTTGGGCAACCTGGTCTGGTGGGAAGTGTCCCTGCCCATGGCAGGGGGTTGGAACTGGGTGATATTCAAGGGTCCCTTCCAACCCAAACCATTCATTGATCATAACCATTCTAGGAAGATGCAAAGGATGTGACAAGACACTGGACAGCCCTCTGACACCTTTCATCTTAACCTCAGCCACCTTTCCTTGGTGAGTACAATTATAAACCTTTTTAGACACTCAAGTGTTATGGCTACCACCTAGAAAACACCTGAATGTTTTATATAAGAATAAAATTGATAAAATTTCCCCCTTGAAATGCTATTTCTGTCACCAAATCCTTGTTAAAAATGCTTAGCTAATGTCAGTGAAATAGACTTTTATAATGCAACATATATAATGACACCGTGTTTCTCTTTGGGCAAATGCAAATATTACCATGATCAAACACTAGCAATGCACAGATGTGAACGCTGCTGTGAACATAAATGCTGTCCCCTAAAAAAAAAAAAAAAAAAAAAAAAAAAAACACGGGAAATACCGTAACTTCATAAATCTCACAGCTTTATGCATTGCCGCCATCGGAAACAAAATAATGTATTGAATGGTGCGTTTTGAGGTGAGCTCAGTAAGTCAGCCTAGCTCAGCTTTACTTCACCACACACCGATCTGGAACCCTGTACCTCTCACCTGAGTGTTAGAGCATGCGTTGCTGCCAGCATAACAAGGCGGGCAAAAAGGAGGAAACGTGTTTTAAGCACAAAGTGAGAAAGGTCTTCCTGATTTATTAATTATTATGTGACATCCAACATATTTTGCTACGAGAAATGTCATGCACTGCTCTTTAAAAAAAATAAATAAATAAATCTGTAGTTTGTTTCTGTTGTTTCAGGAAAGTGTAAATACACCGTACCCTACTATTTTATGTTTTTAAAAGGTGACCTATACTTTCCATTTCAAATGCGGTTTCTTTAATGAAAATATTGTAATGTCAGTCCATGCAAAGCAAATGCATATTAATATGCGTTTACATCTGTCTCATATTAATATTCATGCCTGAATCCACATCCCTACACAAAGCCAATTTTCTGACCATCTGTGTGATGGCTGGTGGATGCAATGAATAAATTTTATTTGTGAGGGGAGTGATAAATCATGTATCTTCAGTTTTTCACCCACAATCTCTCCTCTTAGGTGCTAAAATGTTTTCATCGTGGCTAAGAATTTTTAAGTAAACCAAGCTGATTAACCCCTTAGCAGATCATGTAGCTTCTTTTGCTAGGTGAAATCCCACAAATAATGTACTAGGTGGAGTTAGATGGCTTTCCTTTCCTCTCCTCTCCTCTCCTCTCCTCTCCTTTCCTTTCCTTTCCTTTCCTTTTCCTTTCCTTTCCTTTCCTTTCCTTTCCTTTCCTTTCCTTTCCTTTCCTTTCCTTTCCTTTCCTTTCCTTTCCTTTCCTTTCCTTTCCTTTCCTTTCCTTTCCTTTCCTTTCCTTTCCTTTCCTTTCCTTTCCTTTCCTTTCCTTTCCTTTCCTTTCCTTTCCCACAATCAGCGTGATAGTGTAAGCCAAATGTCTCACAGTGATGCTGAGGAGTGCCTTATCCTGCAAGCAGCCTGACTGCTTGCAGCAGGCTTTTCTTTGGGCTTAAGTGTTATTTGATGTAAGATGACTATGACCTGAACTTTGGTAAAAACTAATTCACATGGCTTTATTAGCGCTAAGGCTGGCTGGGTAACTGACTAGGTACCAGCCACAAAAACTGATTGGAAAGCACAGGCTTCGCATCAGCTGCAGAGCTTCCAGCATATCCATTGACTTGAACTTTTCCTGCAAAACAAGCCTGCTACTAAATTCTTGTAGGATAAGTTTTGACCTCTGTCACACTGGTGTCCATCTGGAGTAACTCTGCTGGTAGTGAAAGCAGATTTTATCAGTGTTATTCTCAGACAGGCCATAAAGTAAAAACAATCCAGTCCAAAAAACAACCACTCAGACCAAGTACAACAACTTTCAGTTGTAGATTGCAGATACGGAAGACAAAAAATCTCAGCTAAACTTGCATCCTAGGCAGCCGTAAGCCTGGGCAGGTGATTAAAAGACCTGCTTTCCACCACTCTCTGTCCCTGACCACACTTTTAAAAAAGCCTTTTGAACTCTGCCATCCCCCATAACCCCAAGCACAGACACTTGCTGTCACTCAGAGGCATGAGGTCTGAGCAGACTCATTCCCACACCCTGCCTAAGCATTGCTGTAATTCAGAGAGGTAGTACAAGGGGCACCAAAACCTCCTCTCCATCAGGCCAACACCGCACCAGCAGCACAGGCTCTGTCCCTGAAGGCACCAGCCCTGGGCACATTCATACAAAAGCATGTTGGGGTAAAAAGTGCTGCACCAATCACCTTAGGCATGGTTAAAGCATTCACTTGAATAGCAAGGGCCTTGTGTTTGAATCCTTTTTTTCAGTATGCAGTGTTCAAACCATGGCTGTTACCACACCGGGGGAATTCCCTATCCTTCAGGATGCTGATCCTTTTCTGTTGTTGTTTAAAGTAACTGCTCTGCAGGACACATGTGCATACACAAATTTCAAATTAAAACATTTTTCACCACTGCTAAATTATTTCCTCTTACATCTGCAGCGAAGTCACTTCAACGTCACTTAACCAAAGTTATGACACGATGTTGGGCCTGGATACCAAATTCTCTGCTTGAAGTTTGACTTCACACATTTTTGTAAATACAGATTATGGAACCCACAAAGAGGGGAGAAATTATTCTTTCCACCGTCTAATGTAGGTCAAATCATGTCAGCAGCAAATAACCTACTTCTACCTTGACAATCCAGCCGTAGGTAGTTTGAACATTATTGTGCACTGAACTGGAATCTGAAAAAGGAATTGTGAATGAGCTTCACACTTCATCAGCATAATTGGCAAGAAATTACTTGTAGTTCAAATAAAAACATACAATTGCTAAAAAAGAAGCTCAAATAACACCATGGGAAATAAGCAAGGTAGTCAGTCAATCATCATTTCCAAGGAACCAGGTTTGTGAGGAAACCCTGGATGAAAATATATTTACATCTAACGTCCTTTTGTCTTAGCAAATTGTGTTGTATTTACAGCCCTTCGTAATGGGAAAATAGGTCATTTCTGGAGACAGTCAAATCTAGAGATTTGAATGTTTGCTCCTTCAATGTTTGCTCCTGCACGTGAGGCAAAGGCAGAACAAAGCAGGAGAGGGCTCCTTTCATCACCACCTTTCATCACCACCTTGCCACTCAGGGCCAGTAGTGACCCTATTATGGGTGTCAAGCGCCCTGTGGGAAATGAGCTAAGTTTCACCCAAGTTCCCAGTGGATAGTGTCTCTATTACAGATACCAGTAGAAAAACTAATTGGTTTCCATGACTAATGAAAATCACACAGAAATATTAATTAAAACTGTACCCTTAGTTTTATGTTTAAATCATGTAAATAAATATTTTTAACATAAATATAAATATATTTAATATTTCATGGCACTGGTTTCTAAAAGTTTCAAAGCAACAAAATCAAATGAATACATGCTTCCTTTACCCACTTAGCATTTCAAAGCTGGTTTTCACTTCTTCTCTTATTAGTCTCTTTGATTGCTCATCTCTGCTGAGATACATGTTAAAATCTCTTATTCACAAAAACAGCAAGGGTAGTAAGGCCCCGATGGTCACAGGGGCTACCCACATACCAGAAGAGATGCATGTTTATAGATGCTTTGTTAGGTTGCAGCTTGAATCTTTATTGTTCCTTTTAAGATCTTGACTGGCCAGCATAAAGTCTGTGTGCCCACAAAGGGTGCAGAATGAGCCATCGGAGGGAGGGGAAAATAAACACGGTTTGCCTAGTTTTGTGTAGCTTTGTGTTTTGCATTCTCCACTCAGCTCAACTAATGGGATGATCACAAAGAATTTTTAAAAGGCAGAAATCAATTCCGTAATCAGAGGGCTGCCCAAATCAAGCCTGAAGGGGAATTTTCAAAGTTCCTGCAAATCCACTGTAATTGTGCTAAGAACAGATAAAAGCTGCAGAACCACAGTGGGACGAGGTCCCAGTAAAAACACACTGCCAGACTTCCCAGAGCTGCATTCAGCTCCAGATGCCCTGTTTTGGTTACAGCATCCTTATTTGTCTACATCCCCTACATAAAACAAGTAGCAGTACCCTCACATGTTCCAAGCCTCAAAAGATCATTTGCGTCCAAACATGAATAAAAGAATTATTCAGAAAACATGTCGAGGAATGCCAACACGAAGGTTTTTCTTCTCAAGCTTTGGGCAAAAGGAATATTCATGCTATTATCCTAAGACCTCTCAACAGTTCCAGCGCCTCTCTCAGTGAGACTAATTACACGAGAAACAGAGAAGAAGCTGGTATTAGATCAGAAATTCAAGCCCAAGTCAGAGGACTTGATGCCTTCATTCCTATTCCTCACAAAGACAGGGCTAAGCAGGCTGTAAGCCACATTTGGACTCCTAATACGCTGTTTGCATCTGGTTTGGTACTGAAGCACGCAGACGTCCCCATGGAGGCCATGTGCTGAAGCTTCCACCGTAAAGAGAGGAGATCTGGTGCCTGCTGACCTCCTCCTGCCTAGCTGAGACCTGCTTGGTCGGTGTGAGCTTCAGACCATGCAACACCACGTTCGGTGTCCTCTGGTACCAGCACCCAAAGTCCAGGCAGCAGCAACTGAGCTGGGCGCAGAACTGAAACGGGAGTTTGCATTAGTAGCACAGTTGCTCTCAGGGCAATTGAACTTATTTATAGTCTTTCTTCTCCTCAGCATCCTTGTGGGTTGTTACAGTCTCCCTGGAGAATGAATTTTAATTTTAAGAGCCTCCAGTGGATAACGTGAGAAGAAAATTCTTCCCACAGGAGCTGCTGCTCGTGCAGCAATAATATTCATCCTCAAGGCTGAAAAAGCTGACAAGTCAAGCTAGGTGCTCTGTTTCTGCACAGGCTGCCCATCACCCAGCTTCGCTGTCTCCTGTCCAGTGTGATCAGCATCTATGAGGCTGCCCTGAGGACTGGAACGACAGCTGAGGAGTTTAAGAGGCCGTTAGCTGAGATAAACTGCTAATTTAGTAGACTTATTCCAAGCTATCTGTGTTGTGAGAGGGGGACTTTAAAGAGCAACTGGGAATTTCTGGGTTCCTACCAAGCTGGTGCTGCATGAGTACATGGGATGATGACCTGATGAAGGGAAGATGAGTTGCAGGGGAAATCCTCACTGACTTACACAGGCTTTGGTTACAGTCTTTCCCGTTGCTTCATGTGTTCAAACCCATAATAATTTCCTGTAAGTCTCTAATACAGACGCATTGCCATGAAATCACAGCGTGACTTGGTTTAGGTTTAGGTTTAGGTTTGGGTTTGGGTTTGGGTTTGGGTTTGGGTTTGGGTTTAGGTTTAGGTTTAAGCTTAGGTTTAGGTTTAGGTTTGGGTTTGGGTTTGGGTTTAGGTATAGGTTTAAGCTTAGGTTTAGGTTTAGGTTTAGGTTTGGGTTTGGGTTTGGGTTTGGGTTTAGGTTTAGGTTTAAGCTTAGGTTTAGGTTTAGGTTTAGGTTTGGGTTTGGGTTTGGGTTTAGGTTTAGGTTTAAGCTTAGGTTTAGGTTTAGGTTTGGGTTTGGGTTTGGGTTTGGGTTTAGGTTTAGGTTTAAGCTTAGGTTTAGGTTTAGATTTAGGTTTGGGTTTGGGTTTGGGTTTGGGTTTAGGTTTAGGTTTAAGCTTAGGTTTAGGTTTAGGTTTGGGTTTGGGTTTGGGTTTGGGTTTGGGTTTAGGTTTAGGTTTAAGCTTAGGTTTAGGTTTAGGTTTGGGTTTGGGTTTAGGTTTAGGTTTAAGCTTAGGTTTAGGTTTAGGTCTGGGTTGGAAGGGATCTCTGGAGGTCATCTGGTCCAATCCCCAACTAGAGCTTAATAGAAATAGACCTTAACTGGAAGTTTTCTGGCAAAGCAGTTGAAAAACACTGTTTCATCTACATAACAACTTTTCGTGGTTTATGAGGCTCAGCAAAACTCCTGTCAGCAAGTCGGTCTCTGCAGCAAGATATAACTTCTGGTCCATCTGAGAAAAAGGATGTTGTCTCTGAGCTTGTCACTGGTACAACTGGATTTGCACAAAACCCCAGCTTCCAGACCTGCTCTGCCTGACTCAGAAGACAAGCACTTAAAAGAGCCATAAAGCTGAATTTTTCATGCCCCAAGAGAGGCGCCAGGGACTGAGAGTCTCTGCTTGCCTCACTGAAGATGTTTGAACCTCTATAAAAAAGCTGAATACTCAGAAGTGTGAAATACCCCTTGAACCAGCATGGGAGCAGCAACCCTGTGGCCAAGGCTCTTGGCCAGGAGCCTGGCACCACAGGCAGACAAAGGTGGGTTTCTCCCAGCCAGGGTCTTTAACTTTCACAGGCACATACATATGTCTGCCTCATTTTTCCCAGAAAGGAAAAAAAAAATGTTTTATTGCATCCAGAACAAAAAAGAAGGCTCCTTTCATCTGCAGAAGTCTCGCAGGCCATGGAAGACTACCAAGGAGTTGAAAGCCACAGGGTTCCCCTCTCACCTCCAGCACCATCAAGAGGTCCTGCCTCTTTTGACATGCTTTCCTCTTCTTCCCACTGTGGTCTTTTCATTTCTGTGCTTTTCCTTCTTGTCATCTGTTGCTTCCTTTCTGCTGCAAGAAGCAATCCTGCCAGCTCCCTGGGCAGGCAGGGCTCCAACCCATCGGAGAGGAAAGGGGAGAACAAGCAGCACCATCACAACTAGTTTACCACCAGCTACCTCTGCCACAGCTCTCTCCATCTACAAGACACAATACCTGAGCAGTACCCTCATCCACCCTGGATTAATTATTCTCTTTGGCCTTTACTCATGATTTTCTTTCTGTCTCCCATCATTGCTGTTGTTTGTCACACAGGTGCAAGAAATCTGAAGGGTTTTCAGGAGTAGTGATATTAAAACATTGCTGCAACTTAGAAATGGTTGGTGCCAAAGTAAGACTGTTTCCAGCAGAAATAACACCACACAGGTTTGACCTTGTTCTTACTGCTAAGATAAGCAAATGTTCAGTTAAAGTGGTTTTTGCAGTTGAGTAATAGATCATCTAAAACAGAAAACGGTGATTCTGCCCCCCTACTCCACTCTCATGAGACCCCACCTGGAGTACTGCGTTCAGCTCTGCGGCCCCCAGCACAAACATGGAGAGCTACGAGGATGCTTAGAGGGCTGGAGCACCTCTCCTACAAAGACAGGCTGAGGGAGCTGGGGTTGTTCAGCCTGGAGAAGAGAAGGCCCTGGGCAGACCTTACAGCAGCCTGCCAGTGCCTAAAGGGGGCTACAGGAAAGCTGGGGAGGGACTCTGTCTGGGAGTGAAGGGATAGGACAAGGGGGAATGGCTTTAAACTAAAGAGGGTAGGTTTAGATGAGATATTAGGAAGAAATTCTTTGCTGTGAGGGTGGTGAGGCACTGTCACAGGCTGCCCAGAGAAGCTGTGGATGCCCCATCCCTGGAGGTGCTCAAGGCCAGGCTGGATGGGGCTTTGGGCAACCTGGTCTGGTGGGAGGTGTCCCTGCCCATGGCAGGGGGCTTTAAGGTCCCTTCCAACCCAAACCATTCAATGACTCCACGGTGGGCGTTTGGAAAAAAGCAAAAGCTAAATGCTAAATAATTTCAATTTAGTTGGAGAAGGGAGTGGATATTATTAATGCTTTCCTGTCCATGCTCAAGATTTTTAACTAGGTTTCCTCCTTTGTTAGAGATTCAGTTTTCTCAAAACTCTCATCTTGCTTCTGCCAGCTTTTCTTTCTTCTAACCTGTTATCAGTTTTCTCTTCTACCTCTTCACCACAGGGTCTCTGCTTGTGAGGACTCTGGGCCACCAGCCCAGTTTCTTTTACTGTCCCTAGTGCCATGTCTATTTTGAGACCAGTCAGAAGTTCTCAGATGGAAAGTTTCTCCAACAGAAAATGTAGAAAAACAGTTCTATGTAAACACAAAGACGTCAAGACTCTTTCAAAACTGTTTTACATGTATGATGTTCACCTAGCCTTTTAATAGAAACTAATTTTCCATTTTTTTAATAAATATTTCTTTTCTTTCTCAACATAACTCTTCAGAACTTCTCAGTGGGAAACACTCAGATTCCCTCTTTGTAATTCCAAAACAAACTTAGTGATTTTTCTATATCCTGAAATTTCAAGATGGCAAATAACCTTAACAAATCTGATCAACTAACCCTTACCCTCTTTACCATCAATCATGGTTCCACAAGACTAAACTGATACTTGTGTCCAGAGAGTTACATTTCACAAGGAATCATAACTTCTTAAAACTTTAAAAGCATTTAAACTCAGTCAGATGCAGCTTTGCATGAGAACTCTCAGCTGTTGAGCTCACTGTGGCTCCACTCACTCGCTGGATGAATGCCAATCTATGAACCAGTGGAAAATCTCACTTCTAAGTATTGTACCTCCAAATGATCAAAGTCCCATCTGAATCACTGATATAAAGCCTGATCAGCAAAATAAAGCTTAATTTTTAATTCACAAACAGAAAGTCTGTGTTTTGAGAAAGGCCTGGTTGTTCTGACCAACAGCCTTAAAAGATGTTCTCTATTCTAGATGTTCCTCATCATAGAATCACAGAATCATAGAATCACAGAATGGTTTGGGTTGGAAGGGACCTTCAGTATCATCCAGTTCCAACCCCCTGCCATGGGCAAGGACACCTCCCACCAGACCAGGTTGCCAAAAGCCCCATCCAGCCTGGCCCTGAGCACCTCCAGGGATGGGGCATCCACAGCTTCCCTGGGCAGCCTGTGCCAGTGCCTCACCACCCTCTGAGTAAACAATTTTTTCCTAATATCTAATTTAAATCTACCCTCTTTTAGTTTAAAATCATTACTCCTTGTCCTTGTTGCTAAATGACATTAATACGAATCAGTTCTAGAATCAGAACACTTTATTTTTATTAGTCAGTATAAGTGATCTCTTCAGCACCCTGCTTCTGACAGATCTTGGGTCTTCGGTTAACACACACCAACACCTGTCTCACTAGCATTCAGCAGTAACATCCTGAATAATCTCAGGAACTCATTTATCATTAAAAAGTCACATCTGAAAATTGGCTGCCATATCATCTGGCATGTTGAAATAATTGTATTATACTTAACCCCTCAATAACTCAGCTACCTAAATCATTTCCAAATTATATCTTCCATTCTCCTAGGCTTTCATTATACTGACAAATATCTGTGTCACTACATGAGCTACAAGTTCCTTGGAACAAGCGGTCTGCCTTGCAATGTTATTGCCAGCTGATGCCAGAAGCAGGATGAGCGATTTGTTTGCTTTGTGAGGCTGGCTTTCATTGTCGTGAATTCAACACTAACATCCTTCTAATCCCGTGTTTAAATCGACGGACACTAATGCACCCCTTTTTGGATCTCCTCACCAAAGTATCAAAGGCTTAGAAAAGCTAACAATTATTTCTCCATCTGCAAGGCTCATGAAAAACTAAGTATTAAAATCTTAGGCTGTGCATAGGTTGTAAATTATGTATTTCTCTGGACGTTGCTGTGAGTAATTCTGCTTCACTTGGTGTGCTATGATCCGCAGTCTGAAAAAGATTAAAGAATGAATTTCCTTCTTGATTAATTATTTCATGTTTTGTTCCTTTTTCTTATGTTTCTACTGTTTATGTACTAAAAATGTTTTATTCATGCATCCTTACATAATTGTCCATGACCATGCTACAGGATACAATCAAATGCCTTGACGCTTCAAATATACATCTCATTTTATACTGTTTGGGATTACATATATATTAACTGTACTGTGTCCTTTCATTCTGCTGGTATGACATCAAAACAGCTAAGAGTTCACAAGTTCAAATTCTGCAGCGTAAAAATCACTTTCATATTGTAAAATGTACAGATGCAGGACTAGGCTAGTTGCTCTAAAAGACTCTGTTTGGGTCTGAGTTTTTTCCTAGAGCCTTCTTACTTTTCTTTCTTCCATATCCACTAAGGTAAAAGGCTTGGGGAAGGCAGAAGGAAATACCAGATATCTACATCAAAATGTTCAAGGGATCATAATGTCTCACACTGGCAGCTTTTTTTTCATCACACTGCCGATTATGATCAGAATAAAAGTTATTTTTGTCTGGATAAGGATTTGCAGTGCAGTTGGAATGGCACAAGATTCTGCTAATGCACTCATGCAAATGTATAGTCATGGTGTACAATAAAACCTCTAATTAGCTCAGATATGACATCGCTCTCCATTCCAGTTTACTAGTAAAGTTAAGGGATGGTGCGTGCTTGTTTTGAATACATTAAACACTCTGTTCTGATTAGATTCCATGCACATTTCACAGAGGAAAATACATCTGCTCCATCAGTGATATAAAATGGGTATTTCCTCAGGGGTGTGTAAAGTGTGTATAAATCTCTGCATCTGCCTGAGATTTGCATAGATGCTGGTACATAGGTCACTTGTGCACTTAGTTTTCTTTGTGATTTGGGAGTAATGCTGGTTAGCTCTCAGTGGTGTAATGAGATCATAGGCATTTTTTGCTTACATATGTAGAGCTTTATCCTGTTGTGCACAGGACTGTGTTTTGCATTCCTGTGCTAATCCAGTGTTTTTACACATTTAGAATAAAGAGCTAGCTTTGAATGGTTTGACTGGCCAGAGTTTATACACCCAGATTAGTTTCATTTTTCATGTTAAATTAATAAGCTGCATATTTTGCCCACTGAGCCTTTGTAACAAGTTGGCTTGTTGAAAATATTCACAATAGCTCATGGAAAAGCACCCTTTTGTATAGCCCATTGTCTCGTATTAGCTCACTATTTTTTTTTCCCAAGGAATTCCCCCTGCAGCAATCCCCACTGTAAGCCATTAGTTGAGCACATCTGCCCACTCTAATGACCACTCTAGTGTACACATACCTGACTGCCATCTAATTTAGACATCACCCATAGGACACTAATACTAATGTCTCCTGGGCCAGCTAAGTCCTGGATTATTGACTAGCTACAGTTATCACTTCATTTGGTCTTTGGAGGTGAATCAAGTGCACCTGAGGTCATAAATAGGTCAAATGATTATGCGGTTTGCAGAGGAACCAAGGATTTTTGTTACCCTAATAAGAACCAAAAATATATTTTATAATTTGTTTTGACAGAGAATCCAATTGCTTTGCCTTTATACAGTGTCCCCTTTGTGTAGCTACAAAAATGCAGCCAATTAGGCATAACGTTCTTTTTCAGTGTGAGCAGCAAGTTAAATAAATTGATGCCGTTTAAAATTAACATGAAAAAAAAAAAAGGAAAGAAAACTGGTGGCACCGAATATCTGATAATCAATCTCTTATTTTATAAAGAAAAGAAAAAAGGAAGAAATCAGGGCTGCTATTTCTAATTAAAATAGCAAATAGAGATGTGATAAACAAATGGGGGTTATGATTGCTGTCTATAAATATGTTGCGGGGAGGTAAACACATGGAAAAGAAAGCTATTTAAGCTAAAGGGAAATGCTGGCATGAGAACAAATGGGTATAAATTGTTCGTGTATGTTTAGGGATGGATTTAGAAGGTTTTGAGCCTTTGGAGAAATAAGATCTTGAACAGCCTCCTAGCATTACAAAGAGACCAAAAAAATCATCATTGATATAAACTGAAGCTTGATAAAGATATTGGATAACCTGTTTTCACCCACTGCATGCAGTAATCCAGTATTTACCTTTCCGTCCAAAACCTGTCCCAAAACTGTGAAAATTGTGTTTGGACATTGGGTAAAATTCAGATCTGTTGCAGAAAGCACACCCGAAGGGATGTTAGTGCCACTGCACATTTTTACACTGAAAGCAAATCCACTTTTCTCTAGCAAAGCAAGAAATCACCTCCTTCTGTACCCTGACAGACAAATGTGAGTTAATGCCAGCTCTGAACTTGGCCCACAGCGGCACAGATTCAAATGTTCCCACTTATAAAGGAAGCTGTCCAGTACAGCACCCTTTGGGGTAAATACTCAATTGTAGCAAGTAAATGCAAGAGAATGGAGAATTCTGGGTTTTCCTCTTCTGTGGATATTTATATACGTATTAGTCTACATAAGACACACTCTATCCCAGAGGAAAAAAGGAGGTAGTAAGGAGTGCATTAGGATACAGCCTGGATTTCAACAGCTGTAGATTTATGAGAGAAGATAAAACATGGGCTTAAGAAACAATTTATTTGTGTACAAAAAGGGAGTGGCCAAGCACATGAACAAATCCGAGCTTTCATGTAAATCAGCAAATCTCCACAACAGCTGAGTGGGCTTGATCCTTCAGAGTCCTTACGTCTCAAACCCCAATCGCTTTCCATGTTAAGTTTGGTGTTTCCAAGCACTGCTTACAAAGGGATCCATGCAAAGATGTCTGCATTAAAAAATGTAAGTGGGTACCTTTTGACAAGGTAAAACGTTAAAAAATGTAAGTGGTTATCTTTTGACAAGATAAAAGCACAGGAATTACTTTTGATAAGGAAGAATAAAGATAAAAGAAAAATAATTGTTTTTGTTTCTTTGTTTGTTTGTTTGTTTGTTTCAGGGTAAGAAGAGCATACATGGTTTTCTTAATGAACTTGCTAAGAAAACTTGCATTGCAGAAAAAATGCTCCAAGGTGAAGTGTTTCCCTTTACAAGTGCACTACCGACACCTGATGCTACAAACTATTGTACTGAACATTGTGTAAAACCCAGGGAAACGGTACTCATGTCTACACGTTTCTTTGTTAGGTGCTTTTCATCACGTGAAGAGTCATCAGCAATCTGCCCCTCACCTGCCTTTGAAGCAGGCAAAAGTTGGCGGCTGCTGAAGCATCCACACGGGGCAGGATTAAGGAGGCAGCTGCCTGCTCCTCTGAGCCCTGGCAGAGCCAGATAAGATGCATTGAGACACGCAGGAGCTGGTCCAAATGTGCAAACCTCTCCTCGTTCTGATCACACGCAGCAAGTACCACAATAAACGGGGAGCGATGAGGCTTTAAAAGAATAAATAAATAAATATATAAATGAAAGGAAAGAAGAAGAGGGGTAATATTGTTACAAATAGCAGCCTCATCCCCAGAGTACCACTGAAGCTCAGAGAACTGTTGTTCTGGGAACAGCCCTGCCATTAGTACTAAAAATTAAGCAGTCTCACTAGATGTGGCTAACAGTTTTTAAACTGTCAGAGTGTTTCATATACAGTATCTCTGCTTCCCAATTCCATTTCCTCATTAACAAAGCCAGAAAAAAAAAAAAAAAAAAGACTGCAGTAATTAGTTCTCCTTCAGCTTATTTTCTTTTTTCTTTTTTCTTTTTTTTTTTTTCTTAATTACACTGGCTCCCCTCCCCTGCATGTATACATCAAAAAATTTCCCTGATTTGTGGGGAGCATGTATGCAAGCTCTGGCTGAAGGATCAGGACGGCTGGCTGTACAAGCACTAAGCAGTCATGCAGGCTTGAAGAACAGCACTCAGGATTGAAGCCAGCTCGTTGAACACAGAAACGCTGATGATGACCCAGTGGTTCATGGAATCATAGAATCATTTAGGTTGGAAAAGACCTTCAAGATCATCAAGTCCAACCATCAACCTGACCTACGGAGTCCCATCACAAAAACCATGGCCCTTATAAAATCACGAAATTGGAAAAGAAATGGCTCAGCATCCTCCTATCCATCCCTAACCATTCCCAGGGCTTTGCTCTTTGCTGGTACCCCAGTTTCTCCCCTAGTTGCTGCTGCCACTACTCCTGGCCCCCATTCAGGGACTGTGGATGCTGGAGGAGAAGAGGGGGGTGGAGATGGTCAGACACACAGCCCTGCCCATGAGCCCAGCCATCTCCCACCTGGAGCCCTTTGGAAAAGCCACCAACCCTACAGCCACCCACCCTGCAACTACCTGGACGTTTATCCAGGGCTCGTGCATGGCCACAGCAGAGGATTTCAGTGATGTGTGCATGCACTGCGAGGCTGGGTGCTGAGCAGGATGGAAATCAGTGCTGCAGCCCAGGGTACACCCAAACCCCCACGCACAGCCCCTGCCTTCCTGCCCAGCTGCAGCAGCAGGTGTGCATCAGATGGTCACATGCTTGCCAGCACATTTTTTCACGTACAGACTCCAGGCTTGTTAACGCTTTTGTTAACACGGAGGTGAAATAAGGATAATGCCCCTTCATCAGTTTTCCCTGCTCTTACTTTCCTTTCTCATTCCTCAACCACAAAAATGCTCGTTCTTCAAGTGCTACTTTGTCACTTGGTATTTCACAGGGGAAGAAAGAGAGAGGAAAAAAATTGTTATTATTTTACAATTACCTTTACAATAGGGTAAGCATGTGCAAGGTGAAAGGCTGAGCAGTGACAACAGCACAGCTGCAGCTGCTGCCTGCCTGCGCCTTACCTCCTCCGTTCAGCCTGTGCAAACACAGCTTGTTAGTTGGACTTTCAAAAACTTCCATGGAAATAATTATGGACAAAAAAAAATATATTTGCACTGCATAGCACTAGATCACAGACTGTCAGGGTGGCTGAGGCTGGCAGGGCCCTCTGGAGGCCACCCGGTGCCACCCGTGCCCAAGCAGGGACACCCAGAGCAGGGTGCCCAGCACCACGTCCAGGCGGCTTCTGAAGGGCTCCAAGGAGGAGACCTCACAGCCTCTGGGCAGCCTGTGCCAGGGCTCCGTCACCCGCACAGCACAGAAGTGCTCCTGGTGCTCAGGGGGAGCCTCCTGGGGGCCAGTTTGTGCCCAGGGCCTCCTGTCCTGGCACTGGGCACCACTGAGCACAGCCTGGCTCCATCCTCCCTGCACCCTCCCAATGTCATTTGACTCCATCAGCTTGAGAGGTTTGCTGGACCCACTGACACCAACGGTACCAGTGTCGGTCTCTCATTAACACATACATGATGTACACCTCATCTCTCACTGACAGAATAAATATAGACCATTAAAAAACAGGCATATCCGGGACTTCTCAGATAGGCCTCTAGTCCAAAAAAAATGAACCAAGGAGATAATGCCTGCAGAGAAAAACCTTTGGTGCTATTTCATCATTAGTGTGTTTCTAGAGAGCGACAACAGTCTGCACTAATTGGGAAAATTACCTTAATGGGAGTGATGCCTGTACACTCAAAACTGGATTTCACACAACCTACTTTCACAGAGGCCAGCCAGCCGTTGGACAGTTTTATGGCTGTTTAATTGATTGAGCCACATTTCTTCTGGTAACTAAATAAGGAATAGTTTCACATCACATTATTAATTCTCCAAGCTTCCTATTAATTTTTCTACTTTGCTGTCCTGCAAGCACTCAGTCCTGCTCTCAACTCAATAAATCAATGCCTGGAGAGCAGACAAATTGCTGTTGGCTGTGCAGACATCCACAGCACTCGGGGACCATGTCAGAAGTGCTCTCTGGCATCTTTGTATGCAAGGGCATCCCTCTCCATGTCAGTGTGCATATGGGTGTGCCCGAAAGCATCCCCCCCTCCCGAGCAGATGCAAGGCAAAGCTTCTCTTCTCTCTCAAATCGCCAGTAGGTAAGTGCAGACAGAGCGATTTCAGCCCTTGCCTCTGGTTGTGCCACCTTTCCCTGCCCTTGCTCCTACCCACTGGGAAGGGGAAGAGGAAGACAAGAGGAGAGGACACGTAGGGAGCAAGAAGAAAGTGCTCCAAGCGTGCCTGGGGCCAAGGCTGAGCCCTCCGTCCCACCCCACACCGGGGCACTCGCTGGTCATTCACTTCCACTTACAGTCACTGTGCGTGTCTTCTGCTGCACTGCCTTCGGGTCTGGCTGACCAAGTCCTCAGTCTCTGGGCAAAATACATGACAGAAAGCATTAGAGTCCAATAGAAAAGCATCTTCAGTTTATTGCAGAACCTGCAAAAGTTTTTGCAGGAGCAGTCATTGGACTGGAGGAAATGATCTCTCGGTATGGAAACTCTCAATTTGACATTGGTTTTGGAAATGCCTTTCTGGGAAAGTTACAGATCTGAGCTAAAAAAAAAATGCAGAACTTTCAATAAAAATACATATTTCATTTTCTACCCTGCTAATACACCAGTTTTATTTAAATAGGATCTTAAAATAATTTTGTTCCTTTGAAACATTAAGTTCATCTCAGTATAACAGTGCAAAATAATTTAAAGAAAAATTACAATACATATAATGATGCAATCTTTTAATATTAAATAGTTCAATCAGCAGAGAAAACTCAGTCTAAGATCCCAATATTATTAGATGCATAAATCTGCACCTGTCATGCACTAAGCTCCAGCTCTGTATGCAGAGATCTACATCATGAGGATTTTCTAATATCTGAAAATAAAGCATATTTCTTTTAAAATTTTGCTATCAAAAGTGATTTTAAAATGGGCTACATTCTGTTTTTCATCGCAGCTGAGAACAGAATCTAGCCAGTCCTCTAAGTTACCTTTTTCATCACTGAAGGTTTTTCTAGCATGATTGTACTTGTCTGTTTTGCACATGTATTTTTCTCTCTTTGTTTACAAATTAAATTTGAATAACATAATTCTTGTGGTTTCTTCACTTTTTCAGATCCAAGCATAATCACTGGTGGTATCTGCACTCCTCTGGAAGCAATATGTTTAGCCAAGGATAGAGGAGCAGGAAGATAATTTTGTTTTTCCCCACAAAACAAAAATATTTAAGAACAAGAGAAGATCACTCAGAACTAAAAACAGGGATTCTTCCCGTGGTGTCAGAGCTATGAAGTTCTCCAGTGGTGATTAATGAGATGCTGGTGCTTGTAATGATGGCAATGGATTAATGAACACCAAGAGAATAACAATTATTTAGGTGTATTTCTCAAACTGCACACACCACGCCTAATAAACAGTTAATCTAAGTGAGAATGCTTCAGGAGGAGTTGTCTTCCTACCCATAAGGATGCCAGCTGTCTTCACAGTATCTAACACGCCACATTTGTTCACTATCATTGCGCCTTCACAATGAGATTTAAGCTTCTTCCGTCCCACCGAGCAGTGTCCTGAACTCATTTCTACTCTTCACTTCACCTGCCTTTCTCAGCAATCCAGTCACAAGGTCCAAACAACAAGGACCTGGGTCAGGTCCCATCCATAGGTGTTTTCCATCCAGCCTGTAGGCTTTTTCCTAGACAAGATGGGGGTGGAGGGTCAGACAGCAAACACTGCCCAGACAGCAGAAATTCTTCCTCTGCAACTGCCAAAGCGTGATACTAAGATCTTTTACTTGTGTAAAGCCATTTGGCTTATCTGTTTCCATGTTTCCTACTGGGTCACATCATGTTTGGGCGCCAAAAGGTTTCAGTTTTGTCTAGGTGTTGTGGTTTACAGCACAACTGGCTTTCAGGAGGATTCCTCCCTTTCTCAGAAACTGCTGTGTTGCCCCAAATGACGATGCCATCGATGTACTGCAGGTGTTCAGGAGGTTCCAGTGCAGACTAGACCAGTCAATGGCAAATGGTGGCACTGTGTTTGTACCCCTGGGGCAATCAACTCCAGGTGTATTGGTTGCCCCTCCAAGTAAAAGCAAACTGTGGCCTGCACTCTGCTGCTAAAGGGATGGAGAAAAATGCATTAGCAATACCAAGTGTGGCATACCACATGGCTGCCTTTGATTCCAGTTCGTACTGGGGGATAAAACACCTAAAACACCACTGTGTTATCAGCATTTCTCTCATCCTAAATCCAACACACAGCAACATACCAGATACTAGGAAGAAAATTAACTCTATCCCAGCCAAAGCCAGGATGCTAGACTGTCCTAGAGCATGGTGACAGATAGAAAGGGAGATCTGTGTACAGAAACAGATCCACAAACTCCTAATTCTCTTGGTGATTTTGATAGTAACACCTTGTTTTATACTTAAGTTATTAGTAGGAAATAAATAAATATAAATGATGTTCCTGCACTACAAAGTCACCCTTTTGGTTGTATTTAATTCAGCTGTTGCGGTTGCATTCCACCACAATGACTTCCAAGCAAGTCATTTTTTATTTGCTTGTTTATGGGCTGGAATTTAAAATGGTAGCACAAAGAGGAAAGCAAATTCTAGTTTCAGTAACAGAACTCTGAAATAAGCCAAGATTAGAATGTGACCTGTGCTTTTTATTTTTTGTTGCTCTAATTCTAGTGAAACTTCATTCAACCCTATTGAAGTAGAATTGCCACCTTTCCTTCACTTTGTTTTGCTTTTCCTCTTCCTAAGCCACAGCCACGATAATTCCATCTTCTAGCTGACATCTTAACAAAACACACCCCTGTCATTCCAAATGTATTTCCCAGTCCAAACATATGCTTCTAGTTTCAGTGATCTTACTAGCAATAGTCTGGAATCTGTATAAAACCCTGGTTGTAAAACATTTTTCCTCTTTGTTTTCCTTTTCGTGACAGGTAACGCTTAGAAAAGCTGGACAATCCTAACAAATTTTGATAGCCCAATCCCCCTCCTCTGTTAGTGCTTGAATATTGATCTTTTTACGGTCTTACATCCATCCTTTCTATTCTGCACTTGAGCAAAGTCAAGTGCTCAGCAATGCTTCCCAACAACCACACCGTAACGAATCCCATTTCCTTAATCAAAATCCTGCTTTTCTGTAACTTTTGGAAGTCTCTGAAGCCCTTCAAAAAGCCATAATGACATTTCATTTGCTTTATATTGCAGTAAAAATACACAAGCCACATCTTGAATTGTTCATCTTCCTCCCCCTTTATTTTTTTCTCCTCCTGTTTAATTTCTGCTTCCTTCTCTGCTCTCTGAGTCAGATTGTACACTAGTCAGATTATATCATCCGTCAAGTAGATCACACTTCATTTTATGAGGGAAAATGGTTGGTTATAGTATAGCAGCCAGTTGCTTGCTCCATCACCTCTCTTTTACATGCAACCCTTATCAGGACTCCTTGCATGCACCAGAGCCACCAATCTAAACTCTGGACTACCTGCAACAGCTAATGACAAAAAATCACTGGAGTCACTTGTTTGCTTTTCAGACTTAGGCAACAAGAAATGGGTCAATTCTGCATTGTTCCCATTAGTGCAACAAGAAAAGTGTCAATTCTGCATTGTTCTCATTAGTGGAAGTTAAGATCCGTCAACTAGCACATTTTCTGATCTACAGTGCTAAAATCTCCCAGATTGTTAGCATGTGAGTTTTACACCCCAAAAAATAATAATAATAATAATTAAAAAAAAAAAGCGATACTGTTTAGCTTCATTCTTTTATCTCTGTCGCTGACACACCATTACGCCACTCAGTAAACTTTCTTCTCCCTTTTTTCTTCCTTAGCAAGACAATTTTTAGCCCACCACCATCACACATCTATGTTTCTAACCAAATCTACTTACCTCTCCAGTCCAGCTATCTGTGAATTTTAATTTCTTAACAGTACTCCCAGAAAAAAATATACCACAGCAGTGTTCATAATTTTAAATATTTCTCCAATAATATCTTAAGCACAAGCAATATCTTAAAGCACAGGAGTTCCATGGGACTTACATTAAACTGCTGCTTGCACTGTGCAGATGCCTAGATCATTCAACACTTACTTTCCAATAAAACTACAGTCTTTTTCATTCCTGCCTTACTTGCTTTCTTTCTCAACCCTGTGATGCTTCTCTTCTGGTCCTTTATAGATGATGTATTTTTTATAACTTTTGCAAATATAGCCTTTGTGATGCTGCTAAGCCTGTTTTTCAAAATTACCCTAATCTGCAGTTGATACCTGTTGGTTTTCACAAAAAAAAAAAAAAAAAAAAAAAAAAAAAAAAAAAAAAAAAAAAAAAAAAAAAGTACAGTCACTAAAAACTGTTTAAAGTCCCTGGCTTCAAAATTCAAAAACAAACAAACAGCAACAAACCAGAAAAAATATATATATATAACATCTGTTTTCTTCCTCACTGTTACCTGAAAGACTGCAAATTTAAAAGTATATATTGGTTTCACTCATACTTAATGCCTTGCAAGTTTTTCACGGGTTCCCTTCTACAGAAAAAAATCTACAGAACAGCGCAATTTATTAACTTCTGTTTACTGATTCAGCAATAGCAGTAAGGGTTCAGATTCTTATTTGCTACACTGAAATAAATTAATAGATTTACTCTCAGTTACTCTACTTTAGCACAAATCACAAAGCCTGACCTGAAGTATGTAGCATCTCAGGAGAATCTATAACACACCGAAAAAAAAAAAATCAAGATGAGCTGGCTTTCATCCAAGAGGGAAGCTAAGTGCCAAAAAAACAGGCAAAATTACCAGCATTAACATCTTTATAGCTTTTTATCTTCTCAGCTGTGCCCAGGATCTGCTGGGTATAGCTCAGGAAAGGCTGCTGCAAAGAAATCAGGTTTGACCCCCTGATTCAGGATCTATTCCTACCCAACTCTTAGTTTTAGTTCTGCTAAAAGACTCTTAAGGCCACTTAAATTTTATATTTGCTGAGCATAAGACCTAAGAGAACATCTGCTAGTCAAGGACAACCCAGGCATAGCAGAGCCTCCTCTTTCACTG